>NW_020954596.1:57219924-57720783 GCF_900497805.2 Vombatus ursinus
CACACACACACACACACACACACACACACACACACACACACACACACGACACTCAAGTATGGCATAGTGAAGAATGTGCTGACTTTGAAATCAGAAAAACCTAGATTCAAATCCTGCCCTGACACATATTAGTTATGTATCTGCCCCATGGTTCCTCCTGGAGATTGCTGAACTTCTCAGTGCCCAAAATAGCTTTTTAAGACTATAAGTTACAGATAAGTTTGCCAGTATGGACTGGTTGAAGTAGTTTTCATGCAAAGAGTTCACTACAATAAAGAAAACACAGGTATCTATCTGATTTATATAATCTATATGCATACAAATAATATAAATATATAATATACATAAATACATATGTTAATATACTGCACATATTTCAGCTCTAAGCTGAAATGAAGTATCTCAAATAAAAAGTACTAAATGGGAAATGGATAATGGGGAATACACACTATCCTGACTTTTTCATCATCATGATCTGAATTCAAAATTCCATGACATCTTTCTAACAAGTTCTTTTCTATAAGAAAGGAACTCAGAAGGGGATTTTTTTCTTCATTAAAGTAACTCACTTCCCCCTAAAATACAGTTAAAACATGATATATTTGAAATTAGCTGTCAGGGAAAGCCAATCTATTTGATAACAACTTTTTTTTTTAAAGAAATCTACTTTCTATTAAGTATATTTGGTCACTTGAAAAAGCAAATGATTAAAAATTATAAAATGGAGCTAGATAAAAAATTTTAAAACATGCTTTAATAAATAGAAAACAATACTTTATATTGAGACTATCTAATACTTAATTGTAAAGGAAATCTTAAATTCCTGGGCTGCTTGAAAAGTTAGTTTTAAGTAATCTGAATAAGGCATTACGGTATAGAGCAGGCCTGCACAACCTGTGACCTGCCAAAGGATTTCCTCTACATACAAAGAATGTTTTCTTCTACATTTTTCATGGGCCACTAGAAATCAGTTGGCTTGCTGCAAGTGGCCAGAGAGCCATAAACAGCCTGAGGACTGCAGGATATTCAGGCCTGGTATAGAAGAAAGTTTACTGGCTTCGGAGTTGAGGATCTAGTTTGAAGCCCTGGCCCTGCCTCTTCTTGTCTGTGTGACCTTGGCTAAGTTAATTGTACTCTTGATTTGCCCTACCCCCAACCCCATATAATCAGCTCCCAAGTCTTGTTAATTCTCCCTTCATGTTATGTCTCACATCAGCTCCCTTCTCTTTATTAAAGTGACTCCTACTACAATTTAGGTCTGAATCACCTGAATTACTGAAATAACTTCTGAAATTATCTCCCTGCATCTAGTCTCTCTCACCTGTCCAATGCATCCTCCACATAGCTACCAAAAGCACAAATCTATGTATGTCACTCCCTTTCTCAAGCATCTTCAGTAGCTCCCTACTGCCTCTAGGATAAAATACAAAGCCCTCAGCTTCTGTTTATATTGTTAGAGACTGGCTCCTACATACCTTTCCAGACTTGTTTCATTTTATTAATATTCACATACTCAGTCAAACTGGAATCCGTGCTGTTCTTCACACACACAACATTGGATATCCTGATCACATGCCTTTGCATAGGCTATCCCTCATGCCTGTCCCCCCCATCCCATCTCTGCTTCTTAAAATCTGCAGCCTGTCTCAAAGTACAGCCAAAGTGCCTCCTCCTACACATGGCCTTCCCTTGTTGTTGTCTCCTAAAAGCTTCTGTTCCCTCCTGAAATTATTTTGTATTTATACTTTTTACATGTTTTGTATGACCTGTAAGTTTCCTTTTAGTAAAGGTAGTTTACAAAAGTCTGAAGTGATATTTATATATAAATTTTATATATTTATTTATGTATCTATCACAGTCATTCTTTTGTGTTTGGTGAATTACCTGTCACGCAATGTTAAAAATTTCAAAAGGCAATGATACAAGTCTAAAGTATCAATTTATATGAAACTTCTAATAAGAAATCAATTCTAATTTTTATGAGAAAAAAAAAAAAACCTGTCAGTTTGATCACATATAATTGGCCTGAAATAAACAGAAGGAAATAAGCAAACTGTGAACCAGTACAAGGTCGTTTTTGATGTTTTCTGTTTTTTTATTGAGCATTAGCTCCTTCTTTTAAACTCGTCTGTTCTCTAAATATTACAGTTTTGTTCTGTGAAGAAGCTGAAGTTGATAACTAGCAGGAGCTGTTTCCCTTGGACGTTGCTCGAAGCAGCATTTAAACAAAGTAGACATGCAACGCAACAATGGGCAGAGAACAAAATGCTGCACAGATGGACAACAAAGCAATATCTTAACTTTAAAACTTCAATACGATAACTCACCTGGAGTGTTTCTATTTGTTTTCTGATACTGTTGTTAGATGGCATCTAAATAAAGCAATGTGAGACAGCAAACATAACCAACATGAGATGCGGCACATGCATGTTAGATGAAAATAAGCACAAGACAGCTGTTCACTAAGGTCTCTATTTAGAAGAAATTAGAGCGTTCTACCAGCAGTGGCTGGACGTATTGGTCAAACTCCTATAGCTTCCACTCTATGGAAGCTAGAATGAGAGAGAACAATCACAATTTGGTTCCTATGCACATTTTTAATCATGTTTTCCAATGTGAAATGTGCTTATTTTCCCATTCCAAGCACTGCATATGGTTTTAAGCGGATTCAAATACAAAAATTTTTTAAAAAAAACCAAACAAACCAAGCAACATGTATTTGAACCTGCTCCTGACTTTAGACATAGTCCACCCATATCCTTCATATTATGTCTCATTTATTTTTATATTTGTTTTCATTTTCTACTGAAAAGAAATTATAATATTTCCCTTTTCCATACACAGGCCCCCAAATGGCATCAAGATATCCACATGTACACATACAAAGAAAACCACTGACCTCTGTTCAGAGACAGTTAAATTTTTCAGGGAAAAAAAAATAAGTAAAAGAAATCACAAAATAGTGTTCTGGGCATGCAGAAACAAACTCCACTTACTGGTAGGGTACAATTTGAAAAATGAAGGAAAGGAGGCTTATTTAAAATTTTATTAAATAAAAAGGAAAAAATGGAAGCATTTCATAATTTCTGGTTTATTCTTTTCTCCTTTCTTCTTTCCCTTTCATCCTCCCTCCCTTAAAGAAGCACAGACCTGGAAAGGAACTTGAGAATTGACCTAATTTATTCGTATGACTATAAATATATTTAAACTTTTTCTTTAAATTATAACTAATTATATCATTTTTGTAAGTTTCAGTTCCAACAGATAGGTTTTGAAGTAATATTAATCTCCAATAAGTGGAGAAAGTAGATAAAATAATTAAGAAATTTCTGAATCTCCCTTCTTTAATATAATAAAATTGAGAGCAGAATAATCTTGGAGAAGAAAATTCATCAATTATTTTCATCAGGAAAATCTTGGTTATTTCTGTGTAAAATGAGATAATCTAATTATTTATTAGTGACATCACATTAAACTGTCTACAAAAGTTATATGTAAAATTTCTGCTAAATAGAGCCTTATTGTCATTTGTGTTAATGATCAAGGAAACTATATTCCAAACATACTTGCTGAGTGGCTGGCTCTTAATTTTTAGAATTAGCAAATCTAAATATCCATTGAAAGAAATGGACTATATTTCAGAATACTCAGCAGGAGACAGGGGTTCAAAGAAAACATAGTATTTTAAAGAAATGCCATAAGACATACATACAAATAAAATTAAGGCATTGCTCAAGTATTACAAATGTTAGATGAAAAAGAATTCCCCCCACCAAATCTAAAAGGAAACAGAAAAGTATGGAATGTCATAAAACAAAGAAAACCCTTTAGAAACACAAATCTGTGTTCCATTTTAATTAATCTACATGGCAAATTAAAAACTTGTAGGTACAATGATTAAATTGTTATTGTTTATTTTCATAAATGCTGATCAGGACACATCATTAGAAAGAAACAGAAAGTTTCATATAATATTTAACTCAATACTACATAAAACATAATTATTTTATTTTGACCAATTTTGTAAAAGTTATCCAGACTAAATGATTAAAAAGGTTAAAATGAAATTAATCTGAATGAATCTTTAAAATTCTCAGTTGCATGTTTCCACTAAAAACAGGCAATTACTAATCTTAAAAAAATGAATGAGATTGAAACATATTACTTAATTTGCTTAATTTAATATCTGTGATTGAGAATATAGCATTGATATAAAATTGAAATATGTTATTTAATTTACTTAATATGATAATCAATCTCAACAAAATAGTTGAAAAGGAAACAATTTTTTAAAAGGTTATATTCTAGAAGGAAAGTCTTTAACATATTTTAATAATCTAAATTTTCTTTGCAATCCAGGAATCCCTCAAAGTTTTTTAAGCAGATAAACAAAAGGAGAAAAGGAAATATTATAAACTGATCTAGTGTAATAGACTGGAGATACGTAATATTTTTGCACTTTGGTGTCCATGAAATTATGTGCCCTGTAATCCCAGTCCAAAGTCCAAAGAATATTATAAAATTAAACAATTTCTAAAGTTGTTTTTTCTTTTTTTCCAATTCTATGCAACAAAGATTCAGTTAAATTCTAAAACAGGGAATATATGGATAGACCCTAAAATGTTATTAAAAATTAGCAGAGATGGAACTGGTTAGCATAGTTAATGTAATTCTCTATAGTCAGTGAAAGATACAGATAGGTCTTTCCACCATTTATCACATACTCAGGAGATTTTGATCTAAAAAAGAATAAAACAGAGACTAGAAAATTCATGCCACCTCTAGGCTGGCTACTGTACCAGCTCATAATCTGAGTGCGGAGTTTGTCATCCATCCCTGACTGGTAGTGCAACTTTCACTGCAAAAACAAAATTTCTCTACTTGTTTCAATAGCATATAAGCTCTTTGAGGGTAGGGATTATTTTTGTGTTTGTAACCCTAAGGTCTAACACTTGGCCTGGCACAGAGTAGGGAATTAAAGTTTGTTAACTGCTTATTGAAATATTTTAGTTTTATTTTAAACTGTATACACAAAGTCTGTATGAATGAATGCATTGAAGTTTTGACAGTTCCTGAAATTATTTCTTACTTTTAAATGCAACAGCTTTTTAAGAAAATCTGCCAGTTATTTAAGAAATTCTAAATCCGATAGTCAGTTTCTAGATTGGGCTAAGCAGACCTATATAGAATGCTTTAATTTGTTTTGCAAAGCAAGATGTGTCAAAAATGAGCAAGAATCAATATTAATAAATACTCACATGTCTGGGTTTCTTCAAAGCATATTTTTTAAAGTAAGAGAATTTGTGAATTGTTACTCATCTATATGATTTATGGTTGTAAATCCAGTGTTTAACTGTGTGACAAAGAATTTTCTGCATAATGCTTAAAGTATTGTTGAAAGTATCTTCTATATACATTATTTTATTTCCTATAGCATTAGTTTACTAACAATTATTCCCAGACCTAAGATACTATCAGTTGACAGTTATTCTGCAATGTAAAAGAAATGAAACTGGTTGATTAAAATGTCATTATCAATACAAAAGAATGAAAAGAATGTGCTTTATAAGGAAAAAAAACATGAAATCTCATTTGAAAGTACTTGAGAAGGAACTAATATACTAAAAATATTTTAGTTTTATTTTAAATTGTACACAGTGTCTGTATGAGTTAATGCACTGATGTTTTGACAGTTCCTGAAATTAAATCATTTCTTACCTTTAAATGTGACAAACAGTTCTGTAGGAAAATGTGCCAGTTATTTAAGAAAAATTGCTTTTGACTGACACACAAAAGGCAGGTGATCAGTGGATACAAAGCCTGTGAGACCAAAAAAAAAAAAAGTATGACTTTTTTATTGGGAAGTTAAATACTTATTATGTACATTACATTCATTCCCATAAAAAAAGAAAACCTGTTTTTTTTTGTATTGTTCTGCTACATGAAATAAGAAAAACACATATCTTCAATATACATTACCTTATTCCTTAAAGCATTAGTTTCCTAACAATAATTCTCAGGCCTAATAATTAGATTAACTTACCTGCTGATAGCATTCGAAAGTATTTGGGAAAGTACTAAACATACCAAAAACATTTATCATATAATAAAACAGAAAAAGAATACCAATGAAAAGTAGAACAATGTTTTGATCTCTCCCTTCTGTCTCCCCTCCTTCCAATCTCAATTCTTCTTCCTATTAACTGGCTTGATTCTAAACTGGCCTTGGGACTGTCACACTGGAAAAGGGGATTTAAACCTGGCCCTAGAACATTTCAAATTCAATTCTCTGATAAGTGTGGTTCAGTTAAATTCTTGAACCATTATAGACACTGGGACCTGTTCCAAAACAGAAATGATGATTTAGATTGGTCAGATGTTTTTGGAAGTATGACATGCCCAATAGTAGACCTAAGTTTTAGCCAAACTTAAAATTCACCTAGTCTTCTTGAGCATTATGAATTCACAGGATGAAGCTAGAATTCTATGGGGTCCCCTAGTCAAACAAAACACAGTAAGTCAGGTTTGCTCTAGTACAACCCATTTTTACTAGGATTGGCTAGATATAAATATCTTTCTAGGAATTAGTATACATGTACTATTCTTCTGGCTGTTTTTTCTGTGTTAATGTTTTCAGGTCACTATATCAGATACTTCATTACTAAAGTCCTAACTAAATGCCTCACGGGGACTTGGGGGCAAGGTCATTGCCAAGAAGATAAGATTTGGCTAACCTTACAAAGAGAGGACATATATCCAACTGAGGACAATTCTAGATAAGTACCAAGAAGTCTATCACTATAGAGAGAATCGACTAGCTATGTGGTCTACACCAGTGGAATGAGCAACAATACTGACTAAATCATGGATTCTTGAAACCTGAAGTATTTGTCATAAAAAGTAGTCAGGCTTCTTTCCCTGAATTATATGTGAAAACGGTCTCATTACTACATAATTACACTTTACTGAATCAGAGTTTGTCTTAAAATTATTTAAGCTGATTTCTTAGCCTATCATGATATTAGATAATTCACATTTTTCTTATAATGGATTATAATTCCAAAATTGAAGGAAAAAAATTCCAAAATACTGTTTTAATCATTGTAGCCAAATTATGGCAAAAGTTATAATTTTATGCAATTAAAATTACAGATTTAATTCTTTTATAAACTTTTTTATTCTATGTCCACTTGTGAATTCTCCTAATCTTTCATTCTTTATTTTTTTAGGATATGATTTTTCATATTTCATTCACTAATTTCTTCATTTTGAATTTATTATAGTTTATGGTATAAAGTATATCTTATATTTAAACATATTTTTCATAAATTTCCCTCCCTAGTTTTCCCATCAATTTTGTCAAATCAAGTCTCTTCCCTAGAAATTTGTATACTATGAATTAGGACCACAGTTTCAGAGGTGGAAGGAAATATGGAGGGCATCTCACATTTAACAGATGAGGAAGAAAGATGCCTAGAGAGGGGAAGTGGCTTGTGAAAGATAGCAGATGTGCTAAGGAACAGAACAGGAAGTTAAATCTTTGTTGTATGACTAAAAGCTAAGTACTCATCACATGAGATGGCTATGTACTGTAGGTTCTATTTTTAAATTTTTATCTAGGATAGTGTTTTGATAATTATTGCACTGTAATTGTCTGAGTTTGAGTAGCCCCAATACCATTCTCCACCCTCTAGCCCTCTAAAAAACAACAATTTTTTTCATTATGTGCCTTGGTGTTCTGTACCTTTTATTTGTCTAAATCTAGGGTGTTTTGGGCTTGTTATTTTTTAACATTTATTATGCCATGGATACCTTTGGCAATCTGATATAGTGTATTACTCCTTTCCAGAACATTTTTAAATACATAAAATACTTGCTATTACAAAGGAAACCAAAGGTTAGGGGTCTCTGGATCTCAGGTTAAGAACATCAGATATATAGAGAAGAGAGAAGACCCTAAGACAGAGCCTTGGGAAATGCTCCCAGCTAATGAACTAGACATAGAAGACCAAGAAAAAGATGGAATGGACAATCAAATGGGTAAAAGGAGGATAAATAGAGAATCAAGCTGCAAAAGTCCTGTGAGGAAAGAGTATCCAGGAGAAGGTAGTAGTGTCAAATAATGCAGAGATACCTTGTTTTATTTAACATAATTATTGAGAAGAGTTCATTTGATTTGCCAATTGATCATTGGGAACTTTGGAAAGAGTATTTTCAATTGAACAATGAAGTCAGCAGCCAGACAGCAGAAGGTTTAGAAGAAAGTGAGAGGACAGGAAGTTGAGGCACCTTGTACAGACAACTTTCTCAAGTAGTTTAGCTGAGGCATAGAGATAGAGCAGTAGATGGAAGGCAGAGTAACATAAAAAAATGTTTAAGAGAAAAAAAGGGCTGAAATTTTCTGTGGCAAAGAATTCTTCAAAGCTAAATCACTAGCAGCTGGAGCAAGCAATTAAGAAAAGAAGCTACAGATGAAGAAAATATGCTGAGCAGCAACAACTCCACAAAGGCTGCCCAGCAGAGGGCAGCAGAGAGCACCTGAGCAAGAATACCTAGAAAACAGCTGCAGTCTAATAACACAGCAGGGCGACACAGGCAGCACTGGATGTGCTTTGGTCTATGTGTGTGTGCCTGCATGCATATTCCCTGACCATATGGCTTTGTGGCATGTGCCTCCCTCCCCTAAAAAAATGATGTGGTAGTGAGGGAATATATATCTATATATCTATATCTATACCTATATCTATCTATCTATCTATATACATATGAATGTAAATGTGGAGATGATTTAAGAAAATACCATTTTTAATTTATTTTTATATTTTATATATATTTATATGTATGCATATATTTTGTTTATATATATATAGATATAGATATATAAATAATACTATTTATTTATTTATTATTTATTTTGCTCTGCTGTTTGACTAAACATCTGTTGACTTCCCACTAGGAAAATGAAACCTCAATGAAGGTTCAGGAAAAAAACAATTTTGTGAGGATTTTTTAAACATAGGAGACAATTTAACATGCTTCTATTAGCAGGGACTTAGTAGAGACTGAAGATCAGAGAGAAAGTGGGGATGATGACAGTGAAAATCTACTGGAGAAAACAGGATGATGATGATGTGGATGATAGCTAATATTTACATAGCACTTATTGTGTGACAGATACTGTGCTAAACACTTTATAATTATTACTTCATTTGACCCTTAAAACAAACCTGGGAGGTAGGTACTAATATTATCCCCATTTTACAGACGAGGAAACTGAGATAAAAACAGAGGTTAAATGACTTGCTCAGAGCAAGTGTCTTGAAGCCTAATTTGAACTCAGGTCTTCCTGGCTCCAGAGCCAGTGCTCTATCCACTGTGCCACCCAGCTGCCTCTGCATAGTGTCTGGCAAGTTTCAAATGGTTAATAAATATGATTGGTTGATACACCTTAGCCTTTTAAGACAAAGGGACTTCAAAGAATTCACAGAATGGGCAGGTAGAGTCGCATAACTTAAAATTCTACAAACAGAATGGAAGGCTCTCAAGAAATATGGCCTTGGAGTCAGAAGGACCTGAGTTCAAATCCACTCTCAGACACATGACACTTACTATCTGTGTGATCCTGGGCAAGTCACTTAAACCCTATTGCCTCACAAAAAAAGGGGGGGAGGGGCGTGCAAAATTAAATAAATAAATACTGGTGACACATGCTTCAAAAGAAGTAGAAAACATGGTGTGGTATCTTAAAAAAAAAAATGTAACCAGTTCACATTTTTAAAAGACAAATAGAAATGAAAGCAAAGATGAATACAAAAGACTGACAAAATTCTGTAAAAATGTCAGGAACAGTACAACTAGATGAAGGTGAGATTTGTGATGAATCCTAACAATAATGGAAAAGGATATTTTCAGCTATACTGGGCACCAAAGAAAGATCAAAGGAGACATCAAGAGCTTGAAGAATTTGGGGTAATAACATCTTAAGACAAAAAAAAAGAAAAAAATAATCAAGCCTTTCTTGCTTCTAGTTCATTTGTCAAATCAAATGATCTTCAAATTTCTAAGTATTCTGAAAGATAACTATTTTCAACCATTTGGATACTCCCTCCACTGATGTAAATTACAGCTCCTCCAAGTTTTTTCACGTTATACAATCCCATAAATCTTCCACAGAGGATCTTTGGATTCTTCCACAAAGGATCTCCATCCAACTTGACGGAGACCTTTAAATTGTCTTTATTAAATGTGTTGCAGGGTCCCAACATACTATATGGGTTGTCCAACTGTTGTATCTCATCATCAAAGCATGACTAGTCTACCTTTTTTTTCTGTTTGTGCTCACATTGGATATCTTCTCAATGTTGGTAACATATAGTAGCATGCTATTTTACGCTGTTCTTTAGGCTATTTGTAATTTTAATTTTACAAAAGGCTATAAGCATATTATGATTCATATACAACAGAAGAATATTAATGTTAGGTAAGAACTTGGAGTAGCAAAAATTTACATTTATCTAGGACTTTACTATTTTCAAAGCATTATACATGTTATTTCATTGCGTGGTAATGGGCAATTCAATTAAGCATTTGGAACTTCAGGTTTCCTAATCTCAAAATTGGAGCAAATAAATAAATGCAATACCTAATCCACAGGATTGTTTTGAGAATCAAATGAAATGACATAACAGGTTTTGTGAGTATTAAAGCAATAAACAACACCAATTTTTGCTAATAATAGTATATTATCCCCATTTGATCTGTTCACATTCACTCTAGCAAATAAAAGACACAGACAGCATTCAAAGCCAGACAATACGACTCTTAAGTCCAGTGCTCTTTCCACTATGCCATGCTATACCCCTTGTGAGCATGATATAAAAGTAGATCTCTTCTTGGACCAAGCTCACTGTTGTTAGTAATACCTGTCAAAGAGGCATGTGAAGGAGGTAGCTAGGTGGCGCAGTGGATAGAGCTCTGGCCTTGGGGTCAGGAGGACTTGAGTTCAAATATGGTCTCAGACACTTGACACTTACTAACTGTGTGACCCTGGGCAAGTCACTTAACCCTGATTGCCTCACCAAAAACAAAAAACAAAAAACAAAAAAGAGGCATGTGAAAATGATGATATAGAGGAAGAAGACGATGATATACATGCAAATTTCCACATCTAAATCACACCTTTATCAACATATGAGGATATCCATCCAGCTATCTATCAAAGTATGAGCAACAAGCATTTTCCATCCATTTTGCTTTTGAACTATGGATACTTAGACCAAGCATTTTCCCATGGCTGTAAGTACACTACCATCTTCTTGCTTGTTTATGGTGTATTTCAATTTCCCATTAACCTTTTTTGGGTTTTTGTTTGTTTGAATTCTTTTACTCTTGAGTTTCCTATGAGATGCCTGTCATGCACTGGTAAACACTTGAATGGAATATATATTTCCATTTTAATCTTTGATTAATGTTGATACTCAGTGAATCCATAGTCTTACCTATGATAGTCTTGTATGATTTGTAGAGATCTTAAGAAAAGCTTTAAAGTAAAAAGTCTTTTTCAACATCAACAGAATTATATCATGTTTGAGATTACCTAGTCCAATACTCTCACTTTACAGATGAGCAACCTGAGTCTTAGTTGTTAAATGATTTGATTCACCATAGGAACTAAGAAAGACCATGGCCAGAATTTGAACCCAAGTCTTCTGATTCTACATCCACTACTCTTTCTAAAACAATATACTGCTATTCTTTACACTTCTCAGTTACTTTAAAGGTGTGGTCTGTTATAGAACAGTGTTCATAGCCAGATGTGGCTACAAAGTCACAGCCACAGACACTTATTAGGTGACTCTAGTCAAGTCACTTAAGCTTTTTACTTCCATTTCCTTAAATAGGATCTCTCTCTCCCCCCCCCCCCACAATTATTATTATACTCTCCACTACTGAGGAGGCTACCAGATCACTTGAGCTCTGACGATTAGGTACCCATACTAACTTTGGAAGCATGAGCACTCCTGAGAAAAGGAGTGAGCAAACTAGTCCAGGTTGAAAAGAGAACAGGTTAAAGCTCCTGTGTCTATTAGGAGATCAGGACCATGGGGAGCCACTATACTTCCAGTATGCTGAAAAGAGGGAAGCCCAGGCTTTTCAAATAATAATTAAAAAGAAGACAAATGATAAAGATTATAATATTTTGTGAAACTCTGCCATACTCTATGAATAACCTTGACTTGTGCAGAGAAAATTATCAGAAGAACTTTTAAGTATAGAATAAAAATGATTAAAATGAAATTGAAATTCAACATAAACAAAAAGATGATATGCTGTCCTCAAGGAATTCAAATCACCAAGTATAGACAACATATGATACTGAAAGAAGTTTGGATGTGATTGCCAAGTCATCCTCAGTGTTCTTTGGAAAACAACAGTGAAATGAGAAGGTGTCATGGGAATGGAGATGGCCAAATGTAATGATTTTCAAAACTGTGGAGTACATAAATAAAATAAACTACAGGCAGTGAACTTGATTTAGATTCATAAAAAAATTCCAAAGCACATTGTTAAAGAGATGGTCTATTAGCTTTTGAAAAGTAGTAAATACTACAAGCCAGCACGGACTCACCAAGAACAAGCTACACCAGACTAGTTTTACTTCTTTGCTGAAATTAGCCAGATACATAAGAGGAATATTACAGAGATACTTTTAATTGTTTCTACAAGACATATGACAAAGTCTCTCATGATATCTTCATGGACAAAAGATGTGAGATGAAAATACTGTTAAATGGGGGGTGGAGTCAAGATGGTGCAGGGAAAGCAGTGACGTGTTTTCCCTCCACCCCTCCAAACACCTAAAAAAATGTCTCTAAACAAATTGTAAAGCAGCAGAACCCACAAAAAAACAGAGTGAAACAAATTTCCAGCCCAAGACAACCTGGATGGTTGATCAGAAAGGTATATTGCACCAGGCAGGGAGAGGAGCACAGTTCAGCATGTGCGTGTAGGCTGCAGCGAACCTGCAGCAGGCCTCAGAAGGCTGAATCGCCAGCAGCTGTGGTGGTTTCCAGACTTCTCGACCCCTAAATGCCAAAGACAATTTAGAAGGTCAGTGGGAAAAGTCTGTGACTGCGGTGAGAGAGGAGCTAGGTCTCAGCTGCAAGTCTCGAGCGCAGGCCAGGGGAAGTCTCGAGCGCGGTCCAGAGCCACTTTTTCCTGAGCTTCCGGCCCACAGACTGAGGAGGAATGAAGTGGCTGATCAGAGGGGGATTGCAGGGATCTCTTTGCCAGTGCTGAGGCAGGAATCTCTTGCTTTGCCCATGCTTGGATCTGGGTCACAGTTCTGAGGGGCGGTCCTGGGGCGAGGAGGAGCGCTGGTGCGGTGGAGAGGAAACACCTCACCCCTTATCATACCACCTTGGAAGAACTGAAAATTTACAGGTCCCTAGAAGTACCTCTGGAAACAGCTGTACAAACCCCTGAAGCTTGGGACAGTACACTCTTCACATTGGAAGCAGACTTTTACTAACAAAGAGTTTAAAACTCAAGTAATTGGCCAGGATCATGAGTAAGCAGCGCAAAAAGAGTCAGACTATATTATCTTACTTTGGTGACAAAGAAGATCAAAACATGCAACCAGAAGAAGACAGCAAAGCCAAAGCTCCTACATCCAAAGCCTCCAAGAAAAATATGAATCAGTCCCAGGCCTTGGAAGAGCTCAAAAGGGATTTTGAGAAGTAAGAGAAGTAGAGGAAAAACTGAGAGTGATGAAAGAAAATCAGGAAAAACAAGTCAACAGCTTGCTAAAGGTGACCCAAAAAAATACTGAAGAAAATAACACCTTAAAAAATAGCCTAACCCAAATGGCAAAAGAGGTCCAAAAAGCCAGTGAGGAAAAGAATGCCCTAAAAAAGCAAAATTGGCCAAATGGAAAAGGAAGTCCAAAAGCTTACTGAAGAAAATACTTCCTTAAAAATTAGAATAGAGCAATTGGAAGCTAGTGACTTTATGAGAAATCAAGACACTGTAAAACAAATCCAAAAGAATGAAAAATTAGAAAACAATGTGAAATATCTCATTGGAAAAACAACTGACCTGGAAAATAGATCCAGGAGAGACAATTTAAAAATTATTGGACTATCTGAAAGCCATGATCAAAAAGAGCCTAGGCATCATCTTTCAAGAAATTATCAAGGAAAACTGTCCTGATATTTTAGAACCAGAGGGCAAAATAGAAATTGAAAGAATCCACCGATCTCCTCCTGAAAGAGATCCCCAAAGGAAAACTCCTACGAGCGTTGTAGCCAAATTTCAGAGTTCCCAGGTCAAGGAGAAAATATTACAAGCAGCCAGAAAGAAACAATTCAAGTATTGTGGAAACACAATCAGGATAACACAAGATTATAATATTCCAGAGGGCAAAGGAGATAGGATTACAACCAAGAATCACCTACCCAGCAAAACTGAGTATAATCCTGCAGAGGAAAAAATGTTCATTCAGTGAAATAGAGGACTTTCAAGCATTCTTGATAAAAAGACCAGAGCTGAATAGAAAATTTGACTTTCCAATACAAGACTCAAGGGGAACATGAAGAGGTAAACAGGAAAGAAAAAAGCATAAGAGACTTATTAAGGTTGAACTGTTTACATTCCTGCATGGAAAGATGATATTTGTAACTCATGAGACCTTTGTCAGTATTAGGGTAGTTGGAGGGGAGAAAATTATGTGTATGTATATATAGAGATAGATAGATAGAGAACACAGGGTGAGTTGAAAATGAAGGCGTCATACCTGGAGAATAAAATTAAGGGGTGAGAGAGGGATATACTAGGAGAGGGAGAAAGGGAGAGGTAGAACGGGGTAAATTATCCCACCCAAAAAAAAAAAACCAGAAAAGGAAAGGCTCTTACAGTGGAGGGGAAATGGTGGAAGGTGAGAGGGAATGAGTGAATCTTATTCTCATAGGATTTGACTTAAGGAGGGAATAACATACACACTCAGTTGGGTGTGGAAATCTGTCTTACCCTACAGGAAAATAGGAGGGGAAGGGGACAAGAGAGTAGGGGAATGATAGAGAGGAGGGCAGATTGGGAAAGGGAGTAATCAGAAGCAAATACTTCTGAGGAGGGACAGGGTCAAAAGAAAGAATAGAATAAATGGGTGGGCGGGATAGGAGTAAGGGAAATAGAGTTAGTTTTTCAGAGCATGTCCACTATGGAAGTGTTTTGCCTAACTGCATCTTGTATAGCCTATATTTAGTTGCTTGCCTTTTCAATGAGTGTGGGTGGGGAGGGAGGAAGGGAGAAAATTTGGAACCCAAAGTTTTAAAAACACATGTTTAAAAAAAAATGTTTTCACATGCAACTGGGAAATAAGAAATACAGGAAATGGGGTACAGAAATTGATCCTACCCTACAGGAAAATTGAAGGGGAAGAGAATAAGAGAAGGGGGAAAGAGATAGAAGGGAAGGCAGACTAGGGGAAGTAGTATTTAGAATGCATGCCATCTTGGGGTGGGGGGAGGGGCGAAATGGGGTGAAAATTTGGAGCTCAAAATCTTGTGGAAGTAATGTTGAAAACTAAAAAAATAACTCCCCTCTTTAAAAAAAAATACTGTTAAATGGATTCAAAAGCAGATGAAAAAATGGTTGATGTCAGTCAACAGGCATTTGCTAAGCACCTACTATGTGCCAAGCAATGTGTTAATATCAAGAGGGATACAAAAAAAGGTAAAAACAAGGTCTCTGTTTCCAAGAAGGTAACATTCTAATAAGGGCAACAACAAGCAAACAACTATGCATAAATAAGACACATAAAGGGAGTTGGAGGTACTGTCAGAAGAAAGCACTGGGTGGGATTGGGGGAGAGTTAGAGAATAGCTGAGGGAACAAGTACCAGAAAGGTAGAATATGAAAGGAAATACAGATGGTGGGATTTGAGATAAGTCTTGAAGAAAGTTAGGAAAATCATGGAGGGCTCTAATAGAGTATCTCAATGCTTAGACTTTAGCCCTGTTTTGTTCAATATAATTATCAATGATTTGGAATAAAGCATAAATAGCATAATTGTCCAATTTTGTAAGTGATAAGATTACAGTGATTGCTAATACACTGGTAACAAAACTGATTTTCCTTTTTTTTTTAAATGGTAATTTTTATATTTTTTTTTTGTTTTCAACATTTACTTCCACAAGATTTTGAGCTCCAAATTTTCACCCCATTTCGCCCCTCCCCCCACCCCAAGATGGCATGCATTCTAAATACTACTTCCCCTAGTCTGCCTTCCCTTCTATCTCTTTCCCCCTTCTCTTATTCTCTTCCCCTTCAATTTTCCTGTAGGGTAGGATCAATTTCTGTACCCCATTTCCTGTATTTCTTATTTCCCAGTTGCATGTGAAAACATTTTTTTTTAAACATGTGTTTTTAAAACTTTGGGTTCCAAATTTTCTCCCTTCCTCCCTCCCCACCCACACTCATTGAAAAGGCAAGCAACTAAATATAGGCTATACAAGATGCAGTTAGGCAAAACACTTCCATAGTGGACATGCTCTGAAAAACTAACTCTATTTCCCTTACTCCTATCCCGCCCACCCATTTATTCTATTCTTTCTTTTGACCCTGTCCCTCCTCAGAAGTATTTGCTTCTGATTACTCCCTTTCCCAATCTGCCCTCCTCTCTATCATTCCCCTACTCTCTTGTCCCCTTCCCCTCCTATTTTCCTGTAGGGTAAGACAGATTTCCACACCCAACTGAGTGTGTATGTTATTCCCTCCTTAAGTCAAATCCTATGAGAATAAGATTCACTCATTCCCTCTCACCTTCCACCATTTCCCCTCCACTGTAAGAGCCTTTCCTTTTCTGGTTTTTTTTTTTGGGTGGGATAATTTACCCCGTTCTACCTCTCCCTTTCTCCCTCTCCTAGTATATCCCTCTCTCACCCCTTAATTTTATTCTCCAGGTATGACGCCTTCATTTTCAACTCACCCTGTGTTCTCTATCTATCTATCTCTATATATACATACACATAATTTTCTCCCCTCCAACTACCCTAATACTGACAAAGGTCTCATGAGTTACAAATATCATCTTTCCATGCAGGAATGTAAACAGTTCAACCTTAATAAGTCTCTTATGCTTTTTTCTTTCCTGTTTACCTCTTCATGTTCCCCTTGAGTCTTGTATTGGAAAGTCAAATTTTCTATTCAGCTCTGGTCTTTTTATCAAGAATGCTTGAAAGTCCTCTATTTCACTGAATGAACATTTTTTCCTCTGCAGGATTATACTCAGTTTTGCTGGGTAGGTGATTCTTGGTTGTAATCCTATCTCCTTTGCCCTCTGGAATATTATAATCTTGTGTTATCCTGATTGTGTTTCCACAATACTTGAATTGTTTCTTTCTGGCTGCTTGTAATATTTTCTCCTTGACCTGGGAACTCTGAAATTTGGCTACAACGCTCGTAGGAGTTTTCCTTTGGGGATCTCTTTCAGGAGGAGATCGGTGGATTCTTTCAATTTCTATTTTGCCCTCTGGTTCTAAAATATCAGGACAGTTTTCCTTGATAATTTCTTGAAAGATGATGCCTAGGCTCTTTTTGATCATGGCTTTCAGATAGTCCAATAATTTTTAAATTGTCTCTCCTGGATCTATTTTCCAGGTCAGTTGTTTTTCCAATGAGATATTTCACATTGTTTTCTAATTTTTCATTCTTTTGGATTTGTTTTACAGTGTCTTGATTTCTCATAAAGTCACTAGCTTCCAATTGCTCTATTCTAATTTTTAAGGAAGTATTTTCTTCAGTAAGCTTTTGGACTTCCTTTTCCATTTGGCCAATTTTGCTTTTTTAGGGCATTCTTTTCCTCACTGGCTTTTTGGACCTCTTTTGCCATTTGGGTTAGGCTATTTTTTAAGGTGTTATTTTCTTCAGTATTTTTTTGGGTCACCTTTAGCAAGCTGTTGACTTGTTTTTCCTGATTTTCTTTCATCACTCTCAGTTTTTCCTCTACTTCTCTTACTTCTCAAAATCCCTTTTGAGCTCTTCCAAGGCCTGGGACTGATTCATATTTTTCTTGGAGGCTTTGGATGTAGGAGCTTTGGCTTTGCTGTCTTCTTCTGGTTGCATGTTTTGATCTTCTTTGTCACCAAAGTAAGATAATATAGTCTGACTCTTTTTGCGCTGCTTACTCATGATCCTGGCCAATTACTTGAGTTTTAAACTCTTTGTTAGTAAAAGTCTGCTTCCAATGTGAAGAGTGTACTGTCCCAAGCTTCAGGGGTTTGTACAGCTGTTTCCAGAGGTACTTCTAGGGACCTGTAAATTTTCAGTTCTTCCAAGGTGGTATGATAAGGGGTGAGGTGTTTCCTCTCCACCGCACCAGCGCTCCTCCTCGCCCCAGGACCGCCCCTCAGAACTGTGACCCAGATCCAAGCATGGGCAAAGCAAGAGATTCCTGCCTCAGCACTGGCAAAGAGATCCCTGCAATCCCCTTCTGATCAGCCACTTCATTCCTCCTCAGTCTGTGGGCCGGAAGCTCAGGAAAAAGTGGCTCTGGACCGCGCTCGAGACTTCCCCTGGCCTGCGCTCGAGACTTGCAGCTGAGACCTAGCTCCTCTCTCACCGCAGTCACAGACTTTTCCCACTGACCTTCTAAATTGTCTTTGGCATTTAGGGGTCGAGAAGTCTGGAAACCACCACAGCTGCTGGCGATTCAGCCTTCTGAGGCCTGCTGCAGGTTCGCTGCAGCCTACACGCACATGCTGAACTGTGCTCCTTTCCCCGCCTGGTGTGATATACCTTTCTGATCAACCATTCAGACTGTCTTTGGGTGGAAATTTGTTTCACTCTGTCTTTTTGTGGGTTCTGCTGCTTTACAATTTGTTTAGAGCCATTTTTTAGGTATCTGGAGGGCTTTGGGTGAGAGCTCAAGACAGTCACTGCTTTCCCTCCGCCATCTTGGCTCTGCCTCCCAACAAAACTGATTTTCAAAACATCCTAAGACTCTGGAACAATGTGCCAAATCTGGGAAGATGAAATTTAGTATAGGGCAAAATGCAGTCTTAAATTTGGAAGAGGGAAATGAGGCTAGATAACTTCTCTAAGGAGAGCTTTAAAGTTAAAACTTTTCTAAGAATCAATACCTTCATTTTATAGATAAGGATAGGGAAAATGTGGCTAGACAAGAGTTCACATGAAAAAGACACAAATGTTTAAGTGGACTGCAAGCAATAAGATCCAACAGTAGGATTCAACAGTCAAAAGAGACAGCAGTAATCAAGGCCCTGTCCAGAATGAGAGAGGACATTGTCTTTCAGTAATCTACCTATGTCAAAACATATGTGGAGCACTGAGTGTCCATTTTAGGAAAAATACTGACAAGCTAGAGTGCATGCATATGTAACACAGTAATCAGGACAGTGAGAGACTCAATCTTCTACCACGCAATTGACTGGGGGAAAAAAAAAGGCTTAGGTAAGAGATGAGAACACTTGGGGAACATGTAATTATTCACAACAGGGATTAGACTTACTTTCCAAGAGCAAAAATTAGGGTTGATGGGAAGAGGTTTCAGAAAGTGATATGTGGAAAAACTTTTAAACTAAAGCTATCCAAAAGTAAAACAGATTGCCTTCAGAGATAGGAAGTTCCTTTGTCACTAGAGAATTTCAATAGCATCCTGACCACCAGTTGTAAAGAATATTACTGTGCAGTTACAGGTTGGATTATGTGATCCGTGAGGTTTCTTTCCACCACCAAAATTCTACTTATATTATGAAACAAAAATACTAAATATTAAGTAACAGGTTCAATCTCTATCAAAACTTTTTTTTTTAAATCAGAGTTGCTGAGTAGAACGATAAACTAAGTATACCACATTGGGGAGAATAAGAAATGGTCTACATATAAAGAATTTATGGTTATAAGGTAAGATTGAGGGAACAATCACTTATTAGAAGACACTAAAACAATAATAAGCAGTTTTCACTAAAGTATGGATTAAAACTAACAACAACCATTTGCTTAACCTTTCTTTTTGGAGAGACCCAAAGAAAACAAAACAATGACAAGGCAGGTGCAATACACATTTAAGAATTTTGCCTTTGGGCACCATTTGAATGTTACTCCTTTCTTCCTCCTCAAGTTAACATATTTGAGTATGTGTTATTCCCCTCTCATTAACTTATAACTGGACAGCAGGGACCATTTAATTTTTTTCTGTTTGTTTTTATAAATAAGGAGCCTTGCACGGCACCCTGAAAGCAGGTTTGTAATAAATGTTTTTGAAGTGAATCTGTTCTGTAATCCTTCGATTTTCTCATTTCCCTTTACTTCCTATTGAACATTCACACAAATAATGTATTTCATGAATCAAATATGTGAAGATCAGAAATGTTTTGTACGTACCAGTGAATGTTTTTTTCTGGAGCTCAATTCAAAAGTAGTTTGATACAGCATCTCCACAAAATTTTTCAAACACGGAACATTTACTTCATTTTTAACGGCCTAGGAAACAGACACACACAAATTTATAAAATGAATAAAAGAACAGATTAGTGATCTATATAAGATGACATACATATTATAGTTTTAAAAGTAGCAATAATGCACTAAAGCCTCCCTGAATTATTTTGTATGGGAAATCATTATCTTTTATACTATCTAAAAATGCAGCTAATAAACGGAGCTGATTACTTAGCACAAGCAGTCCCAATGAGCAATAGTTGATTCTACTTGGCTACGAAAGTTCATTTTGTTCTGTTCTACTGCCACAGATCGTACTGCCCTGCCTTTCCTCACCCTATCCCCAGATTTAACCAGTTGTATCACAAACATATGCTACTGTTCAGGAGTAGATCCAGACCAGGGCAAAGGGGCAAATCAATAATAATTAATTCATTAAAATTCTGAAATTATATCTAATAGTACATTCACTAAAAACAGATTAGTGTTATCATTTTGGAATATGAAAGAGAATTTATTTAATAAAAAGTAAAAATGACCCGAACTTACTAAATGAAAAAGGAACAAACATCACCATCTATGCTAAGATCTCAAAATTTATAACTAATTTTTTCTTAAGAAAACTTTCAAAATTTTAGCTACAAGCAAACAATAACAAGCTGCTTACATTTTATAGAAATTTATAATTATAAATCACTTTTTACAAACATTATTTCATGTAATCTTCAAAACAGTCTTGCAAGAAATGAGAGCTAAATATTTCTTCTCCCCATTTCCTGGACCAGGAAATGTAAACTCAGCTTGTAATTGATATAGATAGGACTCAAACATAGTTCTGACTCCAACTTCAGCCTATTTGCAACTCTAACTCCTCAGATCAAATATTACATATAAATTTGTCTATCTTCACTATTTTAAACACTTAACTGTTATAATTTGCTTTTGCTATTGTCTCTGATACCAAGATCTATGTATCAGAAACAAGTGCTATAACTCCAAGTAAAATGTGAACTATTTTTACATTCAGTGAAAAGGCATTACATTATTAATACCTAGCATTTCCATAGCACCTCAAAGTTATTATTACTTTCCATATTTGTGCATATAGCATTCTGTATTTCCTATTATTTACAAACACACTATTTACAGGGCATGAGTATGGCCTTTGTGAGAAATATCATGCAGTGTGAGGTGATTAGCACTGGGATAGCCTGTAGGTATGAAACAGAATCAAGGTCTGGTCCAAGCAGGAATTCGATTTGCAAGCTAGATCTCATCAGCACCATGATTATCAAATGAACTTAATTAAATATGTGAATGGAATTATCTTTTCATTCACATGCACATACTGATCATAATTAATATTAGAAATTGGAGTAGCAAGGTGGTGCAGTGGACAGAACACAAAACTTGGGAGCTGGGAACACTTGAACTTGAATCTTGCCTCAGTGAACTAGCTATGTAACCCTGGGTAAGTCATTTAACTTCTCTATACCTCAGTTTCCCCTATAATATAAAATGGGATAAGAGCAACTTACCTCACAAGGTTGTCGTGAAGAACAAATGACTTCACATATGTAAAATGCTTTGTAAACTTTAAAGTACTATATAAATGCTAGCTATTGTTATTACAGTAAAGTTTTGAAAATCTAGTATTTTAGGTGAAAAAAAATTTTACAGTTTTATTGCAGAAATTTATATCAAAAGAAATGAAAGTGCAACTTAAGAGATTATGCTGAAAGTTTGCAACAAAAGGCAAACTGAACAAATTGTGAAGTACAGCCGGGCATTAAAAATATTAAAATCAGCAGTTTTTTTAATCTCATAATTGCTGTTTGTACTGGTTACAACATACTAACAAAAATTACAAAATCAGCTTTATATTTAAATATAACCTAACAATAATGAGAATAATTTCCATATTAGTAGTTGAGGGCTTTAGAATATTCTCTGGAGATTATTAAAATGGCCCACTACTTTGTTGAGGGGCAAAAGTCACAGGCAAATGCAATGGATTATGTGACTACTGGCACTACTGAGTTGTAGATATTGTGGTCTTCCTTGAATCCTAGATGATTTGGGGTGGGTGGCTGAGTATTCAGACAAGGGAAGAAGGGGGCAAAAATATGAGAGAAGTATTAAGAAACTTCTGAATGGTGTTATCACTGTATCACTTCCTTCAAATTCAAATATTACTTTTATCCTAAAAAGATACTATGTTTAAATTTTACTTAGTCCAATTATTTGCAAGACTGTCAATAAGAGCATTTTATGGAGTGATTTCATGAATGTGAGTGCTTTTAAAGTAGAATTTAAAAATAACAAAAAATACTTACAGCAGCCACAGGGATGAGAATCTCCACAAACAAACCAGCAAGTGCATGTTTAATGTCTTTATCTTTTACTTCAAGGAAATACTGAGCACATTCCTTAAGGAAAAAAAAAATCTTAAAACAAAATGACATACACTCAACTCTTAACTGTAATAATATTACAGAGATTGTGGAGTGGTTTTTAAAATATATTTACTCCATTTCTCAAGGCTATTTCAGAAATATCAGTAACATGATAAAAGATCCAAGTATATCCAAATTTTAAATAACAATTATTCTTTATGCAAAAAAACTTGACTTTCATGCACATTAACGCGTCACTGTAGTTCATGGAAGAAAACAAAATTATTCTTTCCCTTGAAACCTAGTTCTTAATGTGTATATATTAAAAATAAATATTTTGAAGAGCAGAAAGATGAGCTGTTAAACTGAATAGTAGTATTACCTGCATGAACTGAAATGAGGCTTCAAAGTCTTCTACAGGATACATTTTCACTCGGAAAAATTTCATCCCCATTATTAAACTGATGATACTTTGTACTACGTGTGGGCTTTGTTCTTTTTGTCTCAGCTCCTTCAATTCAGTTACAAATTTCTTCCGCACAGCCTGAAACCTAGGTTACAGGGAATTTTTCAGCTTGTTCAAATTTATGATTGAAATTATAAATATATTATATAGGGTTTTAAGACAGAAATAAAAAGTTATTTGTAATTAGAAGTTAATAATCAGAACTTCTCTAAACATCACTATCACAAGTATAAAAAGCATCCCACGGGGGAAAAAATTAGCTTCTGGGTTTGCTTGTTTTATGACAGGCAAAAACGCCTAATTCTGTATTTTAGCGACTGTTTCTTCCGCTTAACACTGCTTAGTCTCTCCTGAGTGCTAGTCCTGCTTCAGAAGTTACCTAATGGATAACACCCCCTGGGTGTCCTGTAGGCATCTCAAACTCAACCCAGTCAAAACAGAACACATTATCTTCCCCTCTGAAACAACCCTTAAACTTCCCTGTTCCTGATGAAGACCCCACAAATTTTAATCACACAGGTTCACAACTTCAGACTAATTCTTGACTCTTCATTCTCTCATATCGAATCTGCGGCCAAGTTACGTCAACTGCACTTGCACGGCATCTTTTGCATCTCCCTCCTTAGCTCCATTTATATAAACCAGCAGCATCAGATATTTATCAGCTTGTGTGTGTCACCGCTAGCCTAAAATACAACAGGACCTCCTAATTGGTCTCCATGCTTTTGTTCTTTCCCCTCTAAAAACCATCATCCACAAAACTGCGAAAATAATCTTAAAGCACAAGTCTAACATATCTCTTTCCAGCTCAAGATCCTTATATGGCTCTCTACTGCCTCCAGGGTAAAATACAAACTCCTCAGTCTGGCATTTAAGGCTCAACCTCAACATGGTTACACCCTACCTTTCCATGTTATACTCCCCATAAATAATTTATGCTTCAACCAAACTGCTCTTTACCAAACTCTGCATTCCATCTTCTCTGTGCCTTTGCCAAGGCTATTTATTGTACTGTACTCCCTCCACACTTCGAACTTTTAGAATCCTCAGCTTCCTTCAAGGAATAATTTATGACCCACTTCCTATAGAAAATCATTACTGAATTCCTTAATTTTTAATTCAAACAACCTCCTCAGATTATCATTAGCTAAGTTATTTATATAAATACTGTATCCTCAATGATTCCCGCCTTCTCCTAGTAGCATACAAGCTCTAAGCCAACAACTATTTTTCATTTTTCTTTGGTATCCCCAGTGCTTATCACAAACCTTGCATAATTCTTTAAAACTTACCTAGACTTCGATAACGAGAACTAGTCTATGTCAGAGGTAGGGCTTGAACCCAGGTCTTCCCATCTGAAAGGCTAGTCCTCTACCTGAAGCACCATGTTATCTTACTAATAAATACTAAATGACTGATTATATTATCATATCATAAAGAAGAAACCATTGGTCTTGCATCTTATGAAGCTAAAATCCTAGTGCACTAAGAATACAAAACAAACCAATAATAAATACATAATATTAACTTATGGATTACCAGAATTTTGACTTTGCCCTTCACTATATCAGAGAACAACTAATACTACCCAACAGAAAGTCAAATAGCAAAAGATATTACTTCCAATTTATTCTGTTATGTCTTCAAAAAAAGTCATCTAGCAATCTGGCTATAAATCTTTAATACTTTTCTCTCTACCTCAACAATTGATAAATGCTTGTTTAATTTGTCTGTGCAACTAATCCAGCTGAAAAACTGTCAGAGGAAACAATGTCTGACTAATTCATACGACATCAAGTGACATGTGATTTCTCTTCATTAATTTCCCTGTGATTCATTTACTCACCATGGACTTGCCTCAAAATACTATAGGCAGATGCTCAATACAAATTTATTGCTGTTGCTGATTACAATGATGACAATGATGTTTCTTTAAAGAACAATATGGGCTGAAGACTAACCCTTTTCTTCCTTTTATCCTTTCATAGCCTCTCAACTCACTCAAAGTTCTCTTGGTTATCAGATCAAATAAAGGCCACTTAGAAATTCTTTATTTGACTCATTTCACAATAATCACGTGAGTCAAATCATGTCAGATTTCACTGGAAAACCATACAAAACAATTACCAGATCATTAGAACATTTTAAAAAAGAAATCTGTATAACCTTTTTTTTTTACACAACTGCTCAGGTATAAGATCTAATCTTTAATGTAAATACCTATTCTTGCCTTCCTATGGATAGATACTGGCAGTTAACCAAAATTAGAGGACAAAAGTGGTGAAAAGTTTATTCTGCATGGGTATTATTTATACATAATCTAATGAATGGAAAAGCCAAGAAGCAAAAAAGGACAGACTGCATACTAATTCACAATACTATGGAAAAATTCAAAGTGGATCTGCATGACATAATTGTTAAAAAATTTTTACTGAAAAGAATTTCTTAAAAAACCTGAAAATGGAACCAAAGAAAATTAAGATCAAAGTGATTAAAAAAAACTTACTTTGATTGAGCAAGAACCCCTATCACTTCTGCATATAAATCTGCAATAATATGCACATTCCCAGTGTTGGTTCCTGAATACCTAAAGCAATTAAAAACATATGAAAACAATAAAAGTATTACATAATTTTATTTATATAGTGCAATTTTCCTCAAATAATTCTTGCTATTTTGAAAACTCAATTAAAGTGGTAAAGTATTAGAAGTATCTTTTCACTCTTTTTCCTTGGATTATCAAAGAAGAACACTTTAAATTTGTCTAGTTTTTTCTTTTTATTGAACCCAAAATCAATTTCAAATTCCCTTCCAGGACGACAGTAAGGCAAACGTTACAAGATACCCAAAACTCAAGATGAGAATAAGAATATGTATTATTTTTGTATCTCTACAACTTTGCCAAGCATGTCTCGCTTTTATTGAGGTATCCTTCCCCACCCCACTCCCAATCCCATCAGAAATTCTTTATAAAATATTTCTTGTAAATGTAATTTGTATTCAACAAGTCTTTTGGACCATAAACTTTGATCTCTAAAACAAAATTGCTTATACAAATACAAATCTCTCTCTTTTTAACTATCAAAACTCAGATTGATAAGAACAGCAATAATTGAGATAAACATTTGACTTACCCTTCCTTGTGTTTAAAGTGCTTAAAAGCCAAGTTTAAAACTTCATGAACTAAGGGATCTGGCACTGGATGAACAGGAATCTAAGGAAGGAAAAGTATCTAATTCAATAAACAAAAAAATCCTAATAATTTGTTCGTTAGATTATTTCTAACATTTTAATGACAATGTAATTGAAATCTTTCATCAGGATCCATATCATGCAGTTAATGATTAATTTGTACATTATTTTTTCTATTATTTCATAATGCTGTGATTGATTTAACTTTAAACTTAAGCTAAGGTTCCTCAAAATTATAAAAAAATCATTAGAGCCAAGTGGTGTGCATCTAAACAATATCAACAATAGAGAAACCACACTACATTTATTTCAATGTTACTCATATGAGAATGTAAGAATTGCAATACAGTACTATACATAGTCTATTTAGCCTGGTATTTTCACTAACTACAACAGCCCAAAGAACTGAACTGTGAGATAAGTCACTGTGGTCTTTCCCGATGTCTAAAATCAATCAGGATTTACCAAGTGCTTGTGATGGAGAAGAGTTGCCAAAGGGATAATTAAGGTTTGGGTTGAATGAAACAATATTTATTTTATAGGAGCCACTCTTAAGGCCATATAGCATAATAAACGAAGTGCTGGAATTCAATGCAGAAAGGCCACATCCTGACTCTTCTGCTTACTACTTATGCGACCAAGGAGAAATCACTTAGATTCTCTAATCCTGCTTTATTTTTTGTCAAAGGGAGATAATTATACTGGTAGTACTTATATCTCACAGGATTATTGTGAGTATAAAAAGAGGTCTTTGCATGTAAAGCACTGAGCATCCTCTCAAAATATAGTATAAATGTCAGCTTATCCATATTTTTAATCCATTTACATTTCTTTCAGAAACTATCCCTTGTGGTACAGATATTCCTAAGTTTATTGCATGCTACATGAACGTATTACTTTGACTAATTTGTCCTAATCCTACCTTGATCAAATTTCCCCATATTCCAATAACATTGAATTCCAGTAACAAGTATATGCTCACCCTGTCCATGATGCTCAAGACTTGACACATTTGAATATCATCCATTTCAGTCTTCCTATTTCCAAACTAAAGAATCCCAATGACCTTCCTGATCATTCAAATCGCCATTTTCTGAACATTCTCTAAGATATGGTATCTTTCTTGAAGAAGGTAACCAAAAAATGCACAGAGTATATAGGTGTGGAAACATTCCAATTTTTTTAAAGTGTTAAGTGCATATATTCTGTTTTGTTTCCAATACATTTCTTCATCACGTTTTATATTGGCTTTTTATTTCAGAACATTGGGAACAATCTACAATGACTCCTACTTCCCATGCCTGGTTTCTAAATGACAGCTCAGAGACTTTCATTTTAGAGTTTGAATTACTGCTACATAAATGCATTGCCTTGTGCTAAAAGACAAAAATTATATCTGCAAGTCACTTCTCTACCAGACTCATTAAGTTTTCCTAGAGTCTATCCCTATCATAATGGCTTTTAATTACCCAGAAGGCTGAAGTGCAATCAACAGACTACTAAGCTATTTACAATGCCCAACCTTCCTCTAGTCCTTCGTAAAGATATTTCGTTTTTTTTGGTTGGGCAATGGGGGTTAAGTGACTTGCCCAGGGTCACACAGCTAGTAAATGTTATGTGTCTGAGGCTGGATTTGAACTCAGGTT
The DNA here is from genome assembly GCF_900497805.2 of Vombatus ursinus. NCBI lineage: Eukaryota > Metazoa > Chordata > Mammalia > Diprotodontia > Vombatidae > Vombatus > Vombatus ursinus. Next base: position 57,248,085 of record NW_020954596.1, read on the forward strand.
CTTCTGACCCCAAGGCTAGTGCTCTATCCACTGTGCCACCTAGCTGCCCCATAAAGATATTTTAAAAAGAACTTTCCTACCATGGATCACTGAGGAACTGGCTCATATATGGGGAAAAGTAACCTTTTGTTTTTAACTCTTGTTTCTTGTCTTTAAGACCATGGAAAAATTCAATCCAATGGTGACTCAATTTTTTAAATAACCATTTACATTTATAACCTAATCAAAAGCTTAAAGTCTAACTTGTTTATAATCCATCTACTCCTCTTTATCTACATGTCTGTCTACTAACCCCCCTCCCCCAAATTTGAGTTCTTCACAAGTACAACATGCTGCCTCAGGAGCCTCGTGCCCCATAATGGACGTCTTGTGATCACTGGTTACTGATATTATGGATGGAATTGTTCAGACACAGGTTGGACTAGATGATCTCTAAGGTTCTTTTTAATTTTGAAATTCTATATGAGTTGTGAGGATCAAAGGAGATATGCACATAAAAGTACTTTATAACTACAAAGCCCTACATAAATATAGTTGTAAAATTATTATTTAGTAGTTTTTCCCAAGTCACTTCTTATAACAGTTCAAGGCTAAAACCTGAGTCAACTCCTTTTGGGTTCCTAGACTATCAATTCGAGGAATCAGTATTTAAAAAGACAGTGTTGTACAGGACTTCACCAAAATCCTACTCTGATATGTCACTGTTATGTGGAGGTGACCCCTGTGTCCATAAAAAATTATGGTGGAAAAGTACAAACTCTGTCAGGCCCTCCCCAAGCTAAAAAGCTTCCAAAATGATGGAAGGTATGTCTGTTAGGTCTTTTGTCTGAGGAGTAGTTTAACTAGGTTTAAGGGGGAAAAAATCATGTGGAAGATTTAGGATCAAATTATACCCCCAAAATGGTGACAAATTTGGGTTTGATTCACTCATCCTAAATATGCAGTATTTTATTCTAAACAATACAAGCATGTCAATCTACTAAAAGGATAGATCAGGTAACTGTTACTGATACTCTACAACAGTCAACCACACAGATCCTTTATTTTTTCTCCCTCCCCCTTCTAATATCAGAGGGAAGTACCAGCAGTGGAAAGGACCAGGAAAGGCCTCCTGCAGAAGAAGATGAGATCTGAGATGAGTCAAGAAGGAAGCCAAGGAAACCAGGGGTGGAAGTGAGGGAACAGAGCACTACAGGGATGAAAAATAGTCAAGACAAAGACACAGAGACAGGAAATTTGGTGTCATGTTTGAGGAACTGCAAATAAGCAAGTATAGTTGAAATTCAGAGTACATAAGTGGTGAGAAGACTGGAAAGGTAGGAAGAGGCCAGCTTAAGGAAAGCTTTAAATGCCAAATACAGGACTTTATATTCAATCCGGGAGGTAACAGAGAGTCACTATAGCATTGAGTAAGGTAGTGAGACAGTCAGACTTATGCTGAATGTTAGATAGACTAGAATGAGGAATGACTTGGGGAAGGGAGGACAGCGAGAAGAATATTGTAATAGTTCAGGCAAGAATTGAAGAGAGCCTAAAATAGGGTTAATACTGTATGACTAGAGAGAAGGCAACCTATACAAGATATGTTGTGAAATTAGAAACAATGGTATTTGGCAATGGACTGGGGATTTCAAAACATGAAGAGATTGTAAGTATCATTTACTACAACTCCATCACTTTACAAACATGGAAAATGAAGGATAGAGAGGATAACTAATTCATGCAAGGTCATAAACAGCATCATTTGCCAGTAAACTTCCCATAGCAAAGATAAAATTAGGACAAAGGCCAAATCTCACCCACAGATTAGAGGTTTCGTATTTATGGTACAGATTCTCAAAAAGTAGAAAAATATCAATGCTGGATATATAGAGATAATTCTCTCATACTACAATTTATAACCTACCATAATGATTTAATATTATGGCACTACTTTGCTAAGCATGTTTAATTATGCTCTACTATGACTGCCCAGAGCACATTTTTCTAACCATACTTTAAAAACATAGTCTTGAGTCATTTACAATTTATATTATGTTCTTAAAGAATATTCCCTTTTGAACATCATCTTCTTCAAAACAAATAAATTGTCAAAAAAATTTTTATCTAATTTTACAATGTGCTTCCATATATCAGTAGCACTGAATTTTAATAAGAATAGAACAGGAGTACTTATAATTACTCTATGGGACTAGCACTCTTAGTTAACTCAAAATCAAATTTTCCATCATTTCATTTAGGTATATCATGTAGAATTAAAGTAAAGAACTTATTAAAATAAAGTTAGATTAAATTTATGCTATTCCTTAATCTCTCAAAGTTTGAATCGTATTGAAAGTTATTATGTTAACATCTGACAACTTTTTCAAAAACTTTATTTACTTTTTAGTCCTGTTCAATTTCATTCACTTTGAAAACTAATAAAGAAAACTGTTATTTCCTTTAATCACTTAAGTTCCAACTGGGATGGATTTTTCCAATGTGTGGTTAAGAATGCCAGAGATAGGCATTGCTGGGTAGAAGGTACACAGGGCTGGACTGAATTATGTGATTACTGACAGCCAGAAACAATAAAACGAACAAGAGAAATCACATTTCATAGATCATCTATATCCTGCACTTCCTACCTCCTGATTCCCCATAAAGTATGAACCGAAGGGATTCAATGAATGACACCTTAAAGAATACAGTGCAGTTATATGAGCTGAATGTATGAAGTACTATATATTCTGGTATTTTCCTCCAGCAGAGCTAGCTATCTTTAAAGCAGTGATATAAAAATAAATATGTTTGGAATCTGGAAGCTAGTGCAGAAGAACAAATGTTAACATGTCAATCAACTATCAGGTATGTTGGGAAATTAGTACCAGAACTGTTAAGAACTGACAAAACGTATTGTTTTTCTCATCTGATTTTTCCCGGTTAGAATTCGATGGTTGTTTAGCTGATCAAAATAATCTGAAATTTGGTTACCAACCAAACATAAAAATAGGCTAGGGCACAAGAGATTCGGGATCATTTCCCCCAAACCTTGATTAGGACCACCCTTCCTAATGGTCTAGGGTACTACCTCTCATCCATCCCTAATTAGTCCTAGGATTTTGGGAATCCAACCGGACCAGGTGAAAAAGGACATAGCTCAAATTGGTTTTAGAAACCTTATGAAAAAGTTTTGTTTTGACAGCTATTATGACAATTAACAGCTCTTATAGAAATGCCCTTTAAAATTTAACAATGGAATTTTGACCATAAAAGAATCTTGAATAATGTAAGTAACAACTAACTATGGCTTGATATGTTATAAGTCATCTTGGGAAACATTTGATTCTATTCTTTTTTTTACATACATTGTGGTTATTTCCATATTCGTTACTTTTGAGATAATGCAAACATTTTGTGTATTTAGAATGAAGACTTTTTATGTTTATAACTTTTAAACTGTTCTTTGAATAACTACCTTTTCAAAAATATCATTCAAAAAAACAAGTTTTCATATTGGCAATATACCAAAAAAGTAAACTGAATCACAGACTGTTAAATCATCCTACATTTCATTTTAAAATTTTCAACAGATGTATTTTAATGCCATTTTTAAAAAAAAAGAACCCAACCATAGAGGCACTGTGGAAGAGTAGCTGGAACTGGAAGTAAAAAGGGCACCTGGGAGTATAGATTTGGATTAAAGAAGAAAGGAGAAAAGTATGTGGATGACAGATTGTACTTAGGCCTCAGATAGTGAATAAGCCTGCTTTAGTAGATGAGAGATTTAAAATACAACATGATACAATACATGACAAAGAATGATAGACAGTAAAGAATATAGGGTATATAAGCTTCAAACCAATAAAAAAATTAATTATATCACAGGCTAAATACATAATAGCTATAAAACTCTAAATATATAATTAAAACATATAGATTTTATTGCAAAAATTTAAAACAAGAGTTCACAAAAATAAGAGCTTACCTGTTTCAGAACTTCTACTAAAACTAAACAAAAAATGAAATCTACAGCTAAATCTCTCCTTTCAAGTAGGTAATCTCTTTCACGTTGCTGTTCATCCCTAAAACAATAATTCAGAATATAATGAAAATTTTAAATGAATGAAATTCTAATCAAATAAAGATAAATATTTTTACTACTCAGTGCTAATAGTATATTTATATTACTACCAAAGCAAACTGTTCTTTAAAATAATAGCATGGATTTGGTAGACATTAAAAAAAAAACCCAAAACAAACAAGCAAAAAAACTTACCCTTTAGATTTTGTGCTAGATCGGGGCCTATATTCATATGATTCATCTTCAGTTCCATTTTGACGTCTATACCAGTCAAACAAGGTGCGAAGTAAGGATGGGAGACAGTGCTCTGCTACTGAGCTCATAGAGCTTATCAACTGGAAAGATGATATATTTACTATCAATATTACAAAACAATATTGAAAGTTCTACTTGGGTTCATTAAATTCCCTGCCTCCAGTCTCTCTTCTCTAATCAATTCCCACACAACTATCAAGCTGTTATACCTTTTTATTTTTCAAAAATAAATTTGCTAGTCATTTTAAACATCCTTTTTTAATAATTCCAAATTTTCTCCCTCCTGTCTGCCCCTACCCCACCCACTGAGAAGGTAAGAAATGTGATTGCAATTACACATATGAAATTCAGGCAAAACATATTTCCAAATTAGCCATGTGAAGAAAAAAAAAAACAAGAAAAATAAAGTGAATTATGCTTCAATCTGCACTCATACTCCATCAGTTCTCTCTTTGAAACTGGAGAGCATTTTTCATCCTAAGTTCTTCAGAATTGTCTTAGATCATTGCATTGATCAGAAAAGCCAAGTCACTCACAGCTGATCATCATACAATACTGCTGTTAGTGTATACAATGCTCTCCTGGTTCTGTTCACTTCACTCGGCATCAGTTCATATAAGTCTTCCCAGGTCTTATTAAAACCATCTTGCTGTCATTTCTTATAGCACAATAGCATTCCATCACAATCAAATATCACAACTTCTTCAGCCATTCCCCAATTGATGGGAATCCCCTCAATTTCCAATTGTTTGCCACCACTGAAAGTGCTGCTATAAATATTTTCATACAAGTAGGTCTTTTTCCTTTTTGTTTTTTTTTTATCTCTTTGGGACACAGACCTAGTAATGGTATTGCTGAATCAAAGGGTATAGTTTTATAGTCCTTTGGGCATAATTCCAAATTGCTCTCCAGAATAGCTGGATCAGTTCACAATTCCACCAACAGTGCATTAGTGTCCCAATTTTCCCATACTCCCTCCAACATCTGTCATTTTCCTTTTCTGTCATCTTAGTAAATATGATAGGTGTGAGGTGGTACCTCAGATTGTTTTAAGTTGCATTTCTCTAATCAATAGTGATTTTAAAATGTGACTGACTACTGATAACTTTGATTTCTTCTTCTGAAAACTGCCTATTCATATCTTTTGATCATATTAATTGGAGAACAGCTCTTATTTTTATAAATTTGGCTCAGTTTCCAATGTATTTGAGAAATGAGGCCTCTATCAGAGAAAACCTGCTGTACAACTATTTTTTTCCAGTTTTCCATTTTCTTCTAATCTTGACTGCATTGGTTTTGTTTGTGCAAAACCTTTTCAATTTAATGGAATCAAAATTATCCATTTTACTTCTCGTGATCCTCTCTATCACGTTTGGTCATAAATTCTTTCATTATCCATAGATCTGACAGGCAAAATTTTTCATCCTCCCCTAATTTACTTATGCTATCACCCTTCATGTCTAAATTATATGCCTATTTTGACCTTACTTTGGTATAAGGTGTGAGATGTTAGTCTATACTTACTTTCTGCCAAACTGCTTTCTAGTTTTCCCAACAATTTTTGTCAAATAGTGAGTTGGATCTTTGAGTTTATTAAATACTAAAATATTACAGTCATTTACTACTGTATATTGTAGTACCTAACCTATTCAACCAATCTACCACTTTATTTCTTAGCCAGCACCAGATTGTTTTCATGATTACCACTTTGTAATATAGTTTGAAATCTAGTAGTGCTAGGCTACCTTCCTACACATCACTGATTCCCTTGATATTCTTGACTTTTTGTTATTCCAGATGAATTTTATTACTTTTTCTAGCTCTATGAAATAATTTTTGGTAGTTTGATTATGATATTAAATAAATAAATTAATTTAGGCAAAATTGTCATTTCTATTATATTAACTTGACCTACCCCTAAGCAAGTAATATTTCTCCAATTGTTTAGCTCTTAAACAGCTGTTCCTAAAGTACAAACCTCACCACATAACTTTTCTGCTCAAGAAGCTCTCGGTTATTTACTGTTTGGCATTCAAAACATTTCCAGTCCTATTCCAATCTATCTTTCCAGCCTCAATACACATTACTCTCCTGTACACATTCTAGAGACCATGGCCAAACTAGACTACTTGCCTTTCACCATTCATGCCTTTGTACAGGCTTTATCACTTATTCCTGAATGCAATCCTTTCTCATCTGACTTCTCAGAATCCATAACTTCCTTCAAAGCTCACCTTAAACATCACCTCCTACATGCAACCTTTATGATCTTTTTTGATAAGAGTGCCTTCTCCTCTCATTGCCTGGGGAATATTTTGTATCTATGTAAATATTGTTCCCTATGAAGGACCATAACCTTGATAGTTAGTAATGTCTCATTTTCTTTGTAGCCCCAGTACTAAGTATAGTTTCTATAGCAGCTTAATAAACACTTGTTGACTGACTGATCATGTGCCCCCCTAAGTCTTTTCTCCTCCAAGCTAAATATGACTATTAACTGATCCTCTTATGGCATGATCTCATGCACTATATTTGCTCTATATCCTCCTGACCCCCCCCCCCCCAGCTTATGAAAATAATTCTTATAACTTAGAGTACAGAACAGAACACAATATTCCAGGGACAATTTGACCAAGACAGACATATCTATCACAACACCCAAGTCTTAGGAACTATGATAGCTTTCCTAAAAGAACCTGAAACTGAATTAGCAGTTTGGCTGCTATATCACAGTAATGACTGACTGAGGCCTCTGAAAACCTCCAATATATAGCCACACAAAGTCAGTCAAATTTTACTTACAATGTTGATTTTGTTTAGTCTAAGTTTTTCCATTTGTCTCAGTTCTAATTCATCTTAAAAGATTCAGCCCAATATTCGAACTTATTAATATCTTTTTGAATTTCTATCATTTTATTAGCTAACAGTTCAAATTTTATGTTTTCTATAAATCTGATAAGCATTTCATCTCCAACTCCTGCATTTTATTGATGAGAAAACTGAGGTCAAGAGTTTTAAGTGACTTGCCCAAGATTATGGAGGTAGTAAGCTGTGCCATATTCGAGTCCTCTGATTCTGAATCCAGCACACTATTTCCACTTTATCATGACACAATACTCATTATTACAAATGTCCAGCCTCATCTTTAAAACTAATATTCTCACAGTGATGCCATATGACTGAATCACAAAACTCTTTGGAAAATGTGAATTACTCAAAAGGACATTGGAAAGACAAATTCTACACATCAGTAAGGATGAAACAGGTGACCAATGATGACTTGCACAAGACAACTGGCATTAAAAAAGTCATGAAGGGCATGTATGGCCAGAAAAGGATGTGATTAGTCATAGAGAGAATGTGAGATAAAATATGGAAAGCCTGAGCTGTAAAGGCATTATTATAGTTGGAACTGAACTGTATTATGTATGGAGAAGGTAGAAGTCAGCAATAGATTTAAACTATACAGTTATGTTTTGCTTAAAAAACACTGACATTAATTTGCATTTCCTAAATACATAGTGATAGTATGTAGACGCATCTCAAGCATACTTAGTAGAAGCAGAATGCTAATCTAGTATTTTTAAAGCATTGTAAACCATAAATGCAAAATCAAAAATAGATTCATAAAAAAACAAGATAAGAAAATAACTAGAAAATTGTTTATAAAACTATATAGTGATGTTCACTGGAGGGAAGTAATGTATATCAAAAAATTAATAAATTTTGATATTAAGGGTAAGGAAGTATAAAGAAAACTAGACAGAGAAGCATAGCAATGATTATCTATCATTGTGGGAGAGCTGATATACAGTTCTGATTACCCATCACTAAGAAAAATTGGAAAAAAATAAGATAAATGTTTAAAGACTAAAGTTATTGAAAGTTTACATAAGGAGAAATTGAGAAATAAATTTAAACCATCTGAAAAATGACAAGTCTAAAAGGCTTGCTAAACACAATGTAATAACCTCCCAGTTATTCTGAACAGGAATTGCAGAATCCATTTGAATTGAAATCAACAGATAGCTCAAGCAGAGGATGCTCTAGTTATTGCTAAAAACTAAGCCATCTAGAATGAAATCTCATGGTTAAGAGGATGAGAACACTGCAGGAAATAACACACATTTCAAGCTAAGATAACAGAAGGAATTTGCTAACGCTGAATTTAACTACACTAGGCCATTAGATAGTCTATCCTTAGGAAAATTGTCATGGCTTAAAAAAAATCCACCTACCTGGTCAAACTGAAGATCTTCACCCCTTTGAAGAGATCTAGACAATAACTTCTCCTAAAATGCAAGAAAAAAATTTTAGCAAAAAGTATAAAGTGCCAAACTAAATGGTAATTTCATGATATAGGCAACTGTGATTTATTCTTTATTAAGTTCTAAAGGACTATCTTCAGATACATTAGCAAGAGAGAGCAGAGCAAACAGAACCCTCCCAAAGTAAACAGACTATTATAGGAGAGAAGTTCTGAAGCCACAAATCCAAATACTACATGTAAAAAGTAATTATCAACTTTAAAAATGCAAAATGGTCAAATAGATTTGTATATGTAGTACTAAACAACAATTTCGTTAACAATGAACAAGTAAGTTTGAAACTAAAGATGTTCAAAGGAAATTTAGTATTCAAGGAAATTTTACCTTATATTGAAAGTGTGCCCAAAAGAGGGAGAGACCACAATAATGAAGAATACTGGGAGTTCCCTATACCACAACTGAAATCATACTGTTATCAAATTGATATATTTTCTTTTTCTATCACTCAATGTTTCCCTCTCTTATACCTCCCAGAAAGCCATTCAACAACAAATACAGGAGGAAAAAGTACAGCGAAACTAAGACATCAAATCAGAATTCAGTGTGCATAAGTTCACAAATAATCCGTACTATCCAACATCTATCACCCCCAAAATATACAAAGAAGAGGGGAGAGGCTGCCTTTTCATATCTCATCTTTTGGGCTAATCTTAGTCATTATAATTTCACAGTATTCCATTTAGATTGTCATGTTGTTACTGTTATTTACATTTACATTGTTATAGTTATTATGCTAAGTATTTTAGCAAATATGCTTATTATATTTGACATAAATTCATTTAAGTCTTTCCATGGATTTCATTATATTAACTTTTTCTTACATGAACAGTAATAATTCACTCTTCATTCTCCTTCAGACTTTTTTCCCTCCAGAGACTTTATGTCATCTTTTAATCACTTAAATAACTTCTTTCAGGCACTCTTGTAATCCTTGTGAAATTGTGCTCTTATAAGTTTACCTCCTGGGAATCTCTTCATCCATATTTTGCTTTTACTCTTATACCTAGTCTCAGCTGCTGATTTGGGATTCTGGACCAAGTCTTCTGCCACTTCCCAGAGTCTTGGATGGGGTTGGTCAGTCCCTGTTGGGAAATGGCCTAAATTTCCAGGACTGCTATTGCTGGCTTCCACCTCCCTTGGTGTGCCTTTGCTCAGAAGTCCATTGACCCAGATTAGAGCCCTGAAGTTGGCAATTCTGAGTGAAGGTGCTGTTTTGTGCTTCTGTCCTTCCTGGGGCTTCCCTAGTCACTGATAAAACATATGTGAGAGAACTGAGTTCCTTTACAATTGTTCATGCTTCCACCTTAACTAGAAGTCATTTCCACAATAATAGTCCATATATTCATGTATCAGTCAGTCAACAAATGTTTATTAAATGTTTAAATGTGGACCAGGCTCATGTTCAAGAGGAAGCTGGTAAAAATGTCTTATTAGTAATTCATGTGCTACTGTCAAGTGTTTGAATCAGTAAGTTTAGATGTTATATTGACCTGAAAAGGTAGAGTGTATTTTAAGTTACTTGATGTCTTCATTACATTAATTTCATGAAAGCTTTCTATTTTTCAATTAATAAAACTTTTTTTTTCATTGCTTTGGGTTACCTGTAACCATACAGACAACCAAAAATATTTCACAGTCTGCTTTTCTGGGAGTTCTCTCTGCTCTAATTTCTTGGCTTCACAAGACTCTGTATTTGATTGATATAGAATTGCTGATTTTCTTATGTGTGCACCTTTGATTCATTATATTGCCTTAACAGTCAAACAGTTAAGGAAGTCTAGAATTCTTGACAAACTTTAGTTTTTTTAAATTCCATTTGTGTTTCTTTTGTTGCCTTTAATTGAAAACCAAATATTATGCTCAGGTTTTCTATCATATGTGCTAGCCAAATACTATGGCAATCTTCCATTGTTTGACCAAACTTTCAATGGCTCTCTTGGGTCACTTCTGCCATGATGCTATTTGATGCCTATCTTCAGGAGTATTGAATGATAACTCCATCTTTCCTACTATGATTATTTTCTTTATTCTGATCTCTATGAACAGAAAAAAATAAAAATTTCTATATATAAAGTAGAACAGAAAAAGAGGATAATATGTGAAACTGTGAATCTCTATCACATATAGCTTTTAAAAAAGAAGCATATAACTTGACTGCCGTGTTGCTTTCCCAGCTATCCTACTCATGTCTGTTTCCCTTTGAACCTCCATCACCTTTCTTCTGTATCCTACTCATGTGCTTTGATGCCCCTCTTTTCTTTCTTTTCTTCTTTTGTTTTTGGCAACCCTATTTCTGATTTCTTTTTTACCTCCAGTGAGAAATAGAAATACACACTCCACACACACACACACACACACACACACACACACACACACACAGAGTAAAGCAAAACAAATCCATACATTTGCCACGTCCAAAAGCATATTACATTCTGAACCTTGTGACCATCACTCCTTTCTCTCAGGAAGTAAGTAGCATGCTTCATCACTGTTTTTCTTTATAATGCTATTATTATATAATAATAAATATATAATATATGTAATATATATTATATTAGTTCATACCGTTCCTCCCTGGTTTCTAAGTTTTTATGGTACACTAATACACCCTTATATTTAGATAATATAATTTGTTCAGTCATTCCCCAATTTGTCTGTGCCTCTTTTGTTTTCAATTCTTTGTTACAATAAAAAGAACTGCTTTAAATATTTTTATACAATGGATCCTTTTCTTTTTCTTGCTGTTAAATTTCTTTAGGGGTAGAGGCCTACTAGTGGCATTACCCATTATTCTTAAACATGGCAACAGCCATAGCATAGGTTGTTGTATGCAATTCCTAAAATGTTTTTATAGCTTCCATCAAATACTGTAAGAGAATGCATTCTTTCATGATGGTTGCAGCAGTCAACTTTTCTGAATTAAAATATTTTAGAATAGTTGGTCTGATTGCTGGATTCATGCTGTGGAAGTCACAAAGAACTTTTTGAATTTCTAGTCTAAGTATGCCCATTCTCTTTTTAAAAATAATTTGAGACATCAGTTTTGTTTGTTTGTTTTTCCATCTGATTCATTTTTGGGTGGAATTTCTAAAGTTACATAAGAGGCAATGTGTTTTCAAGGCTAGAAAGTTGGCCCTGGAGTCAAGAAGACCTGGGATCAAATATCTCTTCTGACCTGATGCTGAAAAGACAGTGTTAACCTGCATTGGTAGAAGTCTGCTTAACCAAGAGTTTCCAACAACAAGGAAATCATAGGCTCAGTCTCCCAGTCCCTTTGCCTATTTGAAATTTTTCAATAATCTTAGCTTCTAAAATTGCCTAAAAATCTTAGGTTTTTCAACTTTTCCTTACTCAGAATTTAGTAACTCCTCAATTTCTCTTATTTCATTTAACCCAGACTCATGGATGAAATTACTTCTTATTTATAAATACCTGGACTCATCACTGCATCATTGTATAATCTGAGCACCACTAATAACCTTAGTGTGAAGCCCTTAGTTCCAATTTTATTATGACATAGTACCAGCATACAATTCAAATATTCATTGCGTCAGTCCATTTCATGTGCATTTGTAGTTTGTCTACTTTTGTGGTCAGTGCTTTCTATGCTGAAGCATTATCAGCAGGCAGGGTATTCACATTTCTTACTTGTTCTAGTATGTCCTATTTCTTGTGGTCCCAGAACATAAAGGAGTGCCACTTGCTCTGCTGTCCTCCATGGCTAGCTGATCATTACAACAGCTACAAAAAGAATCAGCCAGGAAAGCATAAATTGATATATCTAATTCTTTGACTGTTAAAAGCAGCTACATCCCACTGACTGTGCTGTTATAATCTGATCAATGATTTTCTCAGGATGCCTGACAGGCCTTTACAGCTATTGTCACCTGACTCAGGCCAATCAATCCCTGTTACATATTATTCTGCTAGCATTTCCCTACTTTGCAACTGTCCCCATGCCTTCACCCAATGGCTCAGACAATGGGTTGGAGCTATTAGTAGTACTATTAGTGATAATAGTGCTATCAGCAGTATCTCTTACTTCTCATCTTCGTGGATGGATTACAAACAGAAACAGTGCTGGAGCTCTTTTTGTGGTGGCAAAGAATTGGAAGTTGAAGGGATGCCCATCAACTGCAGAATGGCTGAACAAGTTGTGGTAATGAATATAACGGAATATTATTGTGCTATGAGAAATGATGAGCAGGCAATCTTCAGAAAAACCTGGAAAGACTTATATGAACTGATGCTGAGTGAAATGAGCAGAAACAGAACACTGTATACAGTAACAGCCACACTGTATGATGACTGACCATGATAACTTAGCTCTTCTCAGCTATGCAAGGATCTAAGACAACTCCAAAAGACTCAAGATGGAAAAGGCTATCCACATTCAGAGAAAGAACTTGGAGTTTGAATGCAAATAGAAGCATACTATTTGCTCTCCTTTTCTTTTGTTATTTTGTTTTGCTTCTTCTTCTTTGTAGTACCTCCCATTAGTTCCAGTTCTTCTTTACATCATGACTAATGTGAAAATACGTTTACTATGAATGTATAAGTACAGCCCATATCAGATTGCATGCCTTCTTGAGGAGGGGAGGAACGGATGAGAGAGAAAATTCAAAACTCAAAATCTTACGGAAGTGAATGTTAAAAACAAAAAATAAATTAATGATTAAAAAAAAAAGAAAGAAAAGAAAAGAAACAATTCTAGGACAAGTGGCCATCCTAGAATTGTTCTTTTACAAAAATAACTATACGTAATTTTGCTTAGATAGATAACTGCTTTCTGTAACTGAATAAAAGCATGGGATATAAGCTCGTTGAAGGCATCTTTGAGACAACATCAGCGGCACACACAGTGTCAGGAATGATATATGTGTCCCCACATGGTACTGATTTGTCTTACTAGGTATCAATATTTTAAAAACTTTTCATTTTATATAATATAACGCTTATATGAAGATTATAAATATTTAAGATGAAATCTATTTAAAAATTTTTATGAATCAATATTACATTGGTAAAATAGTTCTGTCTGTAATAATGCTGTTTCCAAGACAGTTTCTTTTTTCTAATTCAAGGATTCTTTGGGGGTTTGTATTATAATAAAGCTATTTAATCTTCTGCTTGTTTATGAGGGATAGATATTAAACCTCTGGAGTACAATTCTGACATCAGATGCTAAATTTCTGCAACATGAAATGTTCTGCATATGCTGTAAAGTTTCCAGATTTTCTTATGTGACGAGTCTAAATAATTGCCTTGGCACTTTAAGGACAATCTTTATTTTATTTACAGTGGCAATGACAGGTTTTATATTACAATCATAAACCTCTCTATTTTTGTAAACACAGATGCATTAACTTAGCCATTTCTTTAATGCTTCTGTGGCAACATATTGAATTCATGTCACCCATAGAGGTCTTTTGATTCCACTCTTGGACCTTAGCCATTTCAGAGGTTAACTTATTTTCAGTGGATTAATAAACCCAATGGCACATATCTAGTGTCATGGTTTACTACTGCTCTGTAAAATGTGGGTCTACTGGAAAGACTTACATGAACTGATGCATAGGGAAGTGAACAGAACCAGGAGAACACTGTACACAGTAACAACAATATTGTTCAGTGAAGAACTGGGAATGACTTAGCAACTGTCAGCAATACGATGGTCCAAGACAATCCCAAAAGACTAATGTAGAAGTATACTATCCACCTCCAGAGAAAGAACCTATATTGCATGAACACAGACTGAAGCATGCTATTTTTCACTTTCTTTCTTTTTCTATTAGAGTCTTCTTGTTCAAAATGACTGATATGGAAATGTTTTACATAATTGCACAAGTATAACCTATATCTGATTGCTTACTCTCACAGGGAGGGTGGAGGGGTAGAATTTGGAACTCAAAACTTTAAATAAAAATGTTAAAGTTTTTATACATATCATGTGCTCTGAGAATACATATTGATCATTTTCTTCTTGTCTGATGAGTAATTGTCAGTCTTTCTACAGCAGTCACATAAAGTAAGAGAGCCTGGTGTTTTATTAATATTATTTGAGTTTCTATTGTTACTGTTGTGGTTGATTATAAGTGTACTTCAATAAAATTAATCTAACATTTACTAAGTTATCTAATATGTACAAGATATTGCACTAGAATGTGGAGAACCAAAGACAAAAACAAAATGTTCCCTGTCCTTAAGGAAATTACATTCCAGGTAAGAAAAGAATATATTCTCTAAATGAGGGGCCACCTATGCAAAAGTGAAGAGAGAGAAATTAGGATGTTGTATTCAGGGAATGGTAAGTATTCCAGTTTGGTTTGTACAAGTTTGTAGTTCCTTCTATAAACTGTCTCAATATTTTTATCTGTTAAGGATGTTAATTCCAACAGTATAAGGCAGAGCTTTCTTAAATGTGCTCAATTAAATTTTGAAAATTAACAACCAAAGTAGAATCTCGATCAACTAAATACTTAAAAGCTTCTGTAACAGACATTAATAAACTACTAAAACAGCACACAAATAATATTAGTGAAGTATTTTCCAAAGTATCTAGGAAGCTTTTTTTGCCCTTTACAATCATCCTAGATCATATTGCTTCTTTTTTGAATGAAATTGCATATGCAACCATTGTTACTATAAAGGCACTAAAAACATTTAATAAACAAATACCCATGGCACTCACCAAAGGCTCAGCCATTACAACTTCAATTTTCTTTTCAGCTTGAACAGCAAATTCTGCAAAGAGACTCTTGATGACATATTCCCCAGGTTTGACATCTGGGTCAATAGTAATGTTGGACATGACGATATTCTTTTTATCTACGGTGGAATGGAAATTGGGTGAAGCTCGGAATTTATTTACACTGCTGGCTGGCGCTGAGGCTGTGAGAGAAAAAGATGGGAGAGAGATAAAAAAGAGAGGGGGGAGGAAGACAGAGGAAGAGAGAGAGAGAATGAAAAGTAATTTAATAATCATCTTAAACTGTCAAACTCCTCAATCACACCAGTTGACAATACTGATATAATATCACTCAGAATTAAAACCAAACATAACATAGAAATTAGGGAGTAGGTTTCAAAATTTTTTTTAGCGCTTAGCACTTAGTGAACTATGAGTATATAAAGTCTTTTCAAGTCAAAGTCTTCCTGTTGTCCTTCCAACATCGATTGCTCTCTTTTGTGATCTTTGTCAATTTGATGGGTATAAGGTGAAACCAAAGATTCAATAAAGAGGAAGCAAAGGTGAATAGGTTAAAAATTTTGATAATAAGTAATACTGAAATGGAACTTGCCCTAGTAGAATGCAGGAATGAAACAATTCACTTAAATATTGGCTACAAGACACTATGTCAGATACCTGAAACATGTGCTCTTTTGGAGTCTGTGGGGAGAAATCAAGGCAATTGACAATCTGTGAACCTTGAACTTTTACAGTTTCCTATTCTTTAGTTATCCTGATAATCCGTGTCCTCCCTATTTGTGTTGGTACCACATGGCAAGGGCAAAAGTAAAACTGACGTACAAGAAAGACATGAGGAAAAATGTGGGTAATGTAGCAGTAATGCCACTGCATGGTCAAGCCTAGGGCAATTCCCGAAGACTCAAGCTGTTCCTGGGGGAAGCAGGGTATAGATCCTGGTAGAGGATGGAGCTACATGGAGAAAGAAAATAACATATAGAAAGAGACAAACTTAATGCTCACAGCAGCCAAACCAATAAGAAACTAAAGTAAGCGTGACAAACATCTGATCTTTAAGCAAAAGGCCCAAATTCTTTCATAAAAAAATGCTCCCCCACCCCAAAATGCTACATACATTGCCCTGTATTACTATGTAGAGATTTATGGAAAACCCCTAGAAAAATCAAAAGACATGAAGATGGTGATTGTTTTTACAATTTATAATGTGTTAGGTGCTGCATAAGCACCAATGATTAACATTTCAACAGGCAGCTTCCAAAGCACAGAAGAGAGGCCTAGAGAGTTGGCAATAGCTGATACAGGTAAAATGAGTTTGGGGATATGCTGGGGGTAAGGTCCAATTCATACATGCGAAAAGGTGTTACAAGTACAAAAAAAAAGACGAGCAAATGCTATGACATATATCTGAGGGATAATTTTCACCCCACTTGAGATTAAATGGGAGAGGGAAGAAAGAATGTGATGTGGTCAGGAAAGGAGGAGAAGGTAAATTTTCTGGAATAGAGGCCCTTCAAAAGAAGGGCAGGTCCAAGGGGAGTTCGTTCTAGGCAAAGACATATTTTGAACAAAGGCCTTAAAGAGATGAGAAAGGGCTGGTCTTGAACAGAGAAAGATAAGCAGTGACAAAAGCTGGAACATAGAATGTATGAAGGAGACTAGATAAGAAAGGTAAGGTGGAGGCAGGCTGGTGGGGA
Source organism: Vombatus ursinus (assembly GCF_900497805.2). Taxonomy (NCBI): domain Eukaryota; kingdom Metazoa; phylum Chordata; class Mammalia; order Diprotodontia; family Vombatidae; genus Vombatus; species Vombatus ursinus. The sequence goes on from NW_020954596.1 coordinate 57,265,134, forward strand.
GTTGAAAGGACGAGAGTTTCTACTTTATACCTTAAGCGCTAGGGGGCAACTGAAGGAACAGGAGGTAGAGCACTGAGTTTAAACTCAGAGGACTTGACCTTTCTTCTTGCTCCTGGACTTGGATGACTCTCGAGGAGAGTCAAGCTGAAGACCTCACGTAGCCACCTCACTTAACTCTAATTCACATGAAAGTCAAGACGTCACATCTCACAGTGAAGAACACACACACAACACACCAGCAGACTTGGATGGGAATTCCCATTTGCCTGGGGTGATCACAGGAAAGCTGCTTAACCTTTCTGGGCTTCTGTCTCCTCATCTGTAAAAAGAGGAGACTGGACTAAATGACTTCTAAGGACCCTACCAACCCAAAAGGATCTTATAATCCCCTATATTTTTTGAGTTGAGAAGTAACACGATCCTACTGTGAATGAAAAAAAGACTACTTGAGCAGCGGCATAATGGTTGGATTAAAATGGGGAAAGACTAGAGATAAGGACAAACAAGACACTCAAATAATATGCTACAGAAAAAGACAAGAAACCCTGAACCATCAGGGAAGGAAAAAATAAATTTGAAAATTAATGCAGAGGCAGATTTGGCAATTATTTAGATGTATAGGGCAGTGAGGGGAAAAGAGTCAAAGATTACTTTGAGGCTACTAATCTGAATGAGAGTGGAGAGTGATGCCATCAACAGAAATTGAGAATTTAGAGGACGGAGCAAGCTTGACAGGAAAGACGAGTTGAAATCTGGACATCTTGATTTTGAAAAGCCAGTAAAAGTGGAGAGAGGAAGCAATGGAGAAAATTTTAAACTAAAAGTAAAAATTAAAAAAAAAAAAAAAGAATGAAAAGCCAGTAAAATATACTGTTGAAGATGTCCAGAAATCAAGTAGGAATACAGGACTAAATATCTGGGCTGAGGGTGGAGACTGACAAATAGATCTAAGGAGTCATCTGCAAAGAGACAACATCAAAATTCATAAAAATAGATTAAAAGTCCAAAGAAAGGAAAAGGGCCAGGATAGGGCCCTTTTTTTCCTGGCCCTAACCAAAATAGTTTCAAATTAAATTTCTCACCAAAAAATAATCTTTGATAAGCTAATGTATATAATTCAATTTGTAATGGAAAAAGGCATCACCAAATGGCTGCTCAAGTACTTAATATGAAAGAAAAGCACCAGAAAATAAGATAATAAACAGAAATAAAGATAGATACTTGTCTAAGGGAAAACTGCTATTTTAACTGAAAAGTCACTCATTCTATTCTTAACTGATCAAATTAAATCAGTAGACATTTTTACAAATATCACAATATACTTTATAAATTAAAAGCTCTCAAATATCAAAATGCAAAACAAATACTACTTTTGCAAATCCCAAGATATAATAAATTCTAATTTACAACTATGTAACAAAAACCATAGCCATTAAAAACAAAAAAATCACAGTTTCCTTGGTCACACTGCACATTATTCATTTTAAACAATGCCCTGGTTATATTCAGTTTCATGACCTAACACTGTGTACTACTTCAATGTGGGAAATTGGTGAGCAAATGTCCCTCTTGTACAGCAGGAAGTATTTGTAAAACAGAATTGTTTTTATTTGCTAGGAATCTTTCTTTATATAATGTTATTTAACTAAATAATTTCAGGGAATCATAAAACAACATGAAGAGAAGCAACAGAGTGGAGTAGAAAAGACATTTAGAGTCTGAAGATAGGAGTCCTAACTCGGAGTCAGAGCCCTGAATAAGTCATTTTACACACACACACACACACACACACACACACACACTCTCTCTCTCTCTCTTTCTCTCTCTCTCTCTCTCACTCTAAAAATTTTGCTACTCCTTTGAAATAATGACTTTCACTATCCTCATCTTCAAGTTTAAAGTACAGTAGTCCTTGAAATTGAGAACACAATTATTCCTAAAATTGATCATCTCTAATTTAGAATAACAATGTGATTGAAATTTTATGAAATCCAACTTTTGAACAATTTGCCTTTGCAAGAAAAAAAAAAATGAATGACCATGCTTAAAGAATATTTTGACCAAATGTTTCTTAATTCTATTTCTATTCAAAACGCATGACATATAAACATTTAATTATTAGTCAGAACATAGAAACCTTTACGTTGCTAAAATATTACAATGGAGGGAATCAGAGATCAACAACTATAAAAAGTTTCAATATAATGAATGTCATTTTAATAGCTTAGTTCAGTTTAATAATTTATAATTTTAATAGTCTAGTTAGAATTATCCTGGTAGTGATGTCCTTGATTTTACTACACTGGATCTGGAGATTTAAATTCTGTCTCTGCTTATTTTCTCTTTGATGCCTTAAGCAAAACATTTTCCCCTCTCTGGTCCTTAATTTTCTCAACGGTAAAATAAGGGTGTTAGAGTAGATATCATCTAAAATCCCTTTCACTCTAAATCTATAACCAATTCTTTTTTTAAAAATTTTTTTAATTACCAATTCTATTAAAGTGAAATAGTTTTGGTGAGTTACTTGAGGAAGTTATATTTACTTCACAGTTGTCAGAAGACACTTTCTCCAGTGATAAAAATACAGTACAGATATTCTGATGTTACACTCTTCTACTTTTGGTTTAGAGCATTATCTAATTCTCTGGGTTTAAAGGAGTATCCAAATAATAGTACTGCTCAGTACCTAAAACTATCCTCTAACTGACGTAAAGAAGAAAGCTATCATGATAGTTACAATAGAGACTCCTCTAACCTTTCTTCTCATTTTTAATAGTATGTTAATGTTAATATTGCTTTCCTCACAAAAGAGTTTTGTTATTTAATCATTTCAGATGTACATTTCAGTTGTGTCCAACTCCTTTGTGACCCCATTTGGGGTTTTTTGGCAAAGATACTGGGGTGATTTGCTTCTCCAGATTATTTTACAGATGAGGAAACTGAGGCAAACAGGATTAAATGATCTGTCTGGGGTCACACAGCTAGTAAGTACCTGAGACCAGATTTGAACTCACAAAGATGAGGATTACTGACTCTAGGCCCAGCACTCTACAGTACCACCTAGCTGCCCTCCCGTAAGAAGTCTATACAATAGCTAATGAAAGAGTTATTAATACCATTATAAAGTTGAGGAACCTAGGTTAAGTGACTTGTCCCAGGTCAAACAAGAACCTGAAGCACACATCAATAGGTATAAATCTCTATCAAAAATCAGCAAAATGCTATGAATCAATGAAAACATTGATGTATGCCAATTCAGAACCATTAAACATGGTAAGTTTTTAAAATGGAAAGATGCAAATTAATTCTGCTACTTCAGTATCATGAAAACCCTGAGAGTCAGAGGTAGTACAATCAATGCAATTATAAAGACAATGGACTCAGAGTTGAGGGACTTCAGTTCTAGTCTCAGCTCTGCTACCAACTACCTGTGCTACCCTAGCTAAGTCATTTACTTGTAAAATGAAGAATTGATTGAGATAGTTTTTAAGATGCCTTCTACTGAACATGCTGTCATACAATCTGTCAAGATCACCAAGGCAAGGAAAACAGAGTAAGATTGTGGCCAAGGCCAGAACACTGAAAAAACTACCTTTAAAAGACAATTATATGCTAAACAGAAATTAAATGACACATGATAAGAGAGAACATAAAAACAGAAGTCTCTCAGGAAGGAACAGCAAACGTAAGAGAGAAAAGAAAATGGTCCCTGCCTCTTACAAGTGAGGAAAATCGTATACACGTTGCTCGTGACACCATAAAGGAAATCATTCTTGTGAACATATGGCAAGTCTAAAAATCATTCCTTAATCAGGACCTTTATTATTCCTTGCCATAATTTACATGTCACAGAAAATCAATATACTAAATAATAAGCATTTGCTATAAGATATTAAGATAAAAGGTTAATATGAATAAAAGTATAAAAATTAATAAGTTATCTAGGGAATAGTAAAATGAGATTTTTAGAGCTGGTAAGGACCTTAAAGATCATCTACTCCAAATGTCTCATATATATGAAGTGAGTAAGTTGAAGTTCTGAATGCTAAGTGTTTGGTAGGTAAAGAACAATTTACTCAGGTAACTGTAGTTGGTATTTTGCAATAAAGTTTACTTCATTAACACTCATTTAAGATATAGATAACAGAGTAGAATTGAAAAATTTACCTAACTTCCAAAAATTAGGCAGGAATCCTGCCTTCTAGAAACTAACTTTGCTCATGAAAACTCAAGTTTCGTTGTCCATATAATCACCTATTCAAAAATTTCTACTTAAACATATTGTGGTAATTTGCCCATGTTCCAGTAATATGAGCACTGCTTTCAGAAGAGTATGAGGGCTAAATAACAAAAGAAATTGGTCAGACTGAATTTTAATAGGTAGTAAAATTAAGCTTCTTGTTTGTTCTTTGGAAAGCTGTTGTTAAATGATGTATTTGTCCTATTGCCAATTATTCCAATTCAAAACAGTTTCTAAATGTGGAAGTCCTATGACAACTTTTGGAATTTTGCCAATTTTTTCTACTAGAGGTTCACCAGTAGAAAAATTACATATTTTTGAAACAGACAAAGGAACAATCATTTTTTAAAGTCTAATTAAATCATCAGGCTAGATTGCCTGTGTAATTACTCTTCCTCTTCTACTATTTAACCATTGATCTTGTTCCCTTTAGTACTCTGAAGAACGTCAGATGAAACATTCGCCTAAACGTGTTCTCATTTGTGCCCTTCTACCTATTCATTCAGTCCTTTATACACATAACTACTAATCACAGATGTCCTTTAGAACTGTCCCTAACAGATCTAACAGAGATGTGATGTCTGAAATTTTTGCTAATGACAGAAATGACTGGGGAAATGATGGTTAAAGGGAGAAAAAAAAAATCCATTTTTTATAGTTACTATGTAAATGGTCTACGACAGCAAGTAGCCATTACCGAACTCTACCTTCTGAAAATACGTGCTTTTCTATTTTAAATCGGCATTACATACTCTTTGAGCCTTGGTAGTTTTACAGGGAATTATTTTCTCAACATGTATTCTTGGTTGATTCTATAAACTAATCTCCATTTTTATCACCTGAGAGATTCAAATTGAGGGCTTTAGGTAAGGCTTCTAGACGATTTCTTTATTTTTAGTTCTACCTAGTTCTCTAACTGTTCTACAGAAGAGCTATCACTCAATTCACCACAAAATAAGTTTCTACTAATCTTTTTCTAGGGAAGGAGAAGTAGGAGGAGTGGTTGTTGTATGCTCTAAGGAGTACATCCTAGGATCCACAGGATACTTGGACCACACATTGTTAAAAATCTAACTGTTCAAGGAGGGTGCCAGCTTCAAACAAAGTTTCCCACATAGGTATCAAATACGATATAACAGAAATGTTCAAGAGTCAAATTCCCCTAATGTTAAGAGTTCTTAATTTTTTTTTTTAATTATGGTCCCCTTTTGCAGTCTGGTAATGCCTATACTGGGCCTCCTCTTAAAATAATGTTTTTAAATAACTGAAAGAAATTCCAAATTTCAGTTCGAGGTTAGTGAAAATAAAGATGGAGTGTTTTTTTTCCCCATCCAAGTTCATAGACTAACTGAAATCTAACCACGGATCCCAAGCTAAGACCCTTACCCTAATGGTTCTCTGTAAATGCAGATACCAACCATCTGGCTTATGGCTTTTCTCTCACCTCTCAAATGTTATGGCTTACTGCAATCTTAATTCTTTAACTAATTTTCTTGATTATCATATGTCAAAAACCAAAATCTCAGAATGAGATACTATTCTCTATTACTTATTCTCCACATCTAATTAGTCATTAATATCAAACACATCTCTTCCAATAACATTTTTTAATATCAGAGACAGTGTGATACAACATAAGGAACACCAGATTAGGAGTCAGAAGACTTACTGGCCCAGGTCTTGCAAACTACTTACAATGGAACCTTATCCAAATTCAGCTCTCCAAGTCTTTGTTTTCTCATTTATAAAATAAGGGAAGAAGCAGCACGGTGTAATGAATGGAGAGCTTGCCTTAAAGCTCTGATGATACTGGCTGTTGTTGATGTTGTCATTGTTGTCATTCAGTTGTTTTAGTCATGTTGGACCCTTCGTGATCCCATTTGGGATTTGCCATTTGGCAATGGCAAACGGAGTGATTTGCCATTTCTTTTGCCAGCTCATTTTACAGACGAGGAAACCAAGGCAAACGGGGTTAAGTGACTTACCCAGGGTCACAGCTAGTAAGTGTCTAAGGCTGGATTTGAACTCAAGTCTTCCTGACTCCAGGTTAGGCACTCGATCCACTGTACCAGCTAACTGCCCTACTGACTTCACAACCCTAGGCAAATCAACCTATCCTTTTAGTGCTCTGGGCAATCCTCTAAGACTGTTATTTGCTGACCGATTTTGGTAAAGGAAGTTTCCTCACCCAAAAGTTCCCTATACCAATGAAATCACATGTCCACTCCCTTTTCCTATCCCTAAGTAAATAGAGGTATAAATTTCTGTTCTGCCTACCTCACAGTATTGTTGAGAAAATAAAGTAAGACATATATGTGAAAACACATTGAAAACTATAGTGTCATATAAAATATTCAAATATTCTGATCAATATAATATCAACATTTTAATCTTTTGATGGATCTCTGATCTCATTCATCTAGGTACTCATTTCTAACAAAAAGACACATTATTTTTACCATTCTGAAGTCCCTACCCCTCATTTCAGCTAGTGATTAAATGCCTAAGAAAGCCTGAATCTGGTCTTCCTCTGAACCATAGATGAATCTCAAGTTCTTTGTTTATAAAAGCTAGTCACTAGGATCATATGATTTAAACCTGGAAGGGAACTTAAAAAGATAAATCCATCATTTTGTATACAGATGATGCAGTATATTTAATAAATTTCCCTATTAGGTCTAAAGGAAAAGGAGAATGGGAGTAGTATAGGGTTGAGTATAACAAAAGTAAGTCTTCTTACTCCCTATCCATTTTTCCCATGTTACATGATAGGCAGTGGGATATACTGAGAAGCTGAATTATGTGTGAGAAGACCAGGCACTTATAATACACATATGCCAATGAAATTCATTTCTAGCCACAGCGCTATCATCTACATGAGAAAATCAACATATTTATCAAACATCTTCTATGGGTAGAGGCATCTTGCTAGGTTCAGATAACACAAAATCCAAAACTAAGACAGTCCTTGCCCTCAAAGAGCTTATATTCTATGGGGAGTGTGCTGGGGACCAAGTTTATATGAAAGCAAATACGAGATATATACTGAATGAATGGATAAATGAATGAATACAAAGTAACTGCGGGGAAGGAGTCACCGACAATTTGGAGAATCAGGAAAGGCCACTTGAAAGAGAGGAAATAAGCTTAGCCTTGAAGAGAGTTAAGTGGTTCTTCAAGAGATAATGAAGAAAGAACATTTCACACATATGAGACATGAAGGCAAGCTATATATATATATAAAGATGCAAGATTTAGCAATTAGATATTCATGGTTAGGGAGAAGAAAGAGCAGATGGTCACAAGATTGGAAACCTGGGGGAATGACTAGAAGAACGACAGTTTCCTCAACTGACAAAGGATACACAGGCCAATTTGATGAAGTGAGTTAAGAGGTTTAAGAAAGGGTTTTATAAACTGTTAAATGTTATATAAATATGCATTCCTATCACCATTATTGCCATTATTAACCCTACTATGTAGTAAAAAAAAAAGTCACAAAGAAAATTCAAAAGTTCTCTTCATGAACTACAATCTCTTCTGAAGCAGGCCAAGAAATCAGAAAAATCTTGCTTTAAAACAACAGCTAGTGATGGTAGAGAGGGAAGGTCAGTAGATCTCTCAGGGAGATAAAATAATGAAGAAGTGATGCCTAGGAGTTCAGAACAATTCCCAAGGTGGTACACTGGAAAGAGGTCCTCTTTCTCTCCTTCCTAAACATCTTAAAATTTCTTGTACCTATATATCATACTGTTCCTTACTTCACTAGGAACTGAGTTTTGGATCCCAGTTCTACTACTTACAGACTGAGCAATCTTGGGCAAGTCATAGCCATGTAAGGCCCTTGAGGGTAGGGACTATGATTTTTTTAGCTGTAACTGCAGTACCTATAACATCTCAGGACCTCAGTTTCTGTATTTGTAAAGTGAAGACATTTGATTAGATTACCTGTGAAGTCCCTTCTCACCTCTTAAGCTGTAATCGTGCGTGTGTGTGTGTGAGTGCTCGTGAGATATTTTTCAAGAGAACATAAATTCTATGAGGGCAGGGACTCTTGTTTTAGTGCATGGTTTCCCAATCCTAGAAAAGTTCCTTACATACAGTAGGTGTTTAACAAATATGTGATGAATTAAAGGAATAATTACTGTACTATCCCCTGGGGCAGTAACCAATTCTAAAAGGCATAATGAAAAAATAGATACTATCCTAGTATATTGGCTCTACTGGGTTTCTCTTCACTGGATGCATTTCATAATATGCCATCAATATTTAAACAAGAGGCAGTGTAGTACAGTGGTCAAACAGCTAGGCTTGGAGTCAGAAAAATTGGGTATCTTACCTTTGATACTTATTGAATGAATAAATAACACTGAGCAATTAATTTACTGTGTGTTTCACAGGTCTCCCTTTGAGATCTAAGGTAGGAGTTTGCTATGTTGACAAAAAAAAAAATCACATAACCTTTGTATATTTAAATAATATTGCTGCTCTTTTAATCTACTCTTTTCTGACATAAAAAAAAGATTTTTTAATATCCAAAACCCTTTCCCAATTTTTCCACAAACATTAGAAACACAATATACAAATTTAGTTTGTTAACATCCAATGTATCTAATGTAAAATTTAGAGGGAGAGGGGAGGTTTAAAAGGAAGCTAATCAATGTTTTTTTTTTTTAAACTTGTGGGAAGTTAACTTTTTTAAGACCATTGCAAAGTCACAACATTAACTATACACATTAAAATGTTAACAGGAGATATATGTAGCTGTTCAAGATTCTTTGTGACCTAATTTAACACTGCAGATATAGAAGCCTGACATAAGAGCATTGAATCTTTCCTTCATTTTCAATTCTAGTGAAGTGAACCAATCACTTAAATGGTAACATCCTCACTACATAGCTAGTTTAACAGAATGTTCCTGACTCAATTTTAAAAAGGAATAATGTCTAAAACTATTGGCACAGAGACAACATCCTGAATCTAGGCCATATGAATGTCACTTCATTGTTGTTACTAAAAGAAATAAGCTCAACTATAATCAAACCTTAGCCAGCACTGCATCAACTTTCTGCCAGCTAAGCAAGGCCTTAAAACCAGAATTACATGGCTCTAAGAGTTCAACATAAAAAAGTAACATTTACCAGTAGCACAGAGCATTTAAAAGTATTTTTATAAACCAAAGGGCTGATTATAACTGAAGTGAACAAGAAATACAGGACATATTATGAGTGAAAACACTATGGGGGATCCAATTTTATTTTATTTGAGTGAGCAGAAGCATATTTTAAAATGTACAAGTTCTCAAAGGATTAAACTTGCATCAATTGTTTACAATCTGAAAACAAATATATAAATAAATCAAATTTTCACTAAGGCCTGTTCAAGATAATAAGTTACGGATTCTGTAACACCCTACTGTCATTAAGATATCATTCTGTGCATTATAGTTTCAGTAATATATCCCATTATATTTTAAATATCAGATATTATTAGATAAGACAATGAAAGTATTTAGTCCCTTTACTACAAAAAACATGCTGAAACCTATACAAGCAGAGCTGTAACTAGCAATTTTTGCTCCATGGGCAGCTGGCAAGAAAGATACTGAGAAGAAGCAGCTCACCTGACTTAAAGCTGCATGGGAAAAGAAGTTCCCAGAAATTCCTATTTTAACCAATTATTCTACATACTAAGCTTGGTTGTTCATACACTGCTAAACTATAGAAGTACTACAAAGATGTCAGCGTCCTCTATGGCCTCTCTTTGGAAAAGACAAAATCATTGCTCAATAGTGAGAATTTGACCAGAAAGCCTCTAAAGTCCCTCTATCTCTGTAATCCTGACAGGTGCTACTATTGTGCTAATTTTACAGATGGGGAAAAGTAGAGTTGAAAAAGGTTAAATGACTTGCCCAGGGTCACACAGCTCCTCTTACTGGAACGAAAGAGTAAGATATTAGAATCAGTGCAATGTTAACAGTATTGAAGAGTTTGTTGATGTCCTGGAAGAAGAGTCAGGTAACCTGGATTCTGGTCTTAGGTATGCCATTAACTAGCTTTATAATTGTGGGCTAGTCAACGAACCTCCTTGTGCCTCAGTTTCCAGATCTGTAAAATGAAGGGGTTGGGCTTTGGAAATTTCTAAGGTCTCTTCCATCTCAAGATTTTATTGTTGTTTCCAGGAATCCCTTCTCAACTATAAAAATGCTACCTATCCTTTAAGAGTCAACTTAAACCTCTCAACCTTCAAAGTTTGCTTGTTAACTCTACTTCACTGGAGGGAATGAAGTCATTTGTCAACAGTTTCTTCATCTCCTCATACCATCTAAAAGCCCTTCTACACCTTCAACTATTCAATCTTCCACTGAGGAAGTGATGCCTTCTCCCTGATTAAGACCAATGCCTATTTGTACCCTCAATTCCTTCCCCTCTCATCTCCTCCAAAAGCTTTCCTTCATTTTTGATCATATCCCCTTCTCCCATTTCTGATCTGTCCCTATATCCTGCCTTCTTATCCTCTGACTACAAATATGCTAAAGCCTATCCCACAATTCAAAAACTATCCCTTACCTACCATCCCTTTCAGTCCTTGCCCTACATTGGCTTATCCGTTTCACTAAAATGCATTACTCACTGCTTGCATCTCACCTCATTGGTGTACGTTTATTAACTCTGGCTTCCCACCTCCCCGCCTTGACTGAACTTTCTCCCTCCCAAGTTAAGAGACTATCTCTTAACTGCTAAATTCAGTAAACTTTTCAGTCTCTTTGACCTCTCTTCATTCAACTTTTGACAACCACTGACAACACCTCTACACCCCCACCAATTAGATGGCTCTGGAGGAGAAAGTCTGGTGACTTTGCACAGCCCTCCCTTACTTAAATCCAATTCACTTGCAAACATGGCATCATTTTCCTGATGTCATGGTCCTCTTCCAGAAAGAAGGATAAACAACAATAACATTATAAAAAAGTTTGTAATTAATTGTGTCTCTCTTAACACTAAGTGAAAACCTAAAAGAGCTAATTTACCTTTAAAAAGTGAACAATTAAATGTAGGAGGATACTGTGGATACTTAAACAAATGTTTAAGTACACTAGAGATTTCCTAAATAATTATACCTTAGTACCTAAAATAAAAGGTTCTAAGCTCTATCACAATCTTTTATGACCCATTTATTTTCAAAATGCTGAATAAACTGAGATTAGGAAGCAGCATAAATTAAAGCCTGATGTGTAATGGATATAGTGTTGGACTTGGAGTTAAGAAGAGTTCAGATCCTACTTCAGATATTTCTCCTATCTGTGGAACACTGGGCAAATACTTAACCCTCCCCAGCCTCAATTTTCTCAGCTAAGGAATGGGGATAATACCAATCTCAGAAGGTTGTTATAAGGATCAAATGAGATACTGAATGTCAAGTGCTTTGCAAACTTTATAGAACTATATAAACAGCAGCTATTACTATGTTACGGATGGTTTCAGTAATCTTATAGAAGGTAAATAATACATTTTGGAATATTCAAATGATCATAAAAGAGAGAAAATAAATACCTACATAAAAAAATTGAAATAAGAATGGACCTGTGGTTTCACTGGCACAAGGCAACAGTCTCCAAAATAGCTGCCATGGGAATGGGTTGCCTTTTCCCATAACTGCCAGTCATGGGATTTGTCGTCTTCTAATTACAGCCAGTGTCTCCCAAGGTCCCATGGCCTTCTGCTGTGCAAGTTCCCAACGTCCTCCTTCTAAAGCTGCAGTTAGCAGTTCCTGAAGGCAGTTATGTTACCTGGTACCTAAAGCCACAGCAAGCATGGTGACATTAGGAAAATCCCACCAACATTCTCTTCCCTCAGAGGATGTGTTCGGTGTTCTGGCAGAATGACTAAATATATGGTAGTATTGATTTCCTTTTTCATTATGGAATGCGCAGAGTTAAGGGAAGAAGCATTTATCAATTGCCTACTATGCGCCAGGCACCATGTTAGCACAGTAAAAATTATTTTACAAATAATTATAAGAACAATTTTTAAAAGCTAGCATTTATATAGTGCCTACTATGTGTCAGGAACTCTGTTAAGTGCTTTACAAATATTACCTCATTTGATTCTCACAACAACCCTAGGAGAAGGTACAATTGTTATCCTCATTTTACAGCTAATGAAGCTGAAAAAGACAGTAGTTAGTGATTTGCCTAGGATCAAACAGCTAGTAAGTGTCTGAGGCTGGATTTGAACTCAGATTTTCCTGACTCCAGGCTCAGTGCTCTATCCACTGAAAAACCTAGCTGTCTCTGAGTTAGTCTCACAGAATGCATGGTCATGGATGAGTTATAAGCTTCATCACAGATATCATTACATTATTTTTCCTCCTAAAAAAAAGCACCCATCTTCCAAACTTCCCTATTACTGTCAAAGTCACCACCATCAGTTAAGGCAACCAGATCTACAACTTTCATGTCACCTTTACCTCCTCACTCTTACACACCCAACATTCAGACAGCTGCAAAATTTTATAGATTTCACTGCTGTAATATCTCTCAAATCCTTCCCCTTTTCTCTACTCATTGGGCACTAACCACTCTAGTTTAGGCCCTTATCACTGCTTGCCTGGACTACTCACTCTAATAGCCTCCTAACTGGTCTGTCTGCCTCAGGTATTTTCTCCCTTTCCATTCTCCATACAGATGCCAATGTGATTTTCCTAAAGCAGTTATGACCAAGTCCCCTCCCTTCTCAAAACTTTCACTGGCTCCCTATTGAGAATAGAATCAAATATTTCATCTTAATCTCAGGCTTTTAAAATTTCTATTTGTGCTTAAGTCTTTTAACATATAATTATTAGTATAAATGTTATGTAAGTGTGTGTGAGTGTATAAATAATTTATAAATAACTACAAACATATGAAGTGTGTGCTGAAAAAAAATTTTACTGACTGGTGTATATAATCAATCAACAATGTTTGGAGATAACTGCCAATAAAAACTCCCTATGAGGACATCTCCCCTATCAAGAGATTGGTACCTTCTGCTTAGCAATTTTACAGTTTTAGAAAGTTGCTCAAGGTAAGATTTTAGTTAAGTGACTTGCCCAGGATCAGATAGCCAGTACTGGTTAGAAAGAAAATTACCATGATATCCTTCATTACACATTTTACCCTTAAGTACTAAGTTTCTTGAGAGCACAGACTGGGTTTTTTCCCCCCCTTTCTTTGTATCCCCCAAGTTTAGCATATTGGTGATACACAACAGACATTTAAGAAGTGTTTTCTTGATTTGACTTGATTTGACTTGACTCTATTTCTGCACTGACTGTAAAAATAAAATTCAAGAATAATTTTAAAACATTTTAGTGGATAAGTCTACTTTCATAAAATGTGGGTTCCATTTCAAGGTATCTTTTTTAAAAAAAAGCACACATCTTTAAATGAAAACATTTGGTCAAGAAGTTTCTCCACTTTTCTCAATATTTCTATCAACAAATTTAACATCCTAATTATGGATCAATATAGTAAAAGAGGACTGAGAAAACAATCTTTTAAGTCATTCTGAATAACCTCTTAAAACTTTCTCTAAACTAAACAAAAACTGGGTAATAATAAGTATGACTACCATCATGTGAAAAATATAGGAACGGGTCAAATATATACAAAATGATGTTTTCAAAATATCCCAAATAACTATGTAAACAGAACTCCTCATATCACTGAATAAGGCTTAATCTGAATTGATAATATGAGGTGTTGAGGATTTTTCCCATGTGAGCATTTGGTCTTTTATATTATTTGTTTACAATACAAAGTTGCGGAAATAGGTTGGTCCCAAGTTAAACTAAAGGGGAAAACCAATTTTAAATTCAGTCTATCACATTCCATTTATTTACCCAGTCACATACTGCACAGTTGGAGGGGAACTGGGTTCTAATTTGAGCTCTTTGCACTGAGTGACCTTGGAAAAGTCATTTAATCTTTTTATATCTCCATTTTCTCTGTGTGAAGTAGATATTAATAATATTAGCCTCTATATACTTCACAAGGATGTGGGGAGGATTCCAGTAATAAACAAACAAAAAATAACAAACCCTAGAAATAACTTCGATTATATGGAAAAGTACCTGAGAGGAAAAGCTCTACTTGAAGGTACCGGCATAAATGCTGAGCAAAAACATAATATGGATCTTTGCAATACCCATACTTGATTAATCTAAGAGCAAGGTAATTATTAAGTGACACTGCTTTTATTGAATCAAATGAAAAATGAAGTTTTACTCATAAATACAAATATATCTTAACTATGCCATTCATATCTGGACTATATTTTCTACCTATAATTTACCTAGGTAAATTATCATCATTCAAATTACAAAATGGAAGAAAAAAGTTATGTTAATTATATTCATTATTCAATTCCTGCAAACAATTGATTTTGCTTCTAAAGAACATTTAGTGCTGACAGAACTATGGAATAGTACCAGTATCAGATAACTCTGCAGAGACCTGAGTCTGTCACCTTTTTTAAAAATCTCCTTTGCTTTGGCCCAAGCTTACAAAGAACTTTGCCAGAAAGAAGTAATTAAAAAGAAAAACAAAAAAGGTACCTCTTTTTTTTTTAATAAAAGAAACTTAACTTTTCACACATAGCAGGTCTACTCTACAATACAGCATGTGTCTATAAGAAGACCAGAATGTGTTCTCCATAATATAATATATCCTTTCATTAGTACTGGTCATGAAAAAAAAAATGATCACTTTTTCAACAGCTTTTATTCCATTCCTATTGGCTTATAGAATTAGCATGCAAAAATGGCAATGATGACACCAAAACATTTATCTCAGTGAGAAGCACATATACTTACAGCTACTGCTCCAAGACTTTAACAGGGACTTTATGCTAATTTCAAAAAACACAGAATCTTGTAGGCTCAACATTATGTCTCGGTCAGCTACAACAGAAGCAGCAGCAGCAGCAACGGTTTTGTTGGTCTGGCTTGTCAAACCGTTAGTCCCTTCTCTGCTCACAGGCAGCAGAGTTTTGGCCCACAGTATCACTGCTTCATTACCATGCAGTCTCTGAGTGACGCACAACTATAGTAGAAACACTGCTGAATGCAGATGACTATCCAGGAAGAATAAAAGCTTACAACTTTATTGTAAGCACTCTGAAGGACACTCTCACCTTTACTTATGCAGAGGCATAAACTGCAGAGACTGTCTTCTATTTGCTATTTTGTTAGCAGCTTTAATAAGCAGTTTCTGAAGTGTCTTTCAAGATTGTCCCTGTTGTTAGTAAACATAAAAGGGTGGAGTTCTGCACTGCCAACTTCAACTTATTTCAGAAGCTCTAATTGCTTTAGGAATAAAAATGAATTAGCAACTGGCACAAAATTTTCAAGCAGGTCTCCTTCTTACACAGTTGATCAAAACAGCGGCATTTTATTCCACACAGATCCCAGTTTTAGAAAAGCTATTCCGCTAGATGATCTTTACTAGGACGTTTCTTCCTTGGCTCCACATACCCGGTCAGTAAGCAATGACTTCTCAGCATGCTTGTGATGATGCGGAGTACGTCATCTCACTAAATACACTAAAGATAATGCTGGCTAATGGAATGAGAAGATGATGTAATTAACATGGATGCTCTAAGCTTCTACCTGCTCTCTAAAACTGCTCAGCTCAGTGCAAAGTTTTTTCCTGCCTCTTAGAACTTAATGTATTTGATGTCTCATTTCCTAATTGTAACATGAGCTCAGAAATAGATAACTATGTAATAATAAATTACAATTTTAAAAGCTAGTTCTTTTACTCAATACAATTTTTATAAAAATTTTAGTTTGAAATGCCAAGTAATAAATAATTACTATTCAATTAAAAGATTCTTTTATAGGTTCTTCACATAAAAATGTAAACATTTAGGTTTATAATAAGAGGTATATGAGATATTGGATATTAATATTAAACTTAGAATCTGAAGACCTAAGTGACTATTCATTCTGATTCTGCCCTTTCACTGAACTAGACACTACAAAAGAGAAGTAAAAAATAGTATCTTTGTTTATGTGAAGTTCATATATTAAGAAAAAAGATAATCATTTTCATTGAAGCTTTACAAATGGCCTTTTTTATGCTTGACTGCATTACTCAACTATTATGCCACACACATACAAAAGTTCAAACCATTACCCAGCTATGAATCTCTGTAAAAGTTCGATATCCAACAGAAGAGGGAGGGGCAGTGTATTGAACTGGCATAAGGAAACTGAGGCACAGGGCATTTAAATGACTTACCCAGGGTCACACATCTAGGAAGGTAAACAAGGCTAGATTTGGACTCAATTCTTACTGACTTCAGGTCCTTACTGACTTTTTCCACTGTGGCACTTTGCTGCCTTACTATTAATGTTAAAGATCCTTCCCAAGAATAGATCTGTAATTCTATAGTTAGTATTTTTGCTCTACATTGACTACATGGGGCTACAACACAATCATAAGGGAAACAGCAGACCAAGAAGGAAAAAAAAAACATTTCAAGTATCTTCGATAAGAGTTTGGTATCCCAATATATTAACAACTAACAAATATATAAGTCCACAAGCCATACTCCAAAAGAGAAACAATCAAAGGACAATGCCCACATATTTCTCAAACAAAAAACTGCTAACTACTAGCAACCTTATAAAGGAATGTTCCAATCAATAGGAGTCATGAAACAATCCTGAGGTTTCATCTGATATCCAATAATCTGGCAAACATGATAAAAGACAAGAATAGTCAATGTTGGAGGGGTTGAGAAAATAGAGGCCCACTAATGCATTATTGGTAGAGCTGTAGACTGGAACAACCATTCTGGAAAGCAATGTGAATTTATGAAAATAAATGAAATAAACTGCCTATTTTCTATGACTCTGACTCTGATTCCACTCCACTATTAGGTGGATACTTCAAAAAGGCCACTGACAAAAAGGGTTCCATATACACAAAAATATTATAAGTAACAAAAAACTGGAAACAAAGTAAATGTCCACTAGGAAATGGAGCAACAAACTGTGTTTATAAAATATAAAAGAATATTACTGTGTTATAAGAACAGGAAAGTACAATGAGTATAGAGAAGCACAGATTTACATGAACTCTCAGTGAAAGTATACAAAGGAAAACATTATACAACAATGAATACACAGCAATGTAAATAGAAAAAGTAACAACAACAAAACTAAACGTCTTCAAATTGTAAAGAACAAGCTTGGGCCATCATTAAGCGATAATGGGAAGACATTTTCCCATTCTCTTTTGCTAAGGTCTGGAAGGGGAGTGCCACATGTGTAAATCATTGCTTATAACATCAGAATTTTTTTTGATGTTGCTCAGTTTTCCTGAACTTTTCTTTTCCTTTTTTTTCTCTCTTTGGAGCAAAAAAACAAAAAAACAAAACAAAAAAAATCATTATTTAAAAAGACTTAAATCAGCACTAAAAGTTTCATGTTGATAGTCTTTGTACCTACTCTATTTCTGTGAAATGGGATTTTTTTTAAAAAATGACAATGAAATGACATGAACTACAATTTCTAGGTTTACCTTAAAACCTACATGCAATGCTCCATGGAGAGAAAAAAAAAAGATTTACTAGGTGAAACAAACTTTCAAATTGTACTCTGTCCAATCTATTTTATGTAGTCATCAGATAAATTGAAAGAAGTAAAGAATGAAATAGGCAAGTAGAAGTTTCAAATATTCATCACAAGCATCACATTAATGGCAAAAAGGAATAATTATCTCCTCTGCAACTCTTCTCAGTCTTTTATCACCTACACCATTAACTTCTTAACAGTTTAACCTACCTACTACACACACACACACACACACACACCCTCTACTGTTTTAGAAGACCCTTCCAGAAAATCAAGTATCACTGTACTCTGAATGTTTTTTGAATCATTCAGTCATTTTTCAGTTGTGTCCTACTCTTCGTGACCCTATTTGGAGTTTTCTTGGTAAACATGGTGGAGTGGTTTGCTATTTCCTTCTCCAGCTCATTTTACAGATAATGAAACTGAGGCAAAACAAGTTATATCTTATGTTAAACAATGAACTCTTTTCTCATTCTTCAAAAAGATGGAACACTGAGAATAAAAATTCAGAGTAGATCTGTGCCCACCAGATCAGTAAATACTTCCCAAAAGCCAGAAGCAGTCACTGTTATGTCTTTTGTGTACACACAAGCCAACTCAGAGTTGCTGCTTTTCTCTTTCTCCTATAACTAAAATGAGACAGAGAATAGCAGAATAGGTTTAAAAACAAAAACAAGAACAAAACCGGACAAGTTCTCCTACACAAACAGACTAGCAGAGTGACTACTTAACCTCATAGTGCCCCAGGTAACTGTCTATGACAAGAAGTTACAAAGCAGTTGCAAGTTGCATCCCAGACTGGGAAGAAGAGAAAAAAGGGAGAGTAGGAAAAGAGGAAGGCAGGAGGAGAGGGGAAAGGTAGGAGGGAAGAGAACGTGAATGTTCTGGATGTACTCTTATTTTTAGCCAATTAGGATATTCCCTGTCCTTTTAAAAAACAAAAACAAAAGTCCCATTTGAACTTATTGCCTTTTTAAAATCTGCATTATAAAAATTTATTAAATCTATAGCTAGAAATGGCTTCAAAGGCCATTTAGTCAAAATCAGAAACTCGGATTTGGAAGGCATCTAGTCCAACTGCAAATGATTAATAACGTCCTCTACATCACAATACATGGTTGCACTCTTAGCTTAAAAAGCCTCCAGTGAATGAAGAGAAGCCCATTACCTCCCAGCGCAGCCCATTATATTCAGGGCTCCCTCAAACTTTCAGAAGTTTTTCCTTACATCAAGTCTAACTTTGCCTTGGCAATTTTTGCCCATGGCTTTTAGGTATGCCCTATGGGGCCAAGTGGAACAAGTCTAATATCAAATCCAAGGCACTACAGTTCTTTTACTGGTTCAAAGAACAGCTATTATGGACATAAATATAATCTATACCTATGTAGCATAAGTAAAATGTTAAGAGAATTATGTCTTGTGAAATATTATAAACTATATGTATGTAGGATCTGCTCCAGACTGTTAGTTTATATTTAATAAAATTTAGGGTTTGAAATTTTACTATTGTAGAATTTATTTAAATTTTATTTTCAAGCTTCATTTTCCCAGAATTTAAACTATTTCTAAGAATTTATAAAAACTTTTTTTCATTTTCTGATAAAATGACCTCATATTGTGCACTAAATCAGTACTCACATAAAAAAGTGGTCAATAAGGGGGAAAAGGGGACAGATTTTTAGGAGGCTGGAACTGAGTTTTCCATCTCCTTTAACAGTTAAAATCTCTCAAAGTATTTCCTGACACAACTATGGTGAGATAAAAACAGAGGGCATTTATGCATCTTTAAAGTTAACAAAACACTTTTAATCCTTATACCAAAGAATGAGGTACACATTACAAATATTATGATCCCCATTATACATATGAGGAAACTGAAACTCAGAGGTTAAGTAGTCTTGTCCTTAAAAAATGTTCAAAGTCAGGTTTCTTCTTACTCAAAATTTAGAGATCTTTCCACTATTCTATATTCTCAAAACAAAATTAATAAAACAAAAACAAAAAACTATCCTCCAAACTTCAGTGAGACTAACGTAGTCTTTCTGATATTTCAAAAGACACTTCTCATTTCCCAATAAATGTGTATTTACTTTGTTTACAATTCTATACTAATATCAAGTAGATATCCATCCATTGGGAAAATGGCTAAATAAGTTGTTCATGAATGAAACGGACTCAATTACAGTTCTGTAATAAACAACGAATATCTGGAATGTGGAAGCATGGGAAAATTTATATGAATCTATGCAAAGTGAAGCAGAACCAGGAAAAAAATATATGCAAGGACTTTGAGATTTGATATGGTACTGGTCCCTCCTTATTTGCAGAGGAAGGGTATCATGGATGTCAAAGTGAGCATATATTTGTAAGCATTTTGGATATGTTGGTAAGTTTTGTCGAACTTCTTCCCTTTCTTCTTTATTCTTTTTTTTAAATAAGGGATTGCTCTTTGGAAGAGAGATGGTAAAGATACATTGACAAATGAAGGTAATGCAAAAAGAAAAGATAGCAATAAATTTTTACTTATTAAAAAGAATAAAAATATGCTTATCCTATCTAGACTTAGGAGAGAAGTTTGAAGGGTAAATAAAAGATGGAAAGCTGCTTGCACTACCAGGGAGATAAATATCAATCCACTACTTCTTAAAAAGGGAAAATGTGTAAAGAAATCACTATATTTCTGTACAATAACTGCTATGTTACTTGATAATGTGTCTTTAAAATACATATTTTGGGTAAAGGGGACAAACTATATTATTTTCAGTGTTACAATGAAAAGTAAATGAATATATTTAACCAATCATATGTAGATGTAAGATACAGATCTCCCTCCCAACAAAAAAAAAAAGGACAGACTGAGAACCTAGAAGCTAGTTTTGAGGGATACTCCTAATTGGAAAAGGACAGTACTTCTCTATATGTCTCTAAAATCTTCCTTTTATTTCTATCTGCTGTGTTTTTGCCTTGAAATAAAAAAGAAACAAAAGCTTTTAGAAAATTTACATGGGTAAATATGGCCTTTCAGGAATAAAATATAATCTGGTAATTAAAGATTTATTGTTTTAGATCTAAAATGTCAATTATGTGGCAGCATGCAGCCACAACACTATCTAGAGTGACTAGAACCAGTTTAAAATGTAATTGGAAAAATTTAACAAATAAATAAAAATATGATAAAATATGGATTATATTGCATTTTAAAACTAAGTCAATGTATGGCCCAGCAGGGATTTTTAGTGACCCCTTTGAGTTTAACAAGATTTTGAATTTGACCCCACTGTTTTAGATGAACTGAAAAGCAGATTAAAAACAATGTTCCACAGACTTAAAGTTATTGCTTTATAGTGACAGTAGTGCTTCACACTTCATAAAGGACTATGTTGTTAATAATGGCAAAATATAAATAGCAAATTTATAAAAAAAAGAGAAGGTGTTACTTGTGTTTAAACCAAGACCTCTAACCTAGGTCTTCTGGCTTTTTTTTGCTTTCTCTTGGTTCTTTTCCTAACTGTTTGATCACTCCTCTCCTTTGCTGGATCATCATCCATATCACAGGCCCTAACTACTGATGTAACCCAAGGTTCTATCCTGGGCCTTCCTCTCTATATACTTTGCCCATTGTCTCTTCAGCACCCATGGTTTCACTTATCATCTTTATAATGATGGATCACAGCTTTGCATAGCCTAGACTCAATTCCAGATCACCAACTGCTTACTTAATGGTCATCTTTCCTCAAATTTCCCATAGGTCTCCTTTCACCTAGCCTCTAAACTGAGAATCTTGTCATAGTTGACTAAAAAAAATGAGGACATTTGTCAAGACCTCCCTCTTCTCCCTTGTTTTTCAACTCATGTCAGAGATGACTTCTGTCATTATCTCCTCCTTCATACCCAACTCATATGAAGTGGTAGCCATTTTTCTAAGACAAACCCCTCTTTCCTGCACAACTGACATGCACATTTTACCCTATCTTCTCCAGCAGATTAAAGAGAATCTTACTACTCTCTCACTTATCTTCAATCCCTCCCTATTTATTGGTTGCTTCTCTATTGTCTAAAAACATGCCTATGTCTCTCCTAACCTCAAAAACCTCTCGCTGGATCATCTATCCCCACTAGTTATCATCTTGCATCTCTCCTCCCTTTTGTAGCTAAACTCTTCAAGAAGGACTTCCACAGTAAGTACTCCACTTCTTTTCCTCTTACTCTCTTCTTAATTCATCATTAAATTGAAAACATTTTCTCCAAAGTTACCAATGACAGTTTAACTGTCAAATCTAACAGCCATTTCTCAATGCCCATCCTTGATCTTTGCATCCTGTGTCACTGTAGATCACTCTCTTCAGTGTAGGTTTTAGTGATACTACTCTACCCTGTTTGTCCTCCCCTAGCATGATTTCTCATTCTCAATCTGTTTTACTTGATCTTCATCCATATCACACCAGATAAACAGAGTGGGTCCCCCACAAGGCTCTATCCTTGGCCCTCTTTTCTTTTCTCTCCATACTGTTTCACTTGGTGATCTCATGAGGTCCCATCATTTCATTTATCATCTCTATGTAGAGGACTTGCAGATCTACTTGTCCAGCACTACCATCTCTCTCAATTTTAGTCTCATACCTCTACCTTTTAGACAGCTCAAACTAGATGTTCTATATTTTAAAATTACCATATCCCAAATTGAAAGAATTATTTTTCCTCATTTTTCCTCCCTTCTTCCCAACTTCCCATCATGCAAGGATAAAACCATCCTCTCAACCTAGGTTTCATCCTTGACTCCTTCAGTGGTCAAGTCCTATTGTTTCCAACTCCATAACATCTCTCATATATGCCCTCCCTTCTCTCCTCTGACATGGCCATGGCCCTGGCACAGGCTCTTATCACTTTACACCCTATTACAATAGCCTGCTGGTTGCTCTCTTTGCTTCAAATCTCTCCCTAATCCAATCCGTCATCTGCTCAGCTGTCCAAATGATCATAAAACCCAAACCCAAATATGTCAATTGCCTATTTAATCAATTCCAATGGCTCCCTATTTCCTCTAGGATCAAATATAAAATCTGTTTGGCTTTCAATGCCTTTCATAACCTGATCCTTTCATATCATTGCAATTTTCTTATTCCTTTTCCTTCTTTATACTCTGTGATTACTGACACTGGTCTCCATGCTATTCTTCCCACATGACACACCATTTCCTGACTCGTGGGCATTTTCAATGACTCTTCCCCATGCCTGAATTCACTTGATCCTCATCTCTGCCTCCTGGTTTGCCTCTAATTTCAGCTAAAGTCCCATGTTTTGCAGAAAGCCTTTCCCAGTCCTCATTCATCTGAGTGTCTTCCCTTTAAGACTACCCTCAATTTATCTTGTTTGTACATAACATTATTTCATGTTGTCCTCCTCCCACCCTCATTAAACTGTAAGCTCCTTGAGAGTAGGAACTGTTTTCTGCCTTTCTCTATTACAATTAACCCACTGTCTGATACTCAATAAAGGCTTATAGGCTGACCGATGTCCTAGAGACAGATGAATTCATAATCTCCACCCCCCTTGTGGACTGTCTCCATTTCTGTCAAGACTGCTACCATTGACACAGCCTGTCCCAGGCTGACAGTCTTGATGTCATCTTCATCTCCTCCCTCTGCAAATTTCTCCCCCATTATAAGCCATTCTTCACATAGGGCTCAAAGTGATTTTCCTCAAGAGCAAGTCTAATCATGTCAACCCTCTATTCAATAAACTTCAATGGCTCCCAACTACCTACAGGAGTGGTGGTAAATTCAATTAGAAATGGATCCCTATAGGCCACATAGTGACTTAGAAAACTACGAATTAACATTACCTATGTATCATATTTTTATTTTGTTAAACATTTCCCAATTACATTTTAATCTCATTCAAGCCCCTGTAAATTTTACTGACTTCAAATTTAACACTTCTGACCTACAGTATCAAATATAATCTCTTTTGGTTTTCAAAGCCCTCCACATCTTGGCCCCCAACCTATCTTTCCATTCTCACACATTATTCCCCTTCCCATACTCTGCAGTCCACCCAAAGTTAACTTTTCTCTGTTCCTTATACACAGTACTTCATCATCTCCCTGCCTTTGTATTGGCCATCATCCCCCACTCCTGGAATGCACTCATCCTTACTGCTACCTAACTGAATCCCAAACTCTCTTCAAGACACAGCTTAAACATAGGCTTCTACATTATTCCTTCCCTGATCTCCCCCAATTTCTAGTGTACTCTCTCAGTAATAACCCTATGATTAATTACCTAGCATATTTATTATGTTTATATATACCTCTCCAGACTATACTCTAGACTGCTAACCATCCCCTGGAAATCTTTTCATCCTGTAAATTCACTCCAATCCTGGAATTCACACCCTGGAAGTACAATCCTTCTCTGTGGCCTTTCCCTCTTATTGGATTGCTCTTCTCAGATTATTTTGCTTTTATTTGTATTCCCAGTGCACACTGCCTGACACATAAGAAGTGCTTAACAAATAAAGGTTTGCTGAATGACAGACCTCTTCTTCAGTAGAACTGAGTACACATAGTACACAATGTTTGGCACACAGTAGGTACTTCATAAATGCTAATCAATTTTTTTTAAGGTAATTGGGGTTAAGTGACTTGCCCAGGGTCACACACAGCTAGTAAGTGGCAAGTGTTTGGTCTGAGGCCAGATCTGCACTCAGGTCCTCCTGACTTCAGGGCCGATGCTCTATCCACTGTGCAACCTAGCTGCCCCCTATGCTCACCAATTTACTATTTGATTTTATAACATTCTCTATCCATTACATAAACTATTCTGAAGCCCTTAAATGCCATGTATCCATGTGGAAGACTTTTGTTCAAAGAAAGTTTAGAGTAACAGCTGACAGAGCGCTTTAAGGCTAGCAGAACACTTTCCATACATTATCTCACTTAAACATCACAGCCCCATAATGTTAGGATGCAATCATTATTTTTACTTCACAGATTAAAAAAAATGAGGCTCAGAATGGTTCAATGACTTGCCTGGAGGCATACAATTAATGCCAGAGGCTAGAACAGAAGTTATCTGGTGATGCCAACTACAGACCTCTTTCTTTTACATCACCTGAATATTACTTCTGCTTAAGCAGTGACCCTAGTTATGACTGCAGTTAAGGATCACTGAAAATGGTGCCTTACTGTTTTTCAGTTTTGTAATTTCTTAAATTGACTAGTATATCATTATTATATTTGCATTATTTATATCATTACATTTAATCAACCTCTACTTGAGTGCAAAAGTGTGTTAAATTCACCCTCACTCACTATCCATTCTTATGAGAAGCTTGTCTACTCGGATAAAGAGACCATAAGCCAGGCTCCAATACCCACATGGTTCACCTTATCCAAACAGCAATTACAGTATGAAAGAAGAAATAAAAAGTCTTTTAAATTTAGCAAAGCTAATCCTACTAAGTAAAAGAAAAACACCATAAGACTAGGCTAAAGAAATGGGGAAGAGACAGAAAAAACAATTACATTTACTATATTACAAATGGATGATGAGTTGGGTTCAGAATTAAACAAGACAAGAAGATAGGTTTATAATGCATTCGGAAAAATATAAAGTTCTTTCACTGACTCCAAGCTTCTCCAGACAACAAAGACCTTACTTTTAATACAAATATTCTCCTATGTTCCTGAATGGTTATGGATCACAGAACACTCTACTCAGGGAGAAAGCAAAATTGTAAATTATCCAAAGGGCATAGAAAGAGTGTATGGTGAATGTAAGCAACCTATAAAACATTATAGGCAAGGGATAAGCTGGAAGAACTTATTAAAGTGTGTAGCTAGGTGGCGCAGTAGATAGAGCACTGGCTCTTAAGTCAGGAAGACCTGAGTTCAAATCCGACCTCAGACCAAACACTTGACACTTACTAGCTGTGTGACCCTGGGCAAGTCACTTAACCCCAACTGCCTTAAAAAAAAAAAAGAAGAAGAAGAAGAAGAAGAAGAACTTGTTAAAGGATGCCATCAAAGAAATATGAATTAAAAATGGGCTAGCTCATAATCATTGTAAAGAAGGCCCATGTGTGCCACTGATTTCAAATGGATGTGAGGAAGCCTCCAAGCAGCAAACTTATGGGGGGATATAAGCAAAAGGTGCAAAGGACAGGCATGCATGGAAAGGATGCAATCTGAATTACTTAAGGGAACAGATCCATTGAGAAGAATACAGATTCATTTTTACATATTTAAGTAACATTGTTTCAATTATTTCAAAAGCCCCAAACCAGCAAATAACACTACAGGACAAAAAATTGTGTATACCTAATTAATTATCATATTCACAGTCCGCAAAATGCTCGTTAGTGGACTAGAAGAAGCAAAGATGAGTTCAAGTACATATAGCTGACCTCAGCTCTTCAATCTCCAAATCTTACCTGTAAATAGCATGAAAACAATGGTATACATGAATAAATTAATTTTTAAAAGCACCTATTAGGCACCTACTAAGTACCTAATCTCCAAATCTTGCCTGTAATCTCAATCTCCAAATCTTGCTTATAAATAGCATGAAAACAATGGTTTAGATAAATAATTTTTAAAAGCACCTATTAGGCACCTACTAAGTGTCAGATACTACGCTAAACACTAGTGATACAAGAGTGAAATAGTTCCTGTCCTCAAGGAGTTTACATTCTAACCAAAGATGAAGGACAGAGGAGAGGGAACAGCCAAGGAAGGTATTTTTGATCCAAGAAGTCACATGGACTGTGGGTGGAACCACAGGACAATCACCTGCCAACATCCTTTCCAGTAGCAATGACAGTGCTTTTTTTGATTACTGTTCAGAGGACAAAAAATGGAAAGGGCTTCAAGTAGAACTCATATATTATAAGAGCAAAGAACTGTATATCCAAGTAGGCTCTGGGTTCTTTGTGGATGGATGAATGGATGAGAAGTAAAGCAAAGTCTGAGATCTGCTAGCTATAGTGGGTTAAATGAGTTTGTACTCACCCATCAATTGGGAAGACAGCCCCAGGGCAGAGATTCAAAGATTAATGGATTATATAAAGTAACTTGCATACGTCAATAAAGTATGCATATGAGGCATACATCACAGCAAAGAAAGAGTTTTATTAAAAAAAAAATGTTCTTCCCAATAGAATCTTCCCATAGATAATACTGATAGTGAAAATCATTAATCTCAGAAAAGACTGCAAAAGATATGAGAAAATGTTCATACTATAACTAAGAGGAGGAAGAAATAATCAATACTTTCATACATTGTTAGTAGTATAAAAAACTTCTCAAATACTTCTAAAATACCGAATGTGAAGGATCTCTGATTTCATTAAACATAGAGAATTCCCAATATTGGGACTCCTCCTTCAATGAAGATCCTGTATGACAAGATACAGTCTCTACCTGCCCAAATCTAGAAGAAAATAAAGAAAGAAAAATATAAGCCACTAACATTTTTCAAAATTTCTATAACGTCAACCGCACATACCATATGGGTATTCATGGGTTGTATGGTTCCAAGTCATAGAACACTACAGTCTCCATGATGCGGTGGAAAGGGCACTGAATTTGGGAGTCAAAGTTTCAATCTTGGCTATGCCACTTACTACCTGTGTGACCTGAGACATATCATTTAATCTCTCTGAGACAGTTTTCTCCTTTGAAACAAGAGGACTGACAAAAATGTCTTCTAAGGTCTCTTCTACATCTAAGTGTATATTTCTATCACCCTCCCAAATTAAAAATGAGTGTTACACAGAAGGCAATGTAAAGGTGCATCATGGGTGTGAACATGCTGCAACACCTAACAGATAAGGAACTCTAAATAAGAGCCAAAGGAAAAGATATTAAGGAAAATAACAAGAGCAAGGAGTATCTTCAATTCTGTAGAGAAAATAAGAAAGGCAGATTCCTGAGGGACAGTAACTTGAGGTGGATCACTAATGACAGAAATGACTGAAGGACATGAACAAGGGTCATGATAAATAAGCAAGTACCAACAGAATGTTGTCTATATCAGTAGATACAATCTGATCAATCCAAGTCTGGATCCATGTCAACATTGATGAAGTTATGCATCCATGAAGTATATAAGGAGTTTGCCATAAGATTACAGCTCTGTTATCATTCCCACTTACACTGTCTATAGCAACTTAAGATGCTCCTTATTTCTTATTTCAATATTTTTATCTATCTCACATACGCTCTTTTGTTCAGTTGTTTCAGTTGCGTTCAACTTTTCCTAAGCCCATTTGGGGTTTTCTTGGCAAAGATACTGGAGCAGTTTGCCATTTCTTCTCCAAATGGGGAGAAGAAATTTTACAAATGAGGAAAGTGAGGCAAATAGGTTTAAGTGAGGCAAACAGGTTTAAGTGATTTGCCCAGGGCCTGGTGCTCTATCCACTCTGCTACCTAGCTATCCTTCTCATGATATACAGCAATATTCAATTTGTATTAATGATTAAGTTTTATATTACATGGAAGATAAAACAATTTTCTATGATTAGACTCCAACAGTCCTGACTAGCAATCATTTTTGTACCCACAAACCAATAGCCTATCATTTTGCACTGCACTGGGATATTATTATTTCTTGAAAAAAATGGAATTTGTGGATTTTTTTAAAATAAATTCTGGAAGCTTAAATAGTCTAGTAACCAGAAGTTATGAAAAAAGATTCAATGTTGGCAAAAAGTCTTACCAAAATAAACAGAATTGGGGAAAAAAATAACCCAATAAACAAACAGAAATTGACATTTCCAAGTTATAGTATTCTTCTTAACTATATAATGTAAAAAAGAAACGATTTTCCTCATTAAACCTGAAATGGAGGAGAACAGTCTGGAAATTTCAGAATAGATGCAATAAAAACCAGACTGCTTTCAAATTTTCTTCACTATATAATTTATGTTTTTAGGTTTATCAAAAACTGGGTTATTGAATTCAATTATTATTTTTCCTTGTCTACTCTCTTTTATTAATTTGTTATTCTATTTTTTAAATGGTTTGGATGATTGTTGCTTTATATCATCATCTGAGGTCTGGAAATGTTTTCCCTTTTTATTCCTACCTTTGTAAATTTATTCCTACCTTTGTAAATTTATATTTTGTTTGTTCCTCCAAATGAATTTTGCTGTATAACTCACTAATATATCCCTTAAATAATCTGACCGGTATAACATCAAAAATGCAAATTAACTTTGGTAGTACTGTCATTTTTATATTATTGGTATAATCCAGCCATGAGCACTATTTCTGCAGTTAGTTAAGTTGTTCTTTATTTAAGGAGTACTTTGTAATTGAAAAAAAAAACAACAACCCTATATGATATAAATATAAATATAATGCATATTTAATGAATATACAAATTAAATGTACACAAATATTTTATTCATTGTGCAATTATTTTAAATGGGATTTGCCTTTCTCTTAATGTCACCTGGATTTTATAATTATTAAACACATGTGTGGTTATTAGATATCTTATTATATGTTAAAGTTATATTTTTATTGGTTTATTTTCTACCATACAATTTTACTAAAATGTTAATTACCTGAATTAGTTTCTTTGTGGATACTATAATATTTTCTAGATAAATTAGCAAACATTTTTCTCCTCTTCTTTATTTTTGTGCCTTCAATTTTATTCTCTTTTATTGTTATTGCTATTATTTCCAGAACTATACGAATTAATAATGGGGAATGGGGGTATCTTTGCTTTAATCTTGTATTTACTGGGGAAAATGCTACTTCTTTCCTACTGCATATAATGTTTGCTGTTGATTTTCCAAAGATACTTTTAATCATATTAAAAAGATTCCTCTATGACTATATTTTGAAAGGATTTTAGCAAAATGAGTGGTGTACTTGGTCAAAGATTTTTCCTGCATTTATTGAGACAATCAATAAATGTTTCAGATATTTTTGGGTTTTTTTAAATAATTATGTTATTTGTTTTCCTAATGTTGAATCTTTGTGTCTCTGGTATAAATTCAACTTAATTAAAATGAATGACTTTCTGGATAAACTGCCGTTGTACTTCTGTCAGGATTTTATTTTAAATTTTTGAATTGATATTCATTTATAATATTGCTCTACAGTTCTCTTTCCTTGCTTTATCCTTCCTCAGTTTAGGTATTAGGACTTAATTTGTTTCACAGAAGGAGTTTGGTAGAAAGCTTACTCAATTTTTGAGAATAATTTGTGTAAAGGTATTATTTTTTCTTTAAAAGTCCTCCAAAAGAATACCGGTAAATCCATGTAGATTAGAATTTTCTTTCTTTGGTAGAATGAGAAGAGAAGCAATCAATTGTGAAAAAAAAGAGAACAAATACAACTAACAGAATACATAACAGAAAAAATCTATGTTAAGGGTTTGATATTCAAGATGTGAAGACAACTAAAAGAAATATACAAGACCAAAATTCATTCCCAGAAAGAGAAATGGTCACAGAACATTAACAATTAATTCTTAACCTCAGAACTGCAAACTATTAACAACCTTATGAGAGAATGCTCTAAATCACTAACAGAAGACACGTAAATCCAATCAACCTGAAATCTCTGGTTAGTCTCACTCCGTAAATTAGCAAGAATGACAAAAGATGGGAACGGTCAAAGTTGGAGGGGTTGAGGAAAAATACGCATATCAGTTGGTGGAGCTGTGAACTGGAAAGAAAAATTCTGAAAGCAATTTGGAATTATGAAATTAGATGGAATTAGAAGGAGTAGATTAAGACCTAGATTAATCCTAAGCAAAACAAATTCTACTTAAGGATGTACAAAAATAATTGTAGCTCTTTTTGAGGTGGCAAAGAATGGAATTGGGGAATGGCTGAACAAGTTATGGTACATAACTGATGGAATACTATTCTAATTTAAGAAATGATAAAGGGAGAACCGATGAAGCCAGAATGCAGACTGAAGCATGTCAGGGTTTTTTTTTCCTTGCCTTTTTTTTTTTCCAGAACATGAAGAAACTTGATTTGCATTACTTTATATCTGTAATGAGATTTGTATTTATTGACACCAAAATGGGTGGCTAAAGGGAGAGAATTTGGAACTGAAAATAAAATAAAACTGGAATTTTATAAAATGTCAAAGGGGATGGTTTCAGAGAAACCTGGGGAGATTTATATGAACTGATACAGAGTGAACAGAACCAGAAGAGAACAGTATATGCAATGACAACAATGTAATAAAGAAAAACAACTGAGAAAGAATTAGGAACTCTGAAGAGTGTAATGACCAACATGCTACCCACTTGTTTTTGGAGAAGTAACTGATTCAGAGTGTAGAATGAGATATATATTATTTTAGAGAGGGCCAATGTGGAAATTTGTTTTGTTTGACTAGACAAGTTTATAACAAGATTTTTGTTTTTCTTTTGTTCTCAACTGGGTGAAGGGTTAGGATGGGAGAAAGAGAAGGCAGATTTTTGTCTATTTTAAAACAAGTAAACTTATTTTTAAAAGAAAAAAAAATTCTTTAAAAAAAATAAAACAAGCCATCAAAGAACTCCCTAGGAGAAAATCTCCAGGGCCAGATGGATTTACAAGTGAATTTCGTCAAACATTTAAAGAATAATTAATTCTAATACTAAATAGACTATTTGGGAAAATAGGCAAAGAAGGAGTCTTACCAAATTCTTTTTATGATACAAATATGGTGCTGATACCTAAACCAGGAAAAGTCAAAACAGATAAAGAAAATTAGAGACCAACTTCCCTAATATAGATGCAAAAATTTTAAATAAAATGTTAGCAAATAGATTACAACAACTTATCACAAGAATAATACACCATGAACAGGCAGGATTTATACCAGGAATGCAGGGCTGGTTCAATATAAGGAAAACTATCAGCATAATTCATCATATCAACACCAAAACTAACAGAAACCACATGATCATCTCAATAGATGCAGAAAAAACTTTTGACAAAATACAACACCCATTCCTATTAAAAACACTGGAGAGCATAGGAATAAATGGAGTCCTCCTTAAAAATATAAGTAGCCATCTACCTAAAACCTTCAGCAAGCATCATAACATGGATAAGCTAGAAGCATTTCCAATAAGATCAGGGGTGAAACAAGGATGTCCATTATCACCACTGTTGTTCAATACGGAACTGGGAACATTAGCTTTAGCAATAAGAGAAGGAAAAGAAATTGAAGGTAGTAGAATAGGCAAAGAAGAAACAAAACTATAACTCTTTGCAGATGATATGATGATATACTTAGAGAATCCTAGAGAATCAAGTAAAAAACTACGGGAAATAGTAAACAACTTTAGCAAAGTTGCAGGCTATAAAATAAACCCACATAAATCATCAACAAGGCCCAACAGTAAGAGATAGAAAGAGAAATTCCATTTAAAGTTACTGTAGACATTATAAAATATTTAGGAGTCTGCCTCCCAAAACAAACCCAGAACCTATATGAACACAACTACAAAACCATTTTCACACAAAGTCAGATCTAAATAATTGGAAAAACATCAGTTGCTCATGGGTAGGCCAAGCTAATATAATAAAAATGACAATTCTATCAAAGCTAATTTACTTATTCAGTGCCATACCAACCAAACTACCAAAAAATTATTTTATAGTTAGAAAAAATAATAACAAGATTCATCTGGAATAACAAAAAGATCCAGGATATCAAAGGAACTAATGAAAAGAAATGTAGGGGAAGGTGGCCTAGACATTGCAGATCTTAAATTGTACTATAAAGCAGCAATCGTCACAACTACTTGGTACTGGTTAAGAAATAGAGTGGTGGATCAGTGGAAAAGGTTAGGTATGCAAGCCACAGTAGTCAATGACTATAGTAATCTACTATTTGATAAACCCAAAGACCCTAGCTTCTGGGATAAGAACTCACTATTTGAGAAAAACTGCTGGGAAAACTAGAAAAGAGTATGGCAAAAACTAGGCACAGACCAAAATCTCACACCATATACCAAAATAAAGTCAAAATGAAAATGAGTTCATGATTTAGATATAAAGGCTGATACTACGAGGCAAACTGGGAGAGCAAGGAATAGTTTACCTGTCAGATCTATGGAGAACAGGATATAGAGAACATTATGAAATGTAAAATCGATAATTCTGATTACATTAAATAAAAAAGTTTTTGCACAAACAAAGCCAATGCAACCAAGATTAGGATGGAAGCAGAAAACTGGGAAAGAATTTTTACAACCAGTATCTCTGAGAAGGGCCCCATTTCTAAAATATATAGAGAACTAAGTCAAATTTATAAGAATACAAGTCATTCCCCAATTGATAAATGGTCAAAGGATATCAACAGGCAGTTCTCAGATGAAGAAATTAAAGCCATCTATATTCATATGAAAAACTGCTCTAAATCACTATTGATTAGAGAAAGGCAAATCAAAACAACTCTGAGGTACTACATCACACTTACCAGACTGGTCAACATGACAAAACAAGAAAATGATAAATGTTGGAGAAGATATGGGAAAATTGGAACATGAATGCATTGTTGGTAGAGTTATGAAATGATCCAACCATTTTGGAGAGCAATTTGGAACTATGCCCAAAGGGCTATAAAAATGTGCATACCCTTTGACCCAGCAATAGCACTTCTAGGGCCATATCCCAAAGAGATCATAAAAATGGGAAAAGGACCCACATGTACAAAAATATTTATAGCAGCTCTTTCTGTGGTGGCAAAGAATTGGAAACTGAGGGGATGCCCATCAATTGGGGAATGGCTGAACAAGTTGTGGTATATGAATGTGATGAAATACCATTGTTCTATAAAAAATGATGAGCAGGCAGACTTCAGAAAAACCTGTAAAGACTAGTATGGACTGATGCTGAGTGAAGTGAGCAGAACCAGGAGAATGTTGTACACAGTAACAGCCACGATGTGTGATGACTAAATTTGACAGACTCAGCCTTTCTCAGCAATGCAATGATCTAAGACATCTCCAAAAGTCTCATGATGGAAAATGCCATCCATATCCAAAGAAAGAACTATGGAGTTTGAATGCAGATCGAAGCATACTATTTGCTCTTTTTTTTTCTTCTGTTTTGTTTGTTTCCTCTTTCTTGTAGTTCCTCCTATTGGTTCTAATTCTTCCTTATAACATGACTAATGTGAGAATATGTTTAATAGGAATGTATATGTAGAGCCTATATCAGATTGCACACCATCGTGGTGGGTGGGAGGAGAGGGAGAAAAATTTAAAACTCAAAAGCATATGGAAGTGATTGTGGAAAACTAAAAATAAATTAATTTTTTAAAAAACAGCCCTCTTCTCCCTCTATGCAAGCTTCACTGAGTGATCTCATCAACTCACATGGATTCAAATACTTCTATACAGATAACTCTCAGATCCATTTAGCCAGCCCCAATCTTTTCCTAAACACCACTCTAATATCAACAACCTCCTAGTGGACATCTCGAACTGATGTCCCATAAATATCTTCAGTTCAACATAGCTATCACTGTGAAGTGTCTTTCCTCGGAGAGTGCCTCCAATTTAACTTATATAGAACTTGTATATAAATAATTGTTTACATGCTGTCTGCCTCATAAGAATGTGAGCTTCCTTCGGGCAGTGATTGTTTTTGCTTTTCAGTGTATCCAAAAAACTTACCATAGTTCTTGGCATAATAAGTGCTTAATGAATCCTAACTGACCTGATATCAAGATCTATTTCGATCTTACCTGTATCATTTAACATGTTAGCTATTGCTCCAACTCTATTACTTAACAAATCTGAGAATTTATTCGTCAGTGATAAAAGTATTGAAAGGAGAACTGGGTTAGGAATATGAGGATTTGGGATTGATTCCCAGCTCTGCCATCTACTACATGAATGTGGTATAAGTAGATAAAGCTCTAGGCCTGGAGATAGCAAGACCTGAGTTCAAATCCAGAGACAGCTTTGATTACATCTCAAAAATTAATATATTGTCTCGTTATTATTTCTCATATAACATTTATGATTAATTCTTTGACCTGCTCATTGTTTTAGTATTGAATTATTTTCCACTTAAATCTCAATCTTTTCTCCAAATTTCTCTTATAAAACTTTTTAACATTGTGATCTATAAAGAATGTGCTTACTATATCTGACTTTTTTAACTTATGAGTTCTTTATGACCTAACACATAGCTAATTTTTATAAAGGTTCCATAAGAAGCTGAAAAATATGCATCTTCTTTGTGATTCTCATTCTATAATTACCAAAGACTTGTAATATCTAATTTTTCTAATATTCTATTCAGATCCTGAACTTCTTTACTTTCTTAGGTCTCCAAAAATCAGCTTTTTTTCTAGTTCTCATAATTCTGTTAACTTTTAATTTTTTAAGTAATTAAGTTTTATGCCATTACATATACATATATGTGTGTTTAATATTTAGTATGTTTATATACATATGTATGCATGTTTAATACTGATTTTTTAGAAATTTTTGATGTCTTTAAATATAATAACTTTCCTGCTTATCTCTCCTACCTATATCTAATTTTAATTGAGACCATGATTGTAACTCCTCCTTTTCTGGCTTTAGCTAAGGTACAACAGATTTTACTTGAAGCCCTCATTTTAACTCTGTACAAATCTTTGTAAGCCTGACACTTGAAAATACTATATTTTTTTGGTTTCATTTTCAGATCTATTTAGCCATCCTTCATTTTATTAGTTTTTTGAAATTGTGATTATTAAATTTTTCTTTTCATACTCTTATTAAAATGCTTTATCTCTTTGTTTCCCTCCTCTTGATCCTATTTAAAAGGGAAAAGAACAGAGGAGAACAAATGGGGGTAGGAACAAAATTAGAACTAGGTATCTGCAGTTTCATGTGGTGCAGAAATTTCTTTTTCTTAAGGATGTTTTAGAGGAGGGGTTCTCAATCTTTTTTGCATCACAGATCCCACTTCAGCAATCTGGAGATGCCTAGGGATCCCTTCAGAAGAGTATTTTTAAATACATAAAATAACATGCATCAGATTCCAAAGAAAATAAATTATAATAATTATCAAAGGTTTTTTTAAAAAACTTTGCCAACCCTAGATTAAGAACACCTGTTTCAGAGGGACCCAGTTTTAGCTGTAACTCTAACTCTTCACATTGCTATATCTCTTGGAAGTCCGACCCATTAAGATAAAGAAATACTCAAACTAATTTCTGGACTTCTTCTCAAGGTCACTTCCACACAAGATATCAAAACAAAAAAAAACTATAATTAACGTGAATGTACAATTTAACAAATTAAATAGGGAGTGTACAAGTTGTTTTTCTTTAATAAAATGGCACACTCCCATATTAATGTTTTCATTAATATGGTAAGCAAATTCCTCAAGGTTATTTAATATTCTCCTTTGATAGCTCCTAGAAGCACTGTTACCAAAAATAATTTAACCAGCATTTTAAAAAGGAAAGCAAAAGGCTGACAATATGATCTGCTGGCATGACTACATCAGTTAATATTCAGTCTTAACATAAAGAATTTCACCTACTATTGATCGCTTCCTTGAAACATGTTTGGAGTAGTTGTTAAATTATTCTTGAAGCATGCCTAAAGGTTCAGGGAGAAAAGCTCATTGATCTTTTACCACTTTCTTGACTAATCTAGTTTCCTTCAGCCCAATTTTTCCAGTTCAGCTTGGGATTTCCATTGTCTTTCCATTCAGTCCTCACTTCCCCTTCCGGGGGAAAAAAAAAAACCAATGTGAATCACCTACTTGTTTATGCTGCATGGGGAAGAGCGGTTAAAACTTTTAGTTCCTTGCTGATTTTCTGCTAAATGAAATGTTCTCAGGTTCAGTTTCAGACTCTCAGCTCAGAGAAAGTACTTAGCGAGAAGTGATCTATCCCAATCACAGAACTAGACCTGAACTCCAAACTTAGCATTTTGTTTGCAACTCCCTTCAGCACCTATGTATTTTGTTTTGTATGTATTTGCATACATAATCCATCTCCCCATTGGTCCTGTCTTAATATCCTTCTACTTCCATTTGCTATAACACACTGATTTATAGTCAGTCAATAAATGTTTATTGTTTGATTATGGTTACTCACAGATTCCCCCACAAAACCTATTCCAAATAAATACTGAGGCCCTTTTTCATTTTACATCCAAACATCATTTTGCTATAAAATCAGATGACTAGTTTACTATGGAATATTGTTAAAAACAAAATCTTTATCTTCTTTCTCTTAGTCTAAATTGTAGATGGTAATGAGTTAAAATTTTAGTACATAAAGTACATAAAAATCATTGCTAAAAGTGTTGGCAAGAATGATCTAATCATCATGCACACAATTAAAAACTGATAAAAACTTCTGATCCTTTTGAACTTATGGAACTACAAATAGGCATAGACATAAATGTTTTTACTGTGCAAAAATTTCAGGAGTGGATTAATGGGAAAACAATGTTTTTTAAAATTCCATTTGCTGTTTATTTGAGTATGAATCTGCAAATCCCAGTTCTCTTCCCACTATAAATTTACAAAGCACTTTCCTTCCTTTGTGAAACAATTAGTCCAAGTATGATTGCCCATTTTACAGATGAGGAAATTGATGCTCAGGGAGGTAATACAATGTTGTTATCCACAGAATCCTCTAAGTCCATGTCTACTGTTTTTCCCATAATATCATGGTGCCTCTGTTATATAGATTTTTTTATAGGATACTTTGGGTAATTTAGGCAAGAGACATAATGCTACCTTACTAACACATTAGCTATAAATATCTATATTTTTTAAAATGTCATGGAAGTGTTTTCTGAAGAAAAAAAAATCAGACTTGAATGCCCATTCTTTGCTCATACAATTATTCTTAAATTATTCAAGTTACTTGCAAAATACTCCCAGGCAATGATATTGTGTATTTAGGGAAACACATAAAATACAATAGAATGCTTGGCCTCATGATGTTTAATCTATTAACCAATGACTCAGATAAAGCAAAGATACAACATTTCTCAAATTAACGGAAGATCCAAAGCTAGAAGAGATAGCTAATACACTGAATTATAGGATGCCTGCCCCCTCCCCCCCCAAAAAAAGTCTTGACATTTGTGGCAGGACCAATAAAACCTAAACAGCTATAATTCTTTCCAATTTATTTAGAATTCATAGTTCTAGATCTTTTCTTTTGTGTATAAAGATATGGTGTGCTTCTAAAAACTAGAATTCTATAATTGCAAGTACTATCCTTCCTTACTTGCTATATAACATTTACATGAATAAACACATATGCATAGCTATATTAATAGGGCCTCTTATTTCCACCCCTAAAACCAGACAAGAAGTTCTACTCCCCTTTTCCCAATAACAGCCCATAAATGAAGTATCCACCAGTTCCTCCATTATCCCAAAGAACCTATGACTATAAATAAGACTCTCCATATCCCCTTTATTAGCTAAACTTCAATAAAATAGGGAATGTTTCAACCCAAACAAGGTTATGACAAGCAAAACCTTGGTAAAGTAACATTGTTTTACTCAAAATGCTAATTGCTTTTACCCAGTAAGAAATATGCTGAATTCCATTAAACAATTTATCAATTTGTTCTCTGACTTTTTTAAAATCCTAAAATAAAATCTGATCCTTTAAAGTTATGTTTTTCACATTTGATGCCTCAAATTAATGTGTTGCTTTGCTCGCATTGTTGCCTAAGATTAGAATTCCCCTCCTACTGCTCCAACTTTTGAATTTTCTACCCATCCTTTACAGCTCAATTCAAGTGCCACATTCTCCTGTCCTCTCTCTCAGGCTGGTAATGACTAGAATTTCCTCCCTCACCTTATAATATATTTTACTTACATCTCTTTTATGTACTTCTCATGTATTATTTTGCATAGTATTTGTATGTCATCTTCTTTTTCCTTAGCAGCAGGTTGGCATAATAGAAAGAGCCAGCCCCTGTGACAGGGAAGATGTTGGCACAAATCTCTTCTTTGACAAATACAAACTGTGACCCTGAGTCACTTAACATCTCAGTGCTCTAAGTAGTACCTGTAAAAGACTATAGATTGCAGATCACTGCAACTTATATTTATCTGAAAACTTATCTAGTCACATGACAATATCTCTTGGCTGAGGCATTTTCTTCACAGAGAAATAATGTTATACTGATAAAATTACAAGTCCACAACAACAAAAATTCCTTTATTTTCTTTAAACTCTATGAGTTCCAGCACTATTACATGTCTAAACTATGTCTCCTCCTATATGAAAACTCCAAAGCCCCAGTGCAAAATCTCACTATGGCATGGAGGTGACACTGGTCTTCCATAGGTCATCGTTCATCCTTCATTTTCAAAGAGGACAAGTGACATCATGGGTGACGTCCTGACTTGCTTGTGAACTCAATTTAAGTGAGGCAGAGTTGTACAAAGCCATCAGCCTCACTCTTTCTTCCAGAGTCATCCAAGTCCAGTGGCAAGACAAAAGATGACTGGTGAAGCCCAGGATGCAATGGATCACTTTGGAGTCCTCGATGTCTTACCAAGCTCTAAGTGCTCCACAGTGCCTGCTTCAGCTGCCTTTATGGTGACTGGAATAAAATGTTCTCATCTGCCCATTCCACCAGGGGAAATATTCACATTTTTAGGGTAGATATACTCCTAACTCACCAACAGATTTGAGGACAGTAGGTTAACCTCAACCTGGTTGAGCCCATCTGCCAAGATAGTTTGTCAAGGGATGGCCACTGTGCGTGCTATATCTTCTTGGAACCACAGGTGAGGATTGGGTAACAACACCAAAGGTGGATGAGCAGCCCTGAAAAGGGCTTGGCTAGCCCACACAGAGGTGCTAGTCCAACCTGAATACCCCATATGCTATATATACACCAAGTGAAACTTAAGCTCCAACGGTTCTATCATACTGGAAAAAAATGGTAGCCAAAGAAGAGCAGGAGTAAAGGATGTCATCAAGAAATGGAATGACAGAGATGAGCTGATCACATGGAAAAAGCAAAAGAGGATGGGTGGACAGTTAAGAGTGTTCCACTGTACTCTCACCATATCAGATGAAAGCGATTAGGCCTCTTGCACATAGGGTGGGCCTCTTTTGACAACTTTTGAGAAGACTTTGACCAAAGTTACATAGAATAGGTAGGTGGTAATGGGTTTCCAATCTGTATGATGGGAAGTAACTCCTTCATAGATGAGGTCACAGATCTATTTGAGTATTAAGAGCTTAAGAATAATACCAGCTATACTTACTGGAGAACCAATATGACAAAGTCCTGCTACTAATTATAACAAACCTCTTTTGTACAAGATAGCAGGTAGAAACTTAGGAATAAGAAATTTCATGTTATAAAGGATTTTGTACAAGGTTCCAATGCACCTACTTTTCAAATTATCATTGTCATTATTTTACTGATGGGTGTAATATATTAAACTGAAAGCCAATAGTATGAAGTGTAAATATCAGATCATTAAGCCTCTCACACAACATCTTTATACTCTGCTATATTCTATTATTTCCCCTCCCTTTAGATTCTTACCATTATTATCTCTACAAAGATGACTGAATATTTACAAGGACAAATAACTGAAAACAAACCAAGAGAATCAGAATTTATTGTTCTCATCAGAACAATCAGAACAATAAATCTCTACTGGGGACTCTAGGAAACAAGATCAGTGGCCACGCTGCAATCCTGGAAGCTCTGTCCTGACTCTCACCCATGTCTGCAGGGCTCTTCCTCTTTACCTACTCTTGGAATCACTGGTTTCCTTCAAAACTCAGTCCAATCACCATTTTACATAGGAAGTCTTTTCTAGCTGCCGTGACACAAGGTTACCTAGTATTTGTTTGGTACAGGCTTTGTATGTTTTTATATGTATGCACATTATTTTCCCCATTAGAATGTAAACTCCATGAGGAACAGACTGTTTCCCATTTGTCTTTATTTTCTCTACCATCCACCAATGACTGGCACAATACAAGACCTTAATAAATGCTTGATGGTTATCCCCAGGCTCCCTAAATCTGGTTTTTGTTTTCAAGGTCAAATTGTCCTTCATCTGATATACTGACTTTCAGAAGAACTCAAGTCACAGTTGTGATGTGGAAAGAAGAGGTCAGAGATTATTGTTCTACTATTTCCTATGGATGGCATCTATTGTCCTAAATCTGGTGAGGGGAAGGGGGAGAATGCGTGAGATGAGGGACAAATAACTTGATAACATATCGTTATCCAACAAAGTTGTATTTTAAATAAGCATTTTTTCCACTAACAGTGAAAACCAGAAATGATAAATTGATTTTCAGTGCTTAGCACAGTGCCTGGCACACAGAAAGCGCTCGATAAATATTGAGTGATTATTTCTTTAGCTAGCTGAAGAGAATAATAAATGAATGAAACATATCTATACAAACTTATTTTAAATTAGACAATATAGTCTCCTTTCCTTTTTTTTTAAAGTCATTCATAGTATCACAAATTTAGAACTGAAAGAGATCATCTAGTTCATCCCTCTCATTTTCCAGATAAGGAAACTGAGGCCCACAGGGTTAGTAAGGATACAAGGGTAATAAGCAAAAGAAACAGGATTTAAATGAAAGTCCTGTAACTCTAAATCCAATGCTCTTTCCACAATACCACAATGCCTCCATGATGTTCTTCAGGCCTGTCATGTCAATCAGTCCAATAAACTCCAAAATGAGGAAACTCCTCCCAACAATGCAAAATGGCAACTGTTCTGCAATTTTAATAATTAGACATGGATAGATAGGCAGACAGATGGACAGACAGATAGCACTTATATGGTGTTTTAAAGTTTGCAAAGCAATTTAAATGTTATCTCACTGGAACCTCTTAACAACATTAGGAGGTAGGTGCTATTATTATTCCTTTTTTACCAAGGATGAAGCTGAAGGTAATTAAATGATTTGCAAAGGCAGGATTCAAACTCAGGGTTCTTATTCTTAAGTCCAGCATTCTAGTCATCACTGAGCTGCCTAGAGAGTTTTCTGGTGCACCAAGAGCTGAAGTAACTTGTCCATTATCACACAAACCAGAATGAATCAGAAGCAAAATGTGAAAACACAGGTTATCTGAACTCTAAAATCAGCCCTCTGTTCTGTTCACTTTGCCAAGACATTACTTTTCACATTCTTACAGGTGGCTATTCTTGACTTCCATTTTTTTTTAATCTATATTTACTACCCTCTGGCATGGTGTGCACAAAAGGCAAAATGGCAATAACATAAGCAGAAGAAAGATGGGATTCCAGTATTAAATAATAACTTACTACAAATGTGGCAGCTTATCTACATGAAGGTATTTATGTTTTATTTTAAAAAGAGAAGAGTACCATCAAAGTTAGAGAAATTCTTAAAATTTATCTTTGAAATCAAACAAAACAGGGAAATTTTTCCATTAAATAGTTCCATCCAGCTCTGGAATAGGATTCTAGTTCTTCATATAAAATAGTAACATGCAGAAATAAATGGAGAAGAGGCAGCTAGGTGGCACAGTGGCCTTGGAGTCAGGAGGACCTGAGTTCAAATCCAGCCTCAGATACTTAACACTTACTAGCTGTGTGACCCCAGGCAAGTCACTTAACCCCAATTACCCCAATTGTCTCACCAAAAAAAA
This sequence comes from Vombatus ursinus, assembly GCF_900497805.2. Classification (NCBI taxonomy): domain Eukaryota; kingdom Metazoa; phylum Chordata; class Mammalia; order Diprotodontia; family Vombatidae; genus Vombatus; species Vombatus ursinus. The sequence continues at coordinate 57,307,623 of NW_020954596.1, forward strand.
GGGGGGGGTGGATAAATAAATAAATGATTTTTTTAAAAAAAAGAAATAGAGATAACACTAAAATATCCTGAGTAATGCAAAAAGTCTTTTCATCTAAGTATCTATTCCAAGCCTTATTTTTTGTATAGTTTCGAGCAATGGGTTTCATAAGCCCCAACCAATTACTTATCTTACACAATTAAACACAATACTGCAAACAATTCCCTCCAATTTCGGTCAAAAAATTTTAAATCTATTTTAAGAGACAATTTCATTTTTTTAAAAAGTTTCTTTAAATGCTAAAGGAAACAGAAAATTTCAAATACTAGAATATCAGCACAAAACTTCATACACAAAATGAATACATTTACATAAAGCAAAGCCTTGGTAAAGTTCCATTATTTTATTCAAAATACTCAATAAGAAGAGTGTTTGAATCAATTAAATAACAATTTATTCATTAGTTCTCTAAGTTTTGGAAATCATGAAATTTAAAAAAAAATCCTTCAAAATTAGTTACTTTGTGCCTCACACATAAGTTTTTTTCTATTTCAAATAATGGTAAAACTTTCTTCATGACAATATAGTTTACATTATGCGTGTATTATACAAACTGCTGAATTACATAATATAGGTTACATAGGTTCTTCCACTTTAAAATATATGTCTGTGTATATGTATATTCCCAAAAGTCTAAGTAAAACTTAAAACTGCACTTAGACTTTTGGGACAAACATCCTGTATTTTAATTTATTCTACTTATTTCATTAGCAATGATGAGCTATTCCTGAAGGAGATTCTTAATAAAAGACACACAGACACATTTCCTGTTCTAAACAAATTTAGAAAAAGTACAAATCTGATAAATTTTAACGTTCCACATGTAAGAAAAAGGTCATAAAAATATTCTATTCATAAGGCTTAAAATTTTTCTTTTATTAGCACCATTACCTTTTGGATGATATCTAGCTTCTAATGCATTTCATTGGTAATGCAACAGAGTTCTTACAGGATGAATAAGAACATTTCATTCCATTACCAGGATATAAAAATAGAAATAAGTAGATAACTTAAAGAGGATTCTGTTGCTATTGCTAATGTAAAAGCACCATCTCAATACTCGATTATAAATATGCAACTACTAAAAGATGACTTTAAAAACATATTAAAACCATTCTTATAATATTCTTTATAAATTATTTCTAAACATGACTAATTCTTTATATATATTTAACATTATAAAATAATGTCATATAAGAAAGTAAGATTATTATACTTCCCTTATTGTCTCTACATTCTATGAAATTCTTAATATACTTAATTACCTAAAATACTGTGTAATTTATCTTATCCTACAATAAATGACTGAACAATAATGAACCATATGATGTTATATGTAAGGAACATAAGAATCATTCTAGGAAAATATTACTTTTAGTTAGAAATAGACTGATCTTGTTCAATGTTACACCAATTTGGTTAAATGTGTATGTGGGCTTTATGCTTAATAATTTTTCTAAACAAAAGGTTGAGGTTGATCAAGATATTTGCATTTTCAATAAAATTATCTCTACTACTGAAAAAGGAATGCAGGAGGTGCTAGGGAGGGGATAGAGAGCGAACTCCCACATATGAGGGTTAATAAAGCAGAAAGTCATCATTAGAGAAAATATTTCCTGCCCTTTCAGTAAAAGTATATATAATTATGGAGCTAATAATAATTATTATTATAATAAGCTGATCCAATACAATGCTTTCAATTTAAAGCTGAAGCCCAGAAAGTTTCTGACTTCCCCAAATATCATGAAGTTCATTATCAATTCAAAAGTTTTTTTAAAAATTGATGTCCTTTGTATTATAAGCATTGTATTATATGTATTATACACCATAAGGGATATGTAGAAAATTAAAATGATCTTTGCTCTCTAGGAGTTTCCAACTGAGTTGAAGAAATAAGACATAAATACATTAAAACTTATGAATCAATAAAAGATTTAAACAAGTCTGAGGCAACATTGGAAAAGACGCCATAAAACATTAAATTATTAACTTATAAATTAGCTAGATACTAATTGCTATAAGAATCTAAAGAAAGGAAAGAACCTTTTAAGACAGTCTAGTCAGAAAAAGTTTTACAGCAGAGATGAGGTTTGAAATGGATGTTGCACAGGTAGGATGAATTTGATTTTTTTAAACAGGCCTAGTGATTTCACGATGTAGTAAACATCCAGTGAGGACATTCTCTCTACTAATGCAGCCATCTCAAGTCTGAGAAAGGTGCCTGGAGCACTGAAAGGTTGGAATGCCTTGCCCACACTGGGCCACAAAGCCAGTATATAGCCAAGACAGGATTTGAGCTAGTTCGAAGCTCAGCACTGGACTGGGTCCATGCTGCTTGTCTCTGAAAAGGAGAACAAAAAGGAAAAACAAAAGATAGGTTGAGGACTCTGAAACATTAGGTTAAGTTTTAAGGCAAAAAGTAAGTCACTGAAAATTTCTGAGCAATGTTTTAGGGAAATTAATCTGTTACCACAGCAAAGGCTGATTACAGAAAGGACATTCTACATGTATAGTACAAGTACCTTTTTGATAAAAAGAAAAACAAAGTACAAATGAAGGAGTCACCCATCTTAACTGTGATCATCCTAAACTTTCTTTATCATATTCTTACACACAATAGGAGACAAAGCATGGTAAATATAGCGACTGACTGTGGACTCAGAAGACCTGGGTTCAAGTCCTGCTTCTAACAAAAAGTGAGTGTGTGACCATGATCAAGCTATTTAACCTTTTAGTTCCTGGAGGCAACTTTCTACAACTCGGACTTCGATACACCAATGAAATTAAAGATCTGAGCAAAAAACAAAACAAAACTACAAGGCTGTCACAGTCTAATGGAGAAGTCAACATGAAAACAGGTATTTATAAACAAGCTATATATAGCATTCATTGGAAATAATCAACAGATGGAGGTCCCAGAATTAAGGCAGATTGAGAAAGACTTCCTATAGAAGGTGGAATTTTAGCTAGGACTTGAAGGAAGCCAAGGAGACAAGGAGGCAGAAATGAGAAAGGAGAACATTCCATTCATAGAGATAGGCATAGATAATGCCTGGAGTTCGGAGATGGAGAGTCTTGTTCAAGATCCAGCAAGAAGACTGATGCCACGGGATCTCACAGTATTGTGTGCGTGTGGGAGTGGGAGGGGGTGGATGTGAAGACAAATAGCCAAAGAATCAGCAAATCTCCAAGGCAGAAGGGAGCTCAGAGGCCATGCAGTCCAATTTATACCTGAACAAGAACCATTTCCATAGTATCTTCAACAAATGGTCATTCAGCATTTTACAAGAAAAATTCCAGTACAGGGGAACTCATTATCTACCAAATCAGCCCATTCTCCTATTAAGTAGCTCAGTCAACAAACATATGCTTTGGGAACAGCTAGGTGGCACAGTGGATAGAGCACCGCCCTGGATTCGGGAGGACCTGAGTTCAAATTTTGCCTCAGACACATAACACTCACTAGCAGCATGACTCTGGACAAGTCACTTAACCCCAGCTGCCTCACCAAAAACAAACAAACAAAAACATATGCTTCTTTATATGCTTAAATTTGTCTCTGCATCTGAGACAAAGCAAAACAAGTCTTTTCCACAAGACAGAGCTTCAAATACTTTAAGACAATTATAAGCCCAACTTCCTCTGCTTTCAGTAAATTTTCTCTTCTCCAGATTAAAACAGCCTCAAGTCTTTCTACCAATCTATATATGGATTGTAGGGTGTGCTCAGGAGGGCCGCTTTTCACCTTTGGTGTCCACCTGATCCACCTAACTCTCACCTGTGGCTCCAGGATGCACAGTGGTCACACCCCAGGAAACCATTGTAGCAGATGGGCTAAACCAGGTTGAGAGTAACAGAAGAGTCTCAAACCTGTTGGTGAATTAGGGGGGTGTCACCTCAAACATATGAAGACTTGCCCTGGTGGAATGGGCAGATGAGAACAATTTGTTCCAACAGCCATGAAGGCAGATGAAGCAGGCACTGTGGAGTGCTTAGAGCTGGGTTAGACATCAAAGACACCAAGGTCATCCACTGCATCTGGAACCATCACCAGTCACCTTGACTTTGTCCTGCCACTGGACTCTGATAACTCTGGAGGAGAGAGTGAAGTTCATCATTATTGTACATCAATTTCATGATGGCATGATTGCGTGGGTTCTGGAAAATGGACAGTGCTCCCGTGCTTTCTCAGTCACCAATGGAGTGAAACAAGGCTGTATACTTGCTCCCGAGCTTTTTAGCATGAAATTTTCAGCCATATTGTCAAATGCCTTCAATGAAGACAAACAGCTACCACACTGATTGCAAATTCTTCAACCTGAAAAGGCTACAAGCCAAGACCAAAGTGGAGGGAGGGTTGGTGCATTTTTTGATCGCAGATGATTGTACACTCAATGCACCTTCTAAGGCTGAGATACAACAAAGTGTGAATCGTTTCTCTGCTGCTTGTGCTAATTTTGGCCTAACAATTAACACTAAGAAAACACAGTACTCCATCAGCCAGCACCACACTACCCATAAGTGGAACCACTGATTATAGCAAATGGAGTTTTGAATACTGTGAATAAGTTGTCAGTATACTTTCTAGAGGTGTACACACTGATAATGAGGTTGACACATGCATTGCTATAGCTAGCTAAGTGTTTGGGAGGCTCCAAAGGAAAGTGTGGGAGAGAAGAGGTATCAGACCGCCTACCAAACTGAGGTCTACAGAGTTGTTGCGGCTGATCTCACTATGTATGCCTGTGAAACCTGGACAGTACCCTAGCACCATGCCAGGAAACCAAATCTCTTCTACTTGACTTGGCTTAGGAAGATTCTGAAGATCACCTGACAGAGTAAGATATTAGACACTGCGGTCCTTTCTCAAACTAAACAGCAAAGCATTCAAAAATCTACTGTAGAGAGCACAACTATGAAGGGCTGGCCACATTGTTTGAATGTCAAACTTTTGTTTGCCTAAAAGACTATTTTATGGAGAACTCACACAGAGCAAGTGCTCACATGGTGGCCAGAAGAAGCCATACAAGGACACTCTCAAAGTCTCTCTTAAGAACTTTGGAACTGTTTGTGTGACATGGGAAACACTGGCACAGGACCACCCAGCATGGCGGGCCTTCATCAAAGAAGGTGCTTCACTCTATGAGCAAAGCAGAACTGAAGTAGCTCAAAAGAAACACAAGATGTGCAAATTCAGAGAATCCACTCCCAATATTCATTAGTGCCTGACCTGTGGGCATTCTGAGCTCATACTGATCTAATCAGCCACAGCTGGAAGCATTGTAACTTGACTCTAACATACTAATGTCATTTTGGTCTTCTTCGAGAAGGAAGGACAACAACCAAGCAATGGCAGAATACTGATAGCCCATGTAACCCTTCACCATCCCACATCTGGGTGCTTATAAAGGTCCTTTTATACCATTTCTGAAGAGCGAGTCCTGATTCACAATGCACTGGAGTCTATCAATGGTCTCTACTTTGTCACTGACGTCTATGTCACCTACAACTTTGATTCTTCAGAGATTATGCTACTCTACCATTCCTGGCTACATAACATTATCAGAACTAAGTGATAGGTATTATAACTTTAATAACATGTTGACTTCAATTTTTTTTTCCTGAAGGAATATACCTCAAACTATAAATGGAGTCAGCTAAAAATGGTGATTGAGAATGCACAATGTTTTAAAATAATATTTTATATGCAAAATTTCAGGAACATCATTCATTTGTAAATCTATAAATATCACTTTCTACAACATAAAATGCATCCTATTTTAATTTCTTAAATTCTTGAGAATTTGAATTAAATGTAATTTAATGTAATTTGGAGGTGTAACCCTCAACCTTTTCCCTGGAGGAAATGGCTAAAATGGATGAATGATTCTTGTCATGTAAAAATATTTCAGTCTTGGAAGCAGACTCATTTGTAACAGGCATAACAGAAGTCTGCAGTAAGCTTAGGTCTGTTTATTACTTTCTCCTAACTTTTTACTCATTCACTGTTCATCAGACAAGCAGACTGCATTGTGGCATATAGCAAAATACAGACGGCATTTTTATACTGCTAATTCCCTGTAGTAAATATTAGTCCTTAGTCATTCAATGATGTCCATGAGGGACAGGAGTCAGTTTTATTCTTTGTATTTCATAAAATACTTAGCATTCTACATAATAATCACTCACCTATTTAAATATTGAATGATTAGGATTCCACAAAATATGCAAATATAAGATACATATATATAAGTAAAATACGTACTTCAACAAGTGTCTTAATATTAAGGCAAGATAAGAGCACTAAATATGTTAACATTTCAAGTTTTTAAGATGAAGGCACAAAGTTAACAAGTAGATACAGTGTAGTTATTACAATTACATTTTAAAACCACTTACATATTTCCAAAGTATTTTTCAAAAAGATTATTAGGTTTCAGAATATTTAGAAAATATTACCCCCAAAATATACTAGACAATACAAACATTTTCTCTACATAGGAAATACATTCCAACTCCTACAAAAAAAAATGGATACTCCTCATTTAGCTTATAGCAATATCTTCATAAAAGGAAATAATTATGATGAAGAATTAAAAACTTACCATGCAGTTGGTATTAAATAGTTTGATTTCTGTCATGCCAATGCTACTTAAGCTTAAATTCAACTTTAAATCATATGCAATTGCCAAACTACAAGTAGCAACTTCTATTAATACTTAAAAATAGCATTTTTTAAAGTTTTGATTACCCAGAAAAAAATTCAAAATACTGATAGTATCCAAAATAAAGACATGACTTATTATGGAACACTTGTTGATAACTGAATAATTCCAGCCTCCCATTCTGATAAGCTGTATCCATCAAACATTAGTTGGCACAACCTCAACTTTTCATTTTATGAGACAGACAGAACTGAGATACTTTTATGTAATGAAGTATAGGGCAAATAGCAAACACAAAATTATTTTTTAATAGTGGTAAAAGATATTGAATCAATGAAAGTTGTTTGAAAATGTAAGCATGTGTATCCACGCAAAGGATTTCATCAGTGGTGAGAACTCCCTGTGGAAAAAACTCCCTCTTGTGATTCAGATAATAAATCTTGAGTAACTTGTAGTCTTCAGAAAGTTACGTAGAGCACAACGAGGGTAAATGACTGGCCTATGGTTGGCTCCCCCCCCCCCCCCCCCCCGGCAACTTGTGTATGCCAGAAGCAAGATCTGAAAACAGATGTTCCTTGAAGTTCTTGCCTCAATAACTGTCTTGAAATTGTATACATTAAAGTGATTCAAGATTTCTGTGATAATGGCTGCAAGGTGCATTCACCTACTTATCAGAAGTTAACTCAGTCTTTCACTAATAGTATGTGACATAAAATATGATCATAATTTGAGGTTAAATAATCAAGTACTGTCTTGATTTTACATATCAAATTTTGGGCTAGATATGTGACACTGAAAAGCTTTTGCAAAAACAAAATTAATATATCTAGGCTAAGAAGGGAAGTGATAGAATGGGAAAAACATCATGTATGAAATTTCTCAGATAGATAAGGGTTTGGTATTCAAGATACATAGACAAATAAGAGTCATATGTAAGACCAAAAGCCATTCCTCAATAGATAATTATCAAAGGACATAAACTTCTTCAAAAAAAAAAAAAGAAAGAAAGAAAAGAATTGCAAACTATTAACAATCAAATGAAGGAATGTTCCAAATCACTAATATTTAGAAAATTTCAAATCAAAGTAATTCTGTGGTTTCAGATCATACCCAGCAATTGGCAAAGATAGCAAAAGATGGAAGAGAAAGAAGATGTAGAGAAACAGCAGGAGGAAAGGAACACTGAATTAGGCTAGACTATGAATTAGTACATCCATTTTGAAAAACAATTTGGAATTATAAAAATAAAAGGAATGAAATGTCCATACCCTATCACCCAGAGAAAATAATATTGATAACAACAAACAATAATAGCTAACATTTACATAGCGTCTGCTATGTGCCAGGCACTGTGCTAAGCAACCCACACCAGATGTCATTTTACAGATAAGGAAACTAAGAAATACAGAGGTTAAGTGACTTACACAGGGTAACATAGCTAGCGAGTGTGTAGGGCTAGGTATAACTCAGGTTTTCCTGATTCCAGGCCCAATGCTCTATCCACTGTATAACCTAGCTGCTCCTAAATTCCACTACTAGGCTTATACTCCAAAGGAAGTCATCGATAAGAAGAAAGTCCTCATGTACACCAAAATATTTACAGAAAAATTTTTGTGAAAGCAATGAATGAGAAACAAAGTAAATGTCCACTGATTAGGGATTAGTTTTTAAAAAATGTGGTAGATGAATATAATGTATAATCACTTATGTAGAAAATATATAATGAAATATTACTGATTTAAGAAATTATGAATGATATGATGTATACACGGAAGCATGGAAAAATATGTGAACTTATGGAGAATGAGGTAAGTAAAGTCAAGAAAATAATACACATGAGAACTCTAACAATGAAAATGGAAACCAAAAGTGATTATTACAAAATTATACAGTTTCATGTAATGCATGGTTTCAGAGAAGAGATGAGAAGATATCCCCATATAATACCTCTGCAGATGCGAAAACTATGTCCATGAGTGTGGTACATTGCACATATTTTCAGACTTTGTCAATGCACTAGTAAGTTTGAATTATTTTTCCTTTTTTTTGGTCTTTTAAAAATATTTTTATATTGGATTATTCTCTGGGAGGTGGGGAGGGAAAGGCCAAAAAGCGATATTTAAGTAATGTGAAAATAAAAGATAATAAAAAAATTTTTTTAATTAGGGAAAAGAGTCTACCTTCAAATATTTGTGTACAGCTTCAACATAAGTTTAGGATTCTGTCCCAGGCCATCTTCTCTCCTCCCTTCTTATTACTTCACATGGTGATCTCACCACTTCCCATGGATTTAATTACCATCTCTATAATGATGATCCTCAAATCTACTTATCCTGACCAAAACTCTAAGCTGACTTCCAATTTCACATCTCCCATTACCTTTCAGACATCTCACATTACCTTTCAGACATATCAAACTGGATGTCAACATGTCCAAAACTGATCTCGCTACAGAAAGATAATGAAATAATAAACTCTCCGCCACCACCACCACCACCACCTACTTCCTACCTTCTCTATTACCGTAGAGGGTAACACAATCCTATTTCCTCAGGCTTGCAATCTAGGAGTCATCCTGAACTCCTCACTATCTTTCATACCCATCACTAAGCTGTTGCCAAGGCCTGTCGATTTCACCTTTGCAACACCTCTCCAACATATTTCCCTTTCCCCTCTGACATCGCCACTACCCTGGTACAGCCCCTGATCACCTCCCCCCGCCTTGGTTACTGAAATAACCTGCTGATGGATCTGCCTGCTTCAAGCCTCTCCCTGCTCCAATCCATCCCAATCAGTCACTAAAGTGCTATTCCTAAAATGTAGGTCTGATCATATCACCATCTCTCTACTCAATGAACTCCAGTGGCTTCTTATTGCCTCTAGGATCAAATAAAAAAATTCTGTTTGGTATTCAAAACCCTTCATAACCTAGACCCCCATCTCCTCCTATATTTCTGGTCTTCTGACACTTTATTCCCTGACCCAGCTAGCCTCCTGGCTGTTCCACAAACAAGACACTATATCTCAGCTCCTGACATTTTCTCTGGCTGTCCCCCATGCCTAGAATGCTCTCTTTCTTCCTTCCCTCTAAGTCCCAACTAAAATACTACCTTCTACAGGAAGCACTCCCCAAATCCTCTTAATTCTAGTGCCTTGCAACTGCTAGTTTCTATTTATTGTATGGATAGCTTACTTTGTACATGTTTGTCTGCATATTGTCTCCCCTATTAGATTGTAAGCTCCTTGAAGGCAGAGCCTCTCTTTTGCCTCTTTTTGCATTCCCTTAATGCCTGACACTTAGTAGAGACTTAATAAATGTTTACTGATTGACTGATTAAGACACATATAAAAAAGCAAGAATCTTCTGGTAATAAATCTGGTATTTTGGTGATGATAATAATAATAATAATAATAATGATAATGACAACAATAATAATAGCTAGCATTCATATAGTGTTTCAAGGTTTGCAAAGCGTTTTACAAATATTATGTCCTTTTACAAATGAGGAAATTGAGGGACATGGGTTAAGTCATTTTCCCAGGGTCACACAGCTAGGAAATGTCTGAGGCCATAATGAACTCATGCCTTCTTGACACCAGCTCCAGCACTCTACCCACTGTGCCACCTAGCTGCAAAAATGGCAAATAAATACCATGTAAGAAAATAAAACAAGTATATAAGGTGGAATTTTATATTAAAGCAACCCCCCAAAAGTTCATATACATATGTATACACACACAAAGACATACATATACATACCTATAAAAAATGACCAGGTCTAAAACATAAGAAGTTAAGAGGAGGTGACTGCAGTCTTTTCTCTCCCTCCCAATATCACTAACTCACTGAGCAATCCCCAGCTCGGGTCCTAGCCACAATGGTTTTAACAAGTTTATTCAAATGCCACAACTTGGGGCACTTAGGTGGCGCAGTGCATAGAGCACCGGCCCTGGAGTCAAAAGAACCTGAGTTCAAATCCAGCCTCAGATACATTAACACTTACTAGCTGTGTGACCCTGGGTAAGTCACTTAACCCCATTGCCTAGCCCCCCCCCCCCCAAAAAATGCCACAGCTAGACTGCTGCTGCTGATGTCTAGTTCAATCAGCTAATGAAAAGATACACAAATTGTGTTCTGAATGGGTCTTCTTTCATACCACAGTTCTACACAAGAAAAATGTCCCAAGAAACAATCATGAAAATACACTGTAACCACAACCAGGAGACAGTCAGCCTCACTGAATCTTCAGTGAGTTGTCTGTATCTCCAAGGGAGATGCTAGGAAGCATAGTTTCCAGGCCAAGGTACCCTCAAAAAGTACAATGCCACAAAAGGTCATCATATGTTCACAGCCCTGATGATTATTTCATTTTATTTTTTAAGTAAAAGGAAAAGAAAAGTCAAAGGTATATCATTTATAAACTACAAAAATTCAAAAACTAAAAAATACATTCTATCAATAAGTAACATCACATAAAAAATTTAAAATCAGACACAACTGTTGTTATAGATTCAAGCACAGAGGTCAAATAAGCAAGGGAATGTAATAGGTTTAGGCTAAATAGATCCTAAACATTTTAAATGACAATACAAATGGACTTGGAACAGTGAAGGAAGTTGTATATACTGAAATAAAAATATACTATCTTTAACATAAACATCTTCAAAACAAAACTAATAACAATGGGTTTCATGTTTAAATAAAAACATAAGGCATATTTCATTGCTTGAGAGACATGTAGAAAAGCAAGAGTCTTCTGGTAGTAAACCTGGTATTTTGGTGATAATGACGACAATAATAATGGCAGCAGCTAGCATTTATATAGAGCTTCAAGGTTTGCAAAGAGCTTTACAAAGGTCAGCACCTTGAATTCCACTTTCCCTATTCAAATTAATTCACAGTGTAAATTCTAATAATTTTTAAGTTCCAGTATAGCATACAATGCCTTAAGGCAGTTTGTAAAACTAAAATGACCAATAAGTGTAGTAACCTCCAAATTAAAAGAAAGTAGCTTTTCTTGGCCACTGCATAAAATAGTAACTTTTCCCCTTAAAATGTTACTGTACACAAAGCTTCCCTATTTTATGTTATACTATATCCCTACAATATTACTGAGATGTCTGCCCTAAACAAATCCCCAAATACCTAATCTTATACCTATTCAGAATGAGAAGTCAATATATTTCTGTAAAAACAGAATTTCAAATTTCTCAGAAGTTTCTTTTTTATCAATTTCTGTTAGTAACTTTTTTTCTTTCTGTGAACTATATGTATTATATTAAAAATTAAGATTATATTCTTTGATCTTCACGAAATTCTCTAGCAACTACTAATTAAATAGTAGTTTTGGTAACCTCCAATTTCAATACTCCAAGAATCAGATCCAAATTTCTCCTAAGTCAAAACTAAATTCTTAAGACTATATATGTTCATTAGACAAACTGTATGTAGCACTGTTTTCTTTAAAAATGTAATTATCTCTAGAACAAAAAATCTGGATCTGCTGTAGTTCAGGTTAGCATCATCAAAAAACCAAAATGGCAAGAAAAAAACAAATGCTAAATATATATTTTACTTTACCTAGCTGATGATGTTTATAGTTGCCATAATTAGGATGAAGAAAATTGATGGCATCTTCTCCATTTATAGTCTTTCCTACAGAAAGCCGACTAAGACGTCTCATCTTCAGTAACAGTGGGGAGTTTTCCTGAAAATTATCACCTGTATCCAAAACCACATCTCCAGGAAGGGCAGTAGGCACACCCTTTTTAAAAAAATCCATCTTAGGATTCCTCTACATAATTAATATCAACTATTAATACTGTTAAGCATTGAAAAACTGACAACTGACACAAAATTCCTTACTGACAAATTAAAGTGGACTGTTTGCATTAGTGGAGCAAAGAAAGTCATGTAAACTTAGGCAGCAATAGTTCCAAGAGATCAAGAAGCCAGCTGTCTTGAAGCTGATTTTTCAAGACATTTGCTGCACAAAACTGATAACAAAATCAAACAGGAAAAGGACCCAAATTTAAACATATATGTACAATGGATATTAACAAGAATGCAAAGACTATGATATTTTTAGCATAATTACAATTTAAACTTAGCCACTGATAAACTAGATTTTTGTGAAATGCTTAAGAAAGGAAAGTTTACTTTGATCTGAGCAATCAATCCTTTAGTATACAGCTAGAAAGACTAACAGTAACTTAGTCAAAAGATAATGCTTATCATTTAAAAAGTTCACCAACAGACCTCAGAAACACTCCTACATGACACATACAAGAATAATCAAAAGCTGCATACTATATTACACTTAACAGAAAAACCACTTAATATGTTAACTGATGATTATTAATGGTAATTGTGAAAGCCTCAGCATGGATAACTTAAAATGAGAATAAATAAACAAGGATATGAAAATCAGGAGCAAAGTTATAGCATTAAGGAACTTAAAATGTTCAAATTACAAACTTTGCAAACACAGAAAATAGCTATTTTTAAAGCAACTGAGCACTATATGAACTACATAACATAAACAAAAAGCAACTTATTTCATTCCTCTAAAATAATCTAGTAAAATGTTGCAACAGTTCTGAGTATATAAAATAGTATGACTCTGAAATTAAAATCTAAAATTGATTAATTTCTTCCTTCATTCCTCTTCGCCTGCCCTCTAGTGGAAGTGCTAATGAACAAAAAAGAAACAAAGGCTATAAGAAGCACAAACTGGATTTCGCTATTTAATCAAGAAGCTAAGTGTTCTTAACATACTGAAATTTTTTAAACTGATACTCAATATCTGATTTTCACTAATGAAATATGAATAAGCACATGTTGTGAGTGGAATGACAAAAATAACTACAAAATGCTGAATATATAATAAAATATATTAAATAGTTATTAAAGCAAAAAATTTGTAAGTCAAAGGAAATGGAAAGTTAATGAAAGTTAAGATAACCCCAGATAACTAGGGTTCCCCACCACCACAACCACTAATGAAAAAAAATTTTATTACTAGTTTTCTAACTTTCAACTCCATTAAATCCATTCATTAAACAAATATTTTTTGAGCTCCTATTAAATGCAAAGTACAGATAAAGGTGGTTTGGCAAGCACATAGAGAAAAAGATTATTGAGTCCCTAAAGCAGATATGTTCTTCCCAATCGAGGCATACTAAGAACGAATCATTCAACCTATGGTGATTAAAATTCTATACTGTATTGCTCTCTAATTTCAGATTTTTTTCTTCCCAAATACACTGGCAACTATTTGAAGGTAAGGCCCATCTCATATTTTTCCTGGATCACCACAGCATCCAAGTCAAGGTGGAACACAGAATAATTAATATAGTTTTCATTATTAGCAAAAGGAATAAATACCCACGATGTGTAAGGTACTGTGCCTCTCACTATGTTTCCTCTCTTTCCTATAAGTACTTAGACCTAGAAACAAAAGGCTAGTGCTAAGAGAGGTCTACATTCATTTAGTCCAAATTTATTTCACTACAGGTGAGGAGAGGGTAACCAAAATATCAAAGGCTGTGGGACAGATCAAGGAAAGTGAGGCCACAGAAAAGTCTAGTTTTGTATTTTTCCAGAATCATTTCTTAATTTTTTTTCTAAAGCCTTTTTAGTTTTCTCCAATAACTTCTCAAAACAAGCCAGAGGGCCTGTATTGACCTGGGCTTAGGTGGGCAGCTAGGTGGCACAGTGGACCGAGCAATGGGCCTGAAATCAGGAAGATCTGAGTTCATATCTATCCTCAAACACCTACTAGCTGTGTTTAACCCTGTTTGCCTCAGTTTCCTCATCTATAAAATGAGCTGGAGAAGGAAACTGCAAAGCACTCCAATATTTCTACCAAGAAAAGACTTCATGGGGTTACAAAGAGTCAGACACAACTGAATAACAAATTCCTTAGGTACTTCAGGAAGGCAAAAGTCATGGACATCTGAGTTGAATGCATCTAGTTATCTGAATAATATTTTTGGTTCCTTCCCTACTTTCAATTTTTGGTTTCCCCATATTACCTAATCAGTTCATAGTCACACTCTCCCCAATTTTTTTGAGGGGAGGGAAGCATTAGGAAAGAAATAAAGTAACTGGTGAGAAAAAATCAATTTAAGTGAGCATGTTTATATTTGTTCAATATCTTTATTTCTCATGGGACATTTTCCTTTATTTGTCTTATTATTACATTTTTTTTTCTACCAGAGAACTGGTTAAATGAGCAACCTTACAGCCATAAAAGCTAAAATGTGCTAACCTACCAAACAAAAACTTTAAAAAAAAAAATAGTTAAGTGTCATATTATCCCTCTAGTATGTTTCCTTCTTTAATTCAGGAATTAAATGGGATACTTCCACTTTCTTGGCTATAGAAATAATTGTTATAGAAGTGACTAACTAGCTAGGTACCAAGCATAGCAAGAAAAACAGATCTGGCTCTCTCTACCACTAACAAAAATCATATTTCCAGTATAGACCAACAGAAAAAAAATGGATAGTATGTAAACACCTTTTCCTGGGGACTTCTTGGTCACATGTCTAACAAGATGAAGCTCTGTTCTTCTCTAACCCTCACAACCTTTCAAACCCCTCCAACATAGGTACTCACTCACAAGAGATGAAGTAATTTCAGCTGTCTCCAGGACATCAAAAATCCAAACAAGGTAAAAACTAAATGAAGTAACATCATATTCCTTAGCCCTTAACTGGCTCATGGAGCTCCACCACCACCACCACCGTGGCAGCAGGGCTGCACAAGACTACAGGCTTGCAACAGAACTTACACCAGCCTCTTTCCCTCCAGCCTCTTATGCCTCTAACATCCAAAACACAGAAAACTGCTTAGGCTGTGATAGCAGCAGCAGCAGCAGCAGCAATGAACATTAGTGCTCTGTGCCATAACAGACAGAGCCAAGAGAACCATTTCTATCCTGTGCACATGATGATTCTAAAATGCTATAGGTTCAATCAATTATATTCAAGACAATTCCAAAGGATGCATGATGAAAAATCCACCTCTGATGAATCCTGAATGCAGACTAATGCATACTATTTTTTACTTTCTTTACATTTCTTTCTTTTTATTGGGGTTTGGTTTTTTCTTGTTTGTTTATTTTTTTGGTAACATGGCTAATAGGGAAATATGTTTGCATGACTTCACATCAATGACTGGTATCATACTGCTTACCTTCTCAATGGGTAAAAGAAGGGTTGGGGAGAGAGAGAGAATTTGGAACTACAAATCTTTTTTGAATGTTAAAAATAAGTAAATAAAAATATTTTATCCAAAAAAAAGTCAATCAGAGCATATCACCGAACTTGATGTCAGAAGACCTGTGATTAAGTCCTGCCTTTAACATTTATTAGCTATGACCACAGGTCATTCATTTAACCCATCTGAGATTCAGTTCTTTCATCTGGAAAATAGGGAAAATTACACTTACACTACTCAAAGCGTTGTTATAAGGAAAGTACTTTGAAAAGTGTTATATAAATGTTAGCCATTATATATATAAATATTATAATTATTATTCTTTGATAATAATATAAAAACCATCTAGATCGTAAGCTCGTCTGAGGACAGGGTTGTTGTTTTTTTGCCTTTCTTTGTATCTATCCCCAGTGTTAGGTCAATGCCTTGCACAAAATAAGCACTTAATAAACGCTTGCTTAATACTTAGTAGATCTAATTCAAACAAGTAACCAAAAACAAGCAACTGAAATATAACCTTTTTAAAAGTTTTCATACTCCATAATCATATGTGGTGCCTTTAGAGTTTTTATAACAGGCTTACCGTACCACCCAACAAAATGATCTCTTGATGATAACTTGGTTCATCTACCTTGACTGCATCAATCTTGGGCAGATTAGTTGAGCAAACAATAATCCAAGACTCAAATAAATGGCTTTATTTCTAAAATATAAAAAGAAGGATACCACTTATAAATAATATCATGAAAACAATCTATACAGTGACAACAATAATGTACCTGTAAACAACAACAACAACTGAACAAACAGCTAAATAACAGAATGACAAAGCGTGGCCCAAGGAGAGATAATTCTCCTTTCTTGAGGGGATGGGAAGAAAGAGAAGGGAAGAGTCAGGGCAGTATGGGTATGAAATACAGCATGCTTTCAGATTATAGTGATGTTAGATAATTTTACCGAGTGACTTTTTCTTTTTTATTACAAAGGATGGCTACCTTGGCAAAGGATAAGGAAGAAATATATTTGGAAATGCAGGAGATTTTAAAACAAAAGATATTAATAAAAATATTTAAGAAAAAAAAGTCCATAACCTTTAACCTAGAGATTCTGCCTATATCCCAATGAAGTCAAAGAAATATAGAAAGCTCCTAGATAAAAAGATTGCAAATTATTCAGAGCAGTGCTTCTGTGGCAGCAAAAGAATTATAAAGTATATGCCCACTGACTGAAAAATGGTTAAACAAGTTCATTGTGATACGTGAATGTAATGGCATATTACTCTAAGAAATAATCAAAATGAATTCATAAAAGCATGGGAAGACTTAAATGAATGGATGCCAAATGAAGGAGACTGAACCAAGAAAATGAAATACACAATAATTATTATAACATAGTGAAAAGACAAAACAAAGGAAATTGATGCTAAGTAATTTTAAAGATCTAAACCTAGATTGGAGATGAGGTAATAAAGCACACATTCATTTATTCTTTGAAGAGGTGAGAGAGAATGGGTATGTAATGTAACATATTGTCAGATTCAGCTGATGGGTTAGTTTCACCCAATGATTTTTTTTCCTTTCACTTTTTTATTCTTGGTTACAACAGAAGGATTACTAGGTAGAAGAGGAAGAGATAAATTTATAAATGAAGACTATATGAAAAGAGAATTAAAAATGTTTTAAAAAAATTAAAAATGAGAAATAAACAAAAATCAACAAACTCCAAAATAACTTTCTTAAAAAGAGTTAAGTCTAGTAACAAAACGAAAAGGAAACAATAGAAAAGAAAAATCGTAATTTAAACAACTACAAGAAAGACTGAAATACCTAGGAGTTGATTTCCTAAGATATATTCAATCCTTATATGAATACACTTATAAAACATTCTTTAAAGAAATAAAGAAAAAGGAAGTAGAGCCAAGATGGCAGAGTAAGGCAGGAACTTGCCTGAGCTCTCTCCCAAATCCCTTCAAATACCTTTAAAAAATGACTCTAAACAATTCTAGAGCAGCAAAACCCACAAAAAGATGGAGTGGAACAAATTTCCAGCTGAAAACAACTTGGAAGGTCAGCAGGAAAGGTCTGTGGCACCAGGATGTGAGAGAAGCACAGTCCAGCACAGACCTGGCTCTGGCAAACCTGGAGCAGGCCGGGGGCAACCGAATCACTAGCAGCAGTGACAGTTTCCAGACTTCTCAGCCCACAGATGCCAAAGAAAACTAAGAAGGGGAGCAGGAAAGGATTTTCACACCTGGGTGAGAGTGGAGTGCAGTCTAGTGCAGGTCACCAGCACAGCCCTCGCCCCAGCAAACCGGGAGCTGGCCTTGGGAGTGACTGAACCAGCAGCAGCAGCAGCAGCAGCACAAGTAGCTGCTTCCAGAGCTCTCAGTCCACAGACAACCCACAGAAAAGAGGGTCAAACAACCGGTCAGAAGGAGATTACAGGGTCTTTTTGCTACCACTGAGGCAGTGCTAGGGAGAGAAACACTAACACATCAGAGCTTGTGGCAGCAGTGGAGGGAGAACCCTCCTCACAGTTCCAGGGCAGAAAAGTCTGCTTGTAGCGGCTCACAGACCAGAGCACAGGCCAGGAGAGTAGAAAACACCTCTTCTTAGATCATACTACCTTGAAGAATCGAAAACTTACAGGTCCCTAGAAGTATCTCTGAAAACAACTGCACAGAACCCCTGAAGCTTGAGACAGTGTGCCCTCCAAACTGGAAGCAGAGCCCTACTTTAAAAAAGTTTTAAAAGTCAAGTAATAGGCTGGGGAAATGAGCAAACAACAGAAAAAAAACTCTGACTATAGAAATTAACTATGGTGACAAGGAAGATCAAAACACACACTCAGAAGACAACAAGGTCAAAGCTCCTACATCCAAAGTCCCCAAGAAAAATATGAATTGGTCTCAGTCCATGGAAGAGTCAAAAAGTATTTTGAAAATCAAGTAAGAAAGGTAGAGGAAAAACTGGGAAGAGAAATGAGAGTGATGCAAGTCATGAGAAAAGAGTCAACAACTTGGTAAAAGAGACACAAAAAAACACTAAAGAAAATAACACCTTAAAAAATAGACTAGGCCAAATGGTAAAAGAGGTTCAAAAAGCCAATGAAAGAAGAATGCCTTAAAAAGCAGAATTGGCCAAATGGAAAAGGAGGTCCAAAAGTTCACTGAAAAAAATAATTCCTTAAAAACTAGAATGGAGCAAATGGAAGCTAATGACTCTTACAAGAAATCAAGAAACAATCAAACAAAACCAAAAGGATGAAAAATTAGAAGACAATGTGAAATATCTTGTTGGAAAAACTACTGACCTGGAAAATAGATCCAGGAGACATAATTCAAAAATTATTGGACTACCTGAAAGCTATGATCAAACCAAAGAGCCTAGACATCATCTTTCAAGGAATTATCAAGGAAAACTGCCTTGATATTCTAGAACCAGAGGGCAAAATAGAAATTGAAAGAATCCACCAATCACCTCCTGAAAGACATCCCAAAAAAGAAAACTGCCAAGAATACAATAGCCAAATTCCAGAGTTCCCAGGTTAAGGAGAAAATATTACAAGCAACCAGAAAGAAACAATTCAGGTATGGTGCAGAAACAGTCAAGATAACACAAGATTTAGCAACTTCAATATTAAAGGATCAGAGGGCTTAGAATATGATATTCTGGAAAGCAAAGGAGCTATGACTACAACCAAGACCACCTACCCAGCAAAACTGAGTATAATCTTTCAGGGGGAAAAATGGAAATTCAATGAGAAAGAGGATTTTCAAGCATTCTTGGTGAAAAGACCAGGGCTGAATAGAAAATTTGACTTTCAAACAAAAAACTCAAGAGAAGCATAAAAAGGTAAACACAAAAGGAAAATCATAAAGTACTTAATGAGGTTAAACTCTACATGGGGAGAAGATATTTGTAACTCCTAAGACCTTTCTCATTATTAGGGTAGTTAGACGGAGTATAAACAAACAGGAGTGAGTTGAATATGAAGGGATGATATCTAAAAAAAATAAAATTAAGAGGTAAAAGAGGAATATACTGGGAAAAAGAGAAAGGGAGAGGTAGAATAGGGTAAGTGGAGGGGAAGAGGGGGGAGGTGAGGGAGAATGAGTGAAACTTACTCTCATCAGAATTGGCTCAAAGAATATGGAATAACACACACAATTGGATATAGAAATTACCCTACAAAAAAGTAGGAGAGGAAGGGGATAAGAAAAGTAGGGTGATAGAGGGGAGGGGGTAGTCAGAAACAAAACACTTTTGGGGAGGAACAGGGTAAAAGGAGGGGGGGGGAGAGAGAGAGAGAGAAAAGAATAAATATGGGGGGGAATAGAATGGAGGGGAACATAGTTGGCAATAGTAACTGTGAAAAAAAATTTTAATCAAGTTTCTCTGATAAAAGCCTCATTTCTCAAATATAGAGAACCTAGTCAAAATAAGAGTCATTCCCTAATTGATAAATGATCAAAAGATGTGTTTTCAGATGAAGCAATCAAAGCTATCTATAGTCATATTAAAAAATATTATAACTCACTATTGATTGGACAAATGCAAACTAAAACAATTCTGAGGTACTACCTCATACCTATTAGACTGGCTAATAGGACAGAAAAGGAAAATCACAGATGGTGAAAACGATATGGGAAAAATGAGACATCAATGCACTGCTGGTGGAGTTACGAACTGATTCAACCACTCTGTAGAGCAATCTGGAACTATGCCCAAAGGGCTATAAAACCACAGATAGATAGATACCCTTTGACCTAGCAATACCACTACTGGGCCTGTAACCCAAAAGACATAAAAAACAAAAAAGGAAAAGTATCTATATGTACAAAAATATTTATAGCAGCTTTTTTCTGTGTTAAGGAATTAGAAATTGAGGGGATGTCCATCAATTGGGGAATGGTTGAACAAGTTATGGTATGTGATTATGATAGAATACTATTGTACTATAAGAAATGATAAGCAGGATGCTCTCAGAAAAACTTGTTCAATACTTGCATGGGCTGATGCAAAGTGAAATGTACTGTGTACAAAGTAATGGCAATATTTTAAGCTTTATTTAAGATTTTAAGCTGATCAGTTGTGAATGACTTAGTTATTCTTAGCAATACAACAATTCAAGAAAACTCTGAAGAACTTGTCATGAAAAATGCTATCCATCCCAGAGAAATAACTCCAAATACAGACTAAAGCATACTTTTTTTTAAACTTTCTCTATTTTCCTTGAGGTTTTTCATCTGTTTTCTTTCACAACATGACTATTATGGACATGTTTTGTATGACTACACATGCATAATGTATATGCAATTATTTGCCTTCTCTATGAGGATGGGGTGAGGAGTGAGGAAGGGAGAGAATTTGGATCTCAAAGTTTTAAAAACGAATGTTAACAATTGTTCTTGGGGCAGTTAGGTGGCGCAGTGGATAGAGCACTGGCCTTGGAGTCTGGAGGACCTGAGTTCAAATCCAGTCTCAGATTAGACACTTAACACTTACTATTCGTGTGACCCTGGGCAAGTCACTTAATCCCAATTTGCCTTGCCAAAAAAAAAAATTGTTCTTACTTGTAACTGGGGAAAAAATAAAAAAGTGAACACATACACACCCAGAAAAAGGAAATAAAGAAAACCCTAACTAATTGGACAGATACTCATTACAGTATGGACATGCCGAGATTTTTAAAGATTAATGGAACTTAAAATTAACATACAGATTTTGGTACTATAACAACGAAACAACAGATGGGAGAGAGGTTAAGGAATGAAAAAGGGAAGGAGGGAAAACATTTCCAGATAGCAAATTATAGTATAAAGCAATAACTGACAAAACTTTTTGATACTGACCCAAAAAAGAGGAAAATGACAAACATTGTGGGGGACGGATGTAGAACGGGTACACTAATCCTGGAGCTGTAAACTGGCCTGGACATTCTAGAAAACAATTTGCAACTATGCCCACAAAATGGCTAAGCTGTGGACCTAGTGATATCATTACTAGACATATATTCCAAAAAAACCAAAGAGGAAATGGAACCATAGATATAAAAATATCTATGTCAGGTCTTTTTGTAATGGCAGAGAACTAAGGAACTGTCCATCAACTTGGGAAAGACTGAACAAATTATGGCATTATGAATGTGATAGAATGCTACTATGCCATAAAAATGAAGAATGGGATGTTTCAGAGAAAACCTGGTAAAATAAACTGATGAAAGAAGCAAGTAGCAACCACAAGAACAATTTATTCAACAACAAAAACACTGCAGAAACAAACAATTGTAAAAACAAACAATTGTAAAAGATTTGAGAACTCTACTCACTACAATGACCAATCATTAGAGTTAAGTCTAATGACGAAGAATACTCCCTACATCCTGGATTAAAATGTGGGAATTAATTTTACTAGACAACAAATATTTGCAATAAGAGTGTCCCTGCTTCCCCCCCACCCCCGCGGGGCAGGGGGGAGGGGAGAGAAGAATACTTAATTGGAAAAAAATTTTTTTAAATTATCAGACAAACAGATGTTTACATTTCCCTTAGTCATACCTTAAAACTATAAAAAATTGTTTTAGTTTTCATTGGTTTCAGTTCCAAGAAAAACATGTATTTTCCAGAAATATTCCTTATTTTATACCTATTATTTGAGTTCACAGTCCGTCCTTCAAAGAAAAATGTGAGCTGATATTCTATTTAACTAAGAGATGGTATGTAACAGTAAAAAGACTGGAAAGGTTCTGGACTCAAAGAACAGGTTCAAATACCATCTGTGACACCCTATAGGACTTCAAGCAAATCAAATAACTTGCCTGGACCTCAGTTTCCTCATCTATAAAATGAGGAGACTGAACTAGATGGTCACAAGTATCCCTTTGCAGCTCTACAACTACTACCCTATGACTCATAAGTAATTCCTAAAGAAGTTATCAATTAATTCTGAAGGTGCAAAAATCTAGACTATAGAATTTAAAGCCATAGTAGGAGATGGAGCCAACAACTCCTGACTGCAAAAACTCCAAGACAGAAACCCAGCTCGAGCAACAATTTTCAGTGAACAGAGTGGGAAGCCAGTTCATGAGCTTCTTAAAGAGTACCAGGAGGAACAACAGGAGATGAGATTGCCTGTTTGCCAATGCCAGAACAACTGTGCAAGACACCTGAAACCAGTAGGTTTCTACAACAACCCACTAGGGACTATCAGTGTCATAGCAGGCAATGGTCTTGACTGGGGGTCATGCAAAGAGAAGACAAAAGCCAGAAGAGTCCAAAACCCACCAGGTTAAAAGGAGAAGAAAATCAAAAAACTAAAACTTAAAAAAAAAAATTCACAACATATGAAGAGGAAATAAAGGGTAATTAGCAGAAACTATTGTGCCTAATTATATACAAACTAAACTTATAAAATAAATATTTAAAAAATATGAAATATTCAGATTCACCAAATAGAAAATTTAAACAATCTTATCTCAAAAAGAGGAACAGAGCAAGCTGTAAAACTGATTATTCAATAAATATCTGTTAAGCACTTAATAAGTGCCAAGCACTCTGCTAGGCACTGGGGATATAAATAGCCTGAATTAAACAATTCCAACTGACAAGTAGCTTACATTTTAATGAGGGAGACAAGAATGTATGTATATATGTAATGTTAAGAACACAGAGAATAAATGTAAAGAGAATAAACAAAAAGTATTTAAATACAAGATAGTTTGAAGAGAACCAGAAAGGTTATATATTACATGAATACATATTAAATTCAGCCTACACTTACCAGAACTGACATAAGAGTAAGGTTTTTCCAAATCAGCACAGTTAAGTATGTAAGTCAACATTAACCACAAACAATTTTTAAAATCTACTCAAAATATCTCTGAGAAGACTGAATCAGGCCCTACAGAACTCAGTCTCTTCTTTTACTCTCAGACTTCTTCACCTCAAATAAAACTATTCGGTAAAAGGCTAGGGAAGGACTGGGCTGCCTAACTCTTAGAACTTTTTCCTGAATGTCCTGTACATAAAATGTGAGGTGTTAATAGTGTTTCTAAGAACTATGATGACAGGATTTTTAGAAGGGAGATGGGCAAAGTCAGCGTATATGTCTGAAGGTTTCTTATGTGTTCAACTGTGG
Source organism: Vombatus ursinus (assembly GCF_900497805.2). NCBI lineage: Eukaryota > Metazoa > Chordata > Mammalia > Diprotodontia > Vombatidae > Vombatus > Vombatus ursinus. The sequence goes on from NW_020954596.1 coordinate 57,331,691, forward strand.
ACTTTGAATGTCTATATCAACTCTGAATCACTGACAAGTGAGAAAGAAATTTTGTGTACATTCAATGCCACATCAAATGTAGAACTAAATTTTTTAAAAATTTATTTAGAACAAAAGGTCAAGAATCTTAAGAGAAATAATGAAAAATGTGCGAAGGAAGGAGACATAATAGAATCAGATATTAAACTATACTACAAAGCAGTATTCATCAAAACTATTTGGTATCTGCATTAAAAAAAAAAACTGATCAGTGGAATAAAAATTAGGTACACACGAATCAGGCCTGACCAAACATAGGAGCTTAATGCTTCAGAAACACCAGGACACCAACTATCGAGGAAAAGAACTAAACGATTCAACAAAAACTTGTGGGAACACTGAAAAACAATCTCGAAGAAATTAGATTTCTACCAACATCTCAAATTATATACTACAATAAGCTTCAAATGGATACATATCTTAGATTGAAAAAGGTTATATCATAAATTAGAGAAGGGATGGAAATGCTCGGGATACAGGAAGAGATCTTGACCAAACAAAAAATCAAAAGGATTATAAAAGTAAAATGAACAATTACAATCATTAAAAAATGAAAAGTTATGGACAAAGTCAATTCAATTATGATTAGGAAACAAACAATTAGCTGGAAAAAATCTTTGTAGCAAATTTCTCAGTTATAAGGTCTGATATATAAAATACATATTGAATTGAAACAAAAGCATAAGACACATTACTCAACAGATAAATGGTCAAAGGATTAAGAACAGGAAATTCTCAGATGTATCAACAACCATATAAAAAACTGCTCTAAATAACTAATAATAAGAAAAATACAGATTAAAATAACTGATGTTCCACCTCACACCCATCACATTGGTTATGATGACAAAAAAAGGGCAATTCTTGGAGATAAAGTTCAAGAAGTAATATACTGTTGGTTGAGCTGTGAATAAATTCAACCATTCTGGAAAGCAGTTGGGAACAATATTCAAAAAAGTCACTGAACTATGTAAATCCTCTGAAATGATACCACCACTAGGCATATACCTCAAAGAGATTAAAGACAGAGGAAAAGGATCTACAAGTACAAAACTATCAAACGTATCACAGTACAAGTACAAAGTACAAAGATACAAGCACAAAAGTATCAAAAACTGGATCCAAAATAATTGCCCATCAACTGAGGAATGGTGAAACAAATTCTGTTACAGGAATGTAATGGAATATTATTATATAATAAAAAAAATGACAAAAGAGGTACATTCAGAGAAATGGAAAAGAACCTATATGAACTGATACATAGTGAAGTAAAGAGAAGCAGAATAACTAATACTATGATAAACATGTAAAGCAAAATGTTTTTGAAGGCTTTAGAGATCTGAACAAAGCAGTGCCCAGTCATGACTTTGGAAGACTGATGAATGTTTCCCACACCTCAGAGCAGAAAGATAAGGAATAGAAGTACAGACTGAGACATATTTTCAGAAATGGGTAATACAGGAATTTGTTAGGCTTAATTATACTTATAAGGGAGGGCTTTAAAAAGACAAAATGTCAGTAGGACATTTTTTTAAATAAAAAAAGAGCTGAAGGAAATTCATAATGAGACAGACAAGCAGGGCAGTATTGTTACGATAGGGTAAAACAATATACATTTCAAAAAGTGGACTGAACATGTATCTTAAAAAGATACGTGTGATGATATTTCATTTTCCAACTCTTCATGACCCCATTTGGGGTTTTCTTGGCAAAGACACTGGAGTGGTATGACAATTCCTTCTCCAGCTTATTTTACAGATGAGGAAACTGAGGTCAACAGGATTAAATAACTTCACCAGGGTCACATAGCTAATAAGTTGTCTGAGGCCAAATTTGAACTCCAGGAGATGTCTTCTTCCCTCGAGGTTCGGCATTTTATCTACTGTACCACCTAGCTGCCCCATGGTTTCACACACAATTGTCTATTTCTATTTTTTATATATTAAAATTTTCATGTTTATTGATATTTAATTCATAATAAAATAAGATTTATTTTAAAAAATGTTTAGATAAAAAAGAAATACTAAGAGAAATTTATGAAAATTGCATTATTTGACATATTCACTACTGCCTATAGAAAAATGATAATTCAAAAAAACTTCACATTTTCAATAAAAATAACTCAAAACTACTTTAAAGTCCAACTCAAGAGTAAGGAAAACAATTGAACTATTAATAATTTATCAATTGTGTCTGCCAGCCATACCCACAGAACTGGGTAAAATACAACACATTCTTCTGGACACAGCTTCAGTACATCACGTCAGCTCTCAAAAAAGAATCTTATTATTTATACAGTGCATTTAACACATACAACTATTCCTCTGTGTGTGCCCACATCAATAGCTGAAAAGTGATTTTATTATGTACTAGCACTAAATAAGCAAAATTCTCCTACTATGTAAAACTCTCCTCAAATTCAGCACATAAATCTTTTCAGCTCCAGAATCAGAGAAACAGAGGAAGAAAGTACTGCAGAGACTTGTTTAACACCATTTAAATTACTTTTTTAAAAAAAACATAGTCATGGATGTGTACATCCCTGTACTATATTAAAAAAATCTCACTCCTGTCACCTCCAATTTCTGTTTAAAATGTATGTGCTAGCCCTGAGCCATTTCTAAGAAACATAACAAGTTTCTGTTTAGCCAAAGAACTAACACACAGATAAATTAGAAAACTTGATAGGAGCTTCCCAAGTGAGGTTAAAAAGTAAACAGAGAGATGGGTAAGGAGAAAAAAAGCTGTTTTCCCAGTTCAAAGGTGAAGGGTGGGTAAAAGGTTGTAAAAACTGAGTCTGGAACTAAAATTTAGTACTAAAGAAATTAGCTTACCTTTCACAATAGGTCAAGAAAAAAGAGATGGGACCTGGAAAAAATTACATAATAAATGTACTTGGCTGCTAGGCAAAACTGGTAAGTTTATTTCTGTACCCCCTACCTACCTTGCCAGCTTCTTTGCTCAGCACCCCACCCCAACCCCCACATACACATAGTCCTGACCTAGGTTCACGTAAATCAGCTTATTACTTTACAAGTATTTTGAAAGCATATTCCATGAGATACAAAGATTAAGCAGACCCAGCTGTCATCTTCCATCTCTTACCTTCTCTCCAACCACAAAGCTACCACCCTAATTCAGACTCCACACCTTCTCACATTATTGTAATAGTCTCTTAATCAGTCTCTCTACCTCCAATCTCTCCCCATCTTCATAACGCTGCCCAAATTCACTTCCATAAGCACAGGTCTGACCATGTCATTCCCCTCCAGGAAGCCTCATCTTAGTTTTTAGAGCTCTTTCCATCCTCAAATTATCTGCTATTTCTTAGGTGTTTACTTGATGGATTCCCAGGTAGAAGACATTCCTTGGAAGTAAGGCCTATTTTTGTTTCATATCCTTACCAGTAAACACAGCGTGTTGCACATAATAAGTAATTAATAAATGCCTCATGAATTAAATTGAATTTTATTCAAAATGCTGGTTTTGTCCTGGTTGACCCAAAAGCATCTGTGGAATCAATTCTCAATTATCCAAGGCAAATCTCAATTTTTTAAGTTGACTGGCAATTTAGCAACCATATTTCTCTGTTTCTTTATTTTATGTACTATGACTTTTATCTACTATTATTACCAAAAGCAATGTGGTATAGTTAAAAAGTATGAGACATGTAGTCTGCAGAGTTCCATGCTTAAATTCTGAAACTCATTTTCCTCATCTCTGAAGTAGAGATAACCATACTGGTACTATTTATTACCTAGAGTTGTTGAGAGGATCAAATGAGAGAGGGATGTATAAACCTTAAAGCATATTATAAATGCCACTTGTCACCCACTATTAGATAAGACTTTTATCCCAATAACAAGTCCCTTAAAGCCTAAATACCCATTTTTTTATGTTCCAGAGACAGGTTAAAAAAGAAGCTATATTTGCTTAGCTTGATTTTAATCTAGGAAAATAAGGGGGAGTGTTAAGTAGACTTCAAGGAGCCTTCCCAACATCCTTTCTACTGAGTCCTGCCTTTATAGTGGTTTTTACTATTTTGATTAAAATACACATATCTATATTCAAATGAAAGCAGAAAACTACATTAAAATCCAAATTTCAAACAAATTTTTTGCCAGGCCATTTTAATAATTTACATAAATGCCTGGCTCTCCTTTTTTTAATCTATGTTTAGTAGGAAAGGCAGCATGGCACAGAGTGAAGAACTCTGGCATGTGAACTGGGTTACCAATATTTTGTCATACTTGAGATGAAGGGACAGGATATTAATTTACAATGTTTAATAGAAATCCATATTTATTATTTGAAAACCCAGAGAATAACAGAAATGGATACTTCAAATACAGTAAGAATGAATGACAAATAGAAGAGTTCTTGCTTTCTGGCAAGTGTGTGTGTGGAAATAATTTTGAGTGTAATTTTTCTAAGATAATAAGTAAAAATTGGAAAGTAAATGAGTTTGGCCAGGTCCTTTTAGTAATTGTTTTCTGGGAGGGTGGCCAAAAAGCTATCAAATGAACAAAACACCGACAAGGAGAAAGAAGCAACAGGAAAAAGTCTATATAATCCAAAAATTGGATGCCTCACTCTTGAATAATTAAGGAGGCAATAAAATCTTCGTATGAAAGGATGCTACTTGATTCCTGGAGTTAGTCATTTTCCTTCTTTTTTTTAATCTTAGAAGGTATTGTTTTCTTGAAAACACATTTTAGATGAATACAATTTTTCTACCTATACTGATGTTCTTGGATGAACTGGCAGGACCTAGTCAGAATTCTTGGCTGAAAAACGTCGTTTTTAGTTTACATAAACAGACTTTCAATTTCAAATGGGAATTATCACTAAATATAGAATAATGTGTGCTGGTTATAGATCAGAAGCCCCAAGATCAAATTCTGCCTGCCAGTTTTATGAACTTTTAGCAAGTCACCAAGCCTGCTAGGCTTCAGTTTCCTTCTCTGCAAAATGACAGAGTTGAACTGAAAGACCATCTGCATAGTCACTTCCAATTTAAAAACCTATGAATTTAGTGTCTTCCCTAACAGAATATGCAAGACTTTAAAGTAGCATCAAGTTCATAGTATGGACAAAATGGTCATCTCCACTTCTTAAGCTGTGGGTCATATGGGGTGGTGACCCACAGTTTAAGAAGCGCTGAAGGAATCGTGAGTGGAAAAAGTTCAAGAAGCCCTGAAAACACTCAAAGCCTTACCCTCATATTTCCATAAACTACAATTAACCAAAATCCCCTTATTATGAAGCCCGATATTGTGCCAAGTCTATTGCTTGTTGATTTAAAACTCAGAACAAAATGGAAGCTTGAAGATCCTCTTAAAAGTCTCCCACTGAAGATGGCAGATTTAGAGGCAACCCAGCTGAACTCTCAACATTCTCCTCCAAATAATTTTAAAATAATGCCTCAAATCAAATTTTTGGAGTGGCAGAGCCTACAGTCTGGCCTAAGAAAATTAGGAGGTTGGAAGAAAAAGTTTTGACATCAAGGTGGATGCTTGTCTGGAGCCTCCCAACAGTGACAGCAACAGCTTTGGGAGCTGTCCATGGAGAGCAAGGAGGCTGAACAACTCTTCAGAAGGAGGTAAGTTGAAGATCCTTTGCTGGCACTGGGTACAGCTGGCACTTACTGGCAATCCTATTGCCCAAACACAGTTCTGAGTTGCAGCTCCAGAGTGGAGAAGAGCACTGGGTCACAAAGGAGTAGGGGCCCTGGTCACAGTTTTAAGGCCAAGAGAGTGCTAACACTTATGGCTGTAGGAGACTAGAGGCCCTTTCTGGATAAAGACCAGAATGCAGACCAAGACAGCAGTAACCATATTTCTCCCAGGATCACAGCACCTTGGAAGCACCAAAAACCTGCTCTGAACTAGCTCAGAAACTAGAACTAGCTCTGAAAACAGCAGCATGAAAAAGCCTAAAGCTTGGGAGAGTGTCTCTCCACCCCCAGCTGAGCAGAATCCAACTTTAACATAAATTTCAATGTCAAGAAATAGATTGGGAAAATGAGCAAACAAGAACTTGATCATTTAAAAACTATCACAATGGCAGGGAACACTAAGACATAAACTCAGAAGAAGACAACAATTTGAAAAGAGTGACAAAGACTGGGGAAAAAAATGTTAATTGGACCCAAGCCCAACAAGAATTCCTGGAAGAGGTAAAGAAAGAGATAAGAGGTAGAGGAAAAATTGGAGAAAGCAATGAGAGTAATGCAAGACAATTATAAAAAGAGATTTAACAGCTTGGCAAAAGAGGCAAAAAAATACTGAAGAAAATAACACCTTAAAAACAGAGATAGTTAGTTTAAAAAAAAAAGGCACAAAAATTCAGAAGAATTTTTGAAGAAAAGGAAAATAGGCCAAATGGAAAAGGAGGTATAAAATATCACTGAAGAAAAAAAAAAACTTAAAATAGAAATGGCCAAATGGAAAACAAGGTACAAAATCTCACTGAAGAAAATTCCTTAAAAATTAGAAGTAGATAAGTGGAAGCTAATGATTCCATGAAACATCAAGAAATAATAAAACAAAGTCAAAAGAATGAAAATATAAAATAAAATGTGAAATATCTCAGTGGAAAAACAACTGACTTGGAAAATAGAGAAGAGATAAATTAAGAATTATTGGACTACTTGAAAGCCATGATCAAAGAAACGAAACTAGATATTTTATTTCAAGATATTATCAAGGGAAATAGCCCAGATATCTTAGATCCAGAGGGTTACAATAAAGTTAAACTGTTTACATTCCTATATGAGAATATGATACACTCAGTTGGGTATAGAAACGTAACTTACCCAAAAGGAAAACGGGGAAAAGGACAAGAGAAAGAGGGGTGGGGTCAATGATAAAAAGGAAAGATTAAGGGAGGTAACAAAACAGACTTTTGAAGAGGGACAAGATAAAAAGAGAGGAAGAAACAGAAGAAAATGAGATGGAGGGAAATACACAACAATCATAACTAAGAATATGAATGGGATGACTTTACCTATAAAACAGAAATTGATAGCAGAATGAATTAGAAATCAGAATCTAACAATGTTGTTTACAAGAGACATTTTAAACAGAAAACACAAATCTAGTTAAAATAAAGGGCTAGAGCAGAATCTAATGGGCTTCAAGTGAATTTTAAAAAGGCAGGAGTAGCAATCATGTGAGAGAAATGATTATTAATAACCAATTATTTAGGGAGATCCAGAGTTCCCCCCCTTTTTCTAAAGTCCTGATTTTAAAAGTTCAGTCTCATGAAGGGCATTGCTGATAACGACAATGGACTAACTATCTTGTTCTAACCCTACCCAGGTAGGGAAGCTATTGTGTTCTGCTCAGGCTTGACTGGGGAATAAATTCTTTGAAAAGATTAATAGGTCAACTTAAGAAGTAAAAGACTCAATCAAAGTTCAGGTCCAGCCTCTCATTGTAATATTCATTTTCTCATTTAACCAATGTTAACCAATTTAACTCATATTAAACAATCAGGGTTGATTTCCACCCTGGGGAACAACTCTTTGAAGGGTATACAAACTGTGAGCCCACCACCATGACTGTCTTTGGTCTAAGACAGAGATGGCCAAATGACAATTCCTTTTGTTAAAATGCTGGCATTATTAATAAAATTATTAAATTACTCAGAAATTATGTCTTTTGAACTTTTTTAAATGCCACAGATGATCTCAGACAAAACAAAAGCAAAAAGAGTCAACCTAATTAAAAGAGATAATCAGGCAAACTACATTTTGTTAAAAAGTACCACAGACAAAGAAGTAATATAAAAAGTGTTTGAACAGCAAGTTTCTCTGATAAAGCAATCATTTCTCAAACATATACCAAGTATAGAAATGAGTCAAATTTATAAAAATAAGAGCCATTCCCCAATTGATAAACTGTCAAATGATATAAACAGGCAGTTTTCAGAAGTAGAAATCAAAACTCCTTATAGTCATATAAGAATGCTCTAAATCACCATTCATCAGAGAAAAGCAAATTAAAACAACTCTGAGGTAACACCTCACACCTATCAAACAAATGTTGGAGGCGAAGCGGGAAAAATAGGTACACCAATGAATTGTTAGTGGAGTAGTGAACTGATCCAACCATTCTGGAGAACAATTTGGAACTAGGCCCAAAGGGCTATAAAACTAAGTAATACCACTACTAAATCCTAGCAATATCAATATTAGGTCTATATCCCAAAGAGACGAAAGAAAAAGGAAAAGAACCTATATGTACAAAAAATATTTATAGCATTTCTTTTTGTAATGGCAAAGAAGTGGAATTTAAGAGGACACCCATCAATTGGGAAATGGCTGAACAAGTTGTGGCATATGATCGTGATAGAGTACATAAGTGCTATAAGAAATGACCAGAGGGTTGGTTTCAGAAAAACATAGTAAGACCTATATGAACTCATGCAAAGTGAAGAAGAACCAAGAGATCATTTGTGCACAGTAACAACACTGCAATGATGATCAACTGTGGAAAAACTTGGTCATTCTGATCAATACAATGATCCAAGACACTCATGATGTCCAAAGGACTCATGATGAAAAAATGCTATCCACCTCAAGAGAACTGATGAACTGGGTGCAAACTGACATACAATTTTCTCACTTTCTTGATTTTTTTTTGTTGTTGTTTTTAAAAAAGTGATGAGATCAAGGTCATACCTGGAAAGTTAGCTTCAGTACTGAAGATCTGGAAGTGGTGGTGAGAAGCCATAAATATTTGCTTGCACTATTAATTAACTGATTTCTGTGAGGGTATATTAGCTAGGTTGTAAACTGCTGGAGGACAGATACTATTATTTGTAATACAGCCACCTCAGACCAAGCATGGGACTATGTCTACAGATGGTCTTTAACAGATACCTAGTAATAATGAAAATTGTTGCAATCTGTCCTTCATCCTTGAAGAGGGCCATGGCATTAGGAAGATAATACTTGCAAGTGAAATGAATGCAGGAGGGCTGTGCAAAGTCACCAGCCTCACTTTCTCCTCCAGTGCCATCTGGGTCCAGTGGCCAGGTGTAATGAAGACAACTGGAGATGGCTCTGGATGTAGTGGGAGACCTTGGCTTTTTTAAGCTAAGGGCTTTCCCAAGTCTCAATTTGAGTGAGGCAAAGCCCATTTAGTGATTAAGGTTAGATAAGAAATGAGACAAAGAACTGCCTCATTTACCTAGTCCGCAAAAAAAAATCTAGGAGGAGAAGACCGTCATGGTTTCTGGCCAAAACAAAAACTACTGCTATTTACATTTACTTTGAGCCAATCAGGGCCCAAACAATGACCAGTAAGAGGGGCTTGGGCTGGGTCCTATCTTTGGCCAATCAATGAGGGCCAGAGTGAAATGGGTTTAAGGCACCGTCCTCAAGAAAGAAATCTAGCCTCAAAACTCCAAGATATCTTGGGAGGTTTCACAGGTCAAAATTTACATTCCTTTTCGGCAGTGCACAATAATGAAAATTGGTTGAGACTGAAAAGATGAATAAGATTTACAGGAGTAAGGAAATTTGAAAGAAGTGCTAGTAAAATAGCATAAGGAGTAAAAGTAAGGAAGTACTAGACACATTAATCAGTTAAACATCCCGCAATAATAAAAGATAATTTGCCATGTGTGGGTCACTCACTAACATTCATTGTTTAAAAAAAAAAAATCTACCACTTAAACACACAGCCCTCAGAAGCAAACTATTTTTTTGCCTGTCATTTGTTAGGTTCAAATCAAGTCAAGAAGCATTTATTAAGCGTCTCCTACGTGCCAAGCAACAGTCTGAGCACTGGAGATACAAAGAAAGGTGAAAGACGGTTCCCTGATGAAGGATACAACATGTGAACAACTTTATATAAATAAGATATACACATGCACGGGATAAATTGGAGATAATCTCAGAGAGAAAGAAAAAACATTAAGGAAAACCAAGAAAGGTTTCTTAAATAAGATGGGATACTAGCTGAGACTTGAAAGAAGCCAAGGAAGTCAAGATACAGGGGTGAAAAGGCTGAGCATTCCAGGCAGGGGGGAGAGCCAGTGAAAATGCATGGAGTCAGGAGCTGGATTGTCTTGTTCAAGAACAGCAAGGAGATCAGTATCACTAGATCAGATTATGTGGAAGGGAATATGGTTTAAGATTAGAAAGACAGGAGGAAGCTATGTTATGAAGGGCTTTAAAAGCCAATCAAAGAATTTTATATTTGATTCTTAAGGTAATAGGGAGTCACTGGAGTTTAGGTTGAAACCTAGTCCCAGTTTGATATATAGAGGTAGGGCCCCAGTAAAGGAAATATAAGTATTCATTTATTAATAGTTAAAGAGCTCCCAACACGTCCACATGCCCTAACCTGAAGACTTTAGTGTTGAGGTTTAGGGGTTTAAGGGTGCTGAGACCCCAATATCACAACATGAGGATCCTGCCTGAAAGAATTCGACCCAAGCCTTCTTTCAGTCAAAGACAAGGTATATTAGAACATCGGTCATTTTGGCCAGACTCTTAAGGAGTCTGAACATTAATAAGCTATTGGCTAGATTCTAACAATCTGAGCAGTGGCTAGATTTTAAGAATCTAAGCCCCTTAATGGAGACAAGATGGACCTTATATACAGAAAGACTGTGGGAGGTATCTAAGGAAGATGTAGTTGGGACAGGCCAGTAAACTGGAGTAAACAGAACTCCTGGGACCTGGACCAAGTGGCCAAGGGAAAATGGAGCCTAGCTAGGATTAAGGGTGGGAAATGGTCTGAGGCCATAGGGAGGTTAAGCCAATGGAGGGGAGACTGGGTGTAGCCACAATGAAAAGCAAGGAAAATGCCAGAGATTTGGCCATATGGGAAAGTCCAGGGTTTTTCTTTTCTGGGGTCCAGATCCCAACTCCATCATTTAGGACAGGTGCTTTTAACCATTTTTGTGTCATGGACACATCGACAATCTAGTGAAACCTACAATTCTTTTCTCATACTACATAAAATACACAAGATTACAAAAGAAACCAAATATATTGAAATACTGTTATCAAAAAAAAGAATTTTTTTTAAGTTCATGACCCCTAAGGTTAAGAACTCCTGATCTATCTTTAACATGTAGTCAAGAATCCCAGCTAAAGTTAAGAAATAGAAGAATCTTGCCAGATAAATTATCTTCCCATTGTCCTTTGTGATGGGGTTGGGATCTGGGCCCCAGAAAGGAAAAACCCCAAATCTCTGCTGTTCGTGCCTGAAGCTATAATCCCATCAACTGGCCTTTCACTGTGGCTACACCCAATCTCCCCTCTATCTTCTTACCTCCCTATGGCCCCTGGCCATTTCCCCTCCCATCCAGATCTCCTTAGGCCCCTCCTCCTCCTGTCACCCCAAACTACTTGGCCACTCCTAGATCCCTCCCACAGGCTTTCTGTATATAAGGTCCATCTTGTCTCCACTAAAAGGCTTAGATTCTTATAATCTAGGCAATAGCTTACTAATGTTCAGACTCCTTAAGAGTCTGCTCAATATGATGGATGTTCTAACAAACCTTTTCTTTGGCTGAAAGAAGGCTTGGGTCGAATTCTTTCGGGCAGGACCTGAGTGTTGTGATATTGGGGTCCCAGCACCCCTAAACCCTAAACCGCATCACTTTGGACACCTGAATGGATGCTCAAAAGGTTTGATCAAGATGATGGTTTCACTGCAAAGCCTTCAGACCATTATTTCAGAGTTTGACAGTTTTTCCTGTGTTGGGTTCTACAAGCTTCGGCCATAGTCTACAAGCCCTGGCTATAGTCCAACAGTAGTTATCCTGATTTGTACTCCTACTCAAACTTTTGAAAGAACTTACTGTCATGGGCAATACGCTGATTGACACGGTTTACTGCATTAAGAATAGCTTTTATTCATATTATCATCATCTAGATGGAAAATAATGAATTTTGATTGCCAACAGCTACAAAACAACATTCCAAATCAGCCTGATCACTATGAATGACTATATAGAACATACCACAAGGCTTAGTACTTCACATTCCACTTGCTCTTTTTAAAAAAGTGACTTGCATACACAAAGGCCAGCACACAAATTCTTTAAATGAGCTCTTTCTTCTAAGTGGTTGTCATTCCTGAGAGTAAATTAGAGATGTAGGAAAACAGATTGCTAATTAAATGGCTGTTACACACGTGTATGTGGGCGCACATGTACACACACACACACACACACACACACACACATATACACACACACAGGTACCAGAGACCTGAAAGAACTAAGCAACTAACACTTAGGCACAGAGGGAAATATAATCACACTAACCATACATATTTTTATCTTATTATTTCAAAGGGCATGTAAATTTAGGTATATAGAGTTATGTGAGACAAGTGTCATAAATTAGAACATGATAACTTTCAGTGTCTATATTATATTCCTGTATCTTGTATAATCCCAATAACCTATAGGTGTGGGGAACCTGTGGCCTCAAGGCCACATGTGGCCCTCTAGGTCCTGAAGTGCAGCCCTCTGACTGAATCTAGACTTTACAGAAAAACTTGGACTCAGTCAAAAGGCTGCACCCAAGGATCTAGAAGATTTGCTTAATAAAAAATTTAAGCATGACAAACTACATAATGCACAAAAATATTATGGCCCAAAGAGAATGTATAATTTTGTGATATTTAATAAGGAAAGCAAATGTGCTTTTTCAGGATCCCAAAGCAAAATAGAACAATTTAAAATTTAGGTCAACAAAACACATTAAAAACCAACATAATCATATAGAGAACATATTCAATTCCATTCTATTAACATTTTCACAGCAACTAACAAATGCAGTGAATAATATTAACATGGGAAAATGACAAAACTATTTAAATTTGAATTTATTTAAATAACACTTGGCCTATTGTTTTGAAGCAAAAACGTCTGGATTGTGAGGCAAACATGACATTAAGAGTACTGGACTTTACTGCCTCAGTCTTATCTTATATTTCAATAACACAGCACCATATAAATATGAGCTCTCTTGTTATTACTTTATCATGCGAGCTACTGTTATTACTGTTTTCCATATCTCTCTCCAGGATTTTTATTCTCTATTACTAGTATCTCTGACTATGGTCCAATGGCATTCAGTTTCGCTTAATACAAGGCCAGAGCCACTCCCCTCTGCTCTCCTCCCCTCCCCTTTCACTCATGTCCTTGTGCTGATGGGGTTGGGATCTGGGCCCCAAAAGGAAGAACCCTGGACTTTCCTACATGGCCAATTCTCTGGGTTCCCTGAGGTTATATCTCATCCACTGGCCTTTCATTGTGTCTACACCCAATCTCTGAATTCTGTTACCTTTAACCTAGCCTGGCCTTCCTTTGTTTTACCTCCCTGTGTATGGCTCCTGGCCATTTTCCACCCTTAATCCTAGCTAGGCTCCATTGTCCAGGTCCCAGGAGCTGTTCACCCCAGTTTACTGGCCACTCCCATCCAGATCTCCTTAGGCCCCTCCTCCCTCACCCCAAACTACTTGGCCACTCCTAGATTCCTCCCACAGGCTTTCTGTATATAAGGTCCATCTTGTTTCCACTGAGAGGTTTAGATTCTTAAAATCTAGCCACTGCTCAGATTTCTAAAATCTAGCCACTGGTCAGATTCTTATAATCTAGCCACTGTTTACCCATGTTCAGACTCCTTAAGAGTCTGCCCAATAAGACGGATATTCTAATAAACCTTGTCTTTGGCTGAAAGAAGGCTTGGGTCGAATTCTTTCAGGCAGGACCTGCATGTTGTGATTTTGGGGTCCCAGCACCCCTGAGTCCCTAAACCACATCAGTACCCTACCTGCCTCTTAAGAGTCAGTTTGGACCCTGGGTTCCCTCCAAGTCAGAACCCCTATCGCCTCAAAACAAAAAGCTTCACCAAATCAGCATTTAAACATAAACCAGAACAAAAATGTGTAGCAAGCAAGCATAGCACAGACTAGAAAAATAAATTACCAGGTTCCTGCACAAAAAAAACATAGTAAAGATGTTTTTGTTTTTTTAAAGCTACAGTACAAAAAGTAAGTACTGATAAGGGCTAATGAAATAAAATATGTATAAGGACTTACTTTCTGACATAAATGTAGTCTTACTCTTCCTGAAATTCTCTATTATCGTCAAGTATACCACCACCCTTCCAAATTTACGTGGCGTCCTCCACTCCTCACACTCACCCCCTCACAGGCAATCTGTTGCCAAGTCCTGTCATTTCTATCTGAGTTAACATCTCTCAAATAAACCCCCGCATACACACCTTTCTTTCCTCTAACACTGTCACAACCATGGTATAAGACCCTCATCACCTCACACCAGGACTACCGCAATAGCCTCCAGGTTCTTCCTATTGCAGTTCATCCTCCACTCATCTGCCAAACTGATGTTCCTGAGCCCTGGCCCAACCATTTCAAACCCCTATTCAATCAACTCTGCTGGCTCCCATTGTTTCCAGGATCAAATATAAAATTCTCTGTTTGGTTTTCAAATCCCTTCATTCAAAGGTAGGATTCTTCCTACCTTTCTGGTCTTCTTACTCCTTACATGCCTCCTTTGATGTTCTCTGATACAGTGATACTAGTTTATCTTCCTATACCATCTCCTAACTTTATGCATTTTCACTTTCACTTCCTCTTCCCTAAGCCTAGAATGTTTTCCCTCTTCGTTTCTGCCTCCTGACTTCTCTGGCTTCCTTCAAGTATCAGCTAACATCCCACTTGCTACAAGAAGTCCCTCCCAGGTCTCCTTAATCTTAGTGCCTTCCCCCTGATACTACTCCCAATTTATCCAGTGTATATCTTGTCTGTACATAGTTGCTTACATGTTTTCTTCTCCATTACACTGGAAACTACTTGAGAGCAAGGATTATTTTTTTGCCTCTGTCGTATCCTCAGCACTTAGCACAGTGCCCGGCACACAGTAGGCTAAGCTTTAAAAATGCTAACTGAATAATGTCCTGGAGATACTGTAAACTCAACCTACCACCAGTGACAGAGCCTATCCAAACTCCCAGGTTCACAATCTTGACGTTATCCTCAACTCTCCCTCATATATCTCCCAATCACCTGTTAGTTTTGCAGCTTTTACTTCAACAATATCTCTTGCATTCAACCCCTTCTCTCTACTCACAGATCCACGTCTTTCACCTGGACTATTACAATGGCTTCCTAGTTTCTCTGGCTCTACTTTAAGCCACTCTTCTCACAGGTGTTAAAGCTTGCTTATTGACTGTTTCTCCACTATCAAGTACTTAAACATTTAAAAAATAAAGCCTCAAATAAAAAGAGGAGCCAGACCTTCCTCTGACCCAGGTGCACCCTGCACGTTCCTTGAAGGAAAGTAGCATCACTGCTGGTGCAGGAGTCTTCCATCTGCCCCACAGTGACCTCCTCCTGCACCAGGAGTCTATCACTTCTTGCTGTGTTACGCGAGAACCCAGACAACTTCCATGTGTACCAACACAAGACAATGTCAACCTCTTGTTACCAGTTTCATCTCCCAACTGGGATGTGGAAAACCTCTGGTGTGAAAAAGAAGCAACATTTCCTTTGACTTCAGGCCTTTCATTTCTAGTTGTGCCTACTTCTTAAGGGAAGAGGAAAAGGGAAATCAGTAGGGAGCTGCCTTCCTTCTGCTGTGCAGGTTCAACTTCCATCCCCTGTAGCACCCTTTCCTGTCTAATCTCCAGCCTTCAGAGAAAAGAGCTGTAGTGAAACAAGGCCTTCATGTGACCCTGTGCCTTCCATCTCATACTGCACTTGCCTCCAGCCTCTTTCCACACTATGATGAACATTCTCACACCAGGTCACATCCTACACATCCCAGGGATTCTGAACTCCTACAGGTCATCATACAAATTCCATTTCTTTTCCCCTACTATCTGATTCCTTATTCCTATTCCCCTCAACCTTCCCACTCCAAAATTCCAACCAAATGCCATCCATCCCTTCCACTGTGCCCTCTGGAATGCCTGTTCCATAGGCAAGAAATTTCCCTTCATCCTAAATCTGTACCTCTCTCATTTCTTCCATCTACCAGCTGTTACCAAAACTGGCTCCCCTTTGATGACACAGCCTTCCTAGCTACCCTTTCCAGTACTGGCTGCACCTTCACATATTCCCCTTAGCTCGGGATGAGGTTATTAGAATATTAATTGATCCCCATAACCACTTCCAGATCCTCTCTCTACCTTCATTAATCAGGAACCTGTCCTCCTTTGAGATGCATGCAATTCATCTCTATCACTCAATTAAAATCCTGGTACTATCATCTACAGACCTCCAGGTCACTCCCTTCCTTCCTTAGTGAGAGTTCAGTATACGGCTCACAATTTTCCTCTCCTCCCCAACTCATACACACACATGTATACATACACATACATATATATTCTCTCCCTCAAACACCCTATTCACTCAATTCCTCATCTCACTCACTTCTCATGAGCTACTCCTCCACTCTACCTCAGCCACACACAAAGATGTCATACCCTTGATCTTGCCATCACCCACAAACATACCACTTCTGTATTCAAGAATTCTGAAATCTCCTTATCCAACCGTAATCTTTTGGCCTTTCACCTCTCCCTCTGCCTTCCTTTACAAAACCCTACTCTTCATCTGTACCATGACTTCTAATGCCTTGACCTCTCAATTCTCTCCCAGGCCATCTCCCCTAAACTAACTCTCTTTCCTATTTTCCCGATCTTGACTGCCTAGTGAACACTACACTGTTCTTCTCCCTTGAATCTCTAATCACCTTATGATTTTGTTGATTGTACCCTGTTAAGCCTTAGCCTTGACTCATTCCAACCATTCCTCCCATATTCTTACACACATGCTACTGAAAAAAGGTAGAGAAAATCATAAACCATTCTGAGTTCACTACAAATTTATGTTGCATCATCACAACTGGTCCTTCACTGCTGCTAGACAACCCTATTATACCTCCATCATCAACTCACTACCTCATTATCCAAAGTGGTTCTTTCAAACTTTTTCATCCCTCCTCAAGCCTCCTGTGACTCTCCACCCACCCCAAACTCTCTCAGATAAGAACCTTACTTCATATTTTACAGAAAAAAATTGAGGTCATTTACCATGAGCTCCCTATTTTCTTTCTTCTTCATCTCACATTACTTATATACCTTCTATCATTACCTCCTCCTTCATCCCTGTCTCACATGATGAGATAGCCTTACTCCTTATGAAGGAACCCCTTTACCTGCTCAAGTGATCCCATTCCATCCTATCTCCTCCAACAGACTGCCCCATTATCCCCACTCTATCACTTTTTTCAATCTTTGTCTACCTGCTGCTTCCCTACAAACATGGCATGTCACCCCCACCCTAAAAAACTCTTATTTGATCCTTCCATCCCCACTAATTACCATCCTATATCTTTTCTGCCCTTTTCAGCTAAATTCCTTGAAAAGGTCATCTGCAGTAAGTGGCTCCACTTTCTCTCTTATTCTTTTCTCAACCCTTTATAATCCAACTTCCCAACTTATCATTTGCTCTCTCCAAAGTTACCACTGATCTCCTAATTGTCAAATCCAATGGCTTTTCTCAGTTCTCATTCTCCTTGACCTCTCTGTAGCCTTTGACACTGTGATCACTCTCTTCCCTTTCATATTCTCTTCTCTCTAAGTTTCTAGGGCAGCACTCTCTCCTGGTTCTCCACCTACCAATCAGATGGCTCCTTCTCAGTCTCATTTGCTGAATCCTCATCCAGATCACACCCTGTGCCACAGGGTCCTGGGCCCTCTCCTATTCTCTCTACCCCTGCTCCAACTGGAGAAGTAAATGGCAAACCACTCCAGTATCTTTGCCAAGAGAACACCATGGACTTTCTCCATAGTGTCATGCACAGTCAGATATAACTGAATGACTAGATAAGAACAAATTTGCTATAGTACTAGAAACGTGAGCTATAGCAATAAGACAAGAAAAAAGGAATTCAAACGAATAAATATGGGCAAAAAGAAAGCAAAATTATATATTTGTGCTGCACTTGATGATATGATAGTTTACTTATAGAACCTTAGAATCAATTAAAAATTTATTGGAACAATAACCTGCAAAGTTATGGGATATGATGCCAACAACACAAAAAGGAAAAGATTGAAAAAAAGTTTCATTTAAAGTAACTACAGAATGTAAAAAACATTGGAAGTCTACCTAGTAAGACATACACAGGAATTATATGAATGCAACTATAAAACACTCTGCAAAAATAAAAACAGACCTAAATAATTGAAGGATATTAATTGCTGAGATCATATAATAAAATGATAATGCCACCTATATTAATTTGTTTATTCAGTTGTCAATCAAGTCAAACTACCAAAGAAGCATTTTATAGAGCTAGAAAAATAATTCATCTGGAGGAATAAAGTGTAAAAAAAACACCCATAAGGGAAAAATGGAAAAAAAAAAAGTGAACCAACAGTTTTAGATCTCAAACTATAAAAAAGCAATAATCATCAAAATGATTCGTTGCTGATTAAAAAAGAGGTCAACCAGTGGAAGAGATCAGGTAAATAACATTCAGGAAAAAACAAACACAGTAGCTTAGTATTTGATAAACCCTAAAACCCCAGACACTGGGGTAAGAACTCATTACCCAACAAAAACTCCTCAGGAAACTATAAAGCAGTCAGGCAGAAATTATGCTTAGAAGACCAATACTTCACACTATATACCAAGATTGGCTCCTAATGGATATATGATTTAGACATGAAAGCTTATACACATCATGAACAAATTAAGAGGAAAGATGAAGAAATTTCCTTTTACATTTATAAATATGAAATGCAGGGATCTCTGAAAATAAAAGCAACTCTGAGGTTTTGTATCACCTATCAGATTGGTAAAGCTGACAAAAAAAGGAAAAATGACCATTGTTGAAGGTGCTGTATATGGGTAGAAGTACATTAATGTACAGTTGATAGAGCAAATTGATCTAGCTATTCCGGTAAGCAATTTGGAACTGTATCCAAATAGAGCAGCGATTCTCAAACTTTTTGGTCTCGGGGCAGGTAGGTGTGGCGCAGTGAATAGAGCTCTGGCCTTGGAGTCAAGAGGATCTGAGTTCAAATCCAGCCTCAGACACTTGATACTTACTAGTTGTGTGACCCTGGGCAAGTCACTTAACCCCAATCACCCCACCAAAAAAAAAAATTCTGGGGGGGATGGGGACTTTTTGGTCTCGGGGGCCCCTTTACACTCTTAAAAATCAAGGACCCCAAAAAGCTTGTTTATGTGGGTTATATCTGCTGATATTTACCCATTAGAAATTAAAACTGATAAAATTTTTTAAATATTTATTATCAATTCACTTAAAACCATTGCGTTAACATAAATAACACATTTTTATGAAAAGTATTTTTGAAAACAAAAAAATTTGTGAGGATTGCCACTGTTTTACATATTTTTGCATATTTCTTCCATAAACATACAGAGAATACAATGTATGCTTAAATAATTACTGTATAGTATTTTTTTAATGTATAAATATAAAGCCCTCTACAAAAATCCTATTGTGCTGCCTCAAAATGATTAAATGAGATGAAATGATGAAAAGGATGGTTTCAAGGAAACCTAGGAAGACTTCTAAGAACTGATGCAAAGTGATATGACCAGTAAATAAGCATTTATTAAGTGCTTACTATTTTCCAGTAGAGGGCAGCTTGGTGGCATACTAGATAGAGTTTGGGGCCTGGAGTCAGGAATACCCATATTCCTGAATTCTGATCCAGCCTCAGACATTTATGAGCTATGTGACCCTGGGAAAGTCACTTAATCCTGTTTGCTTCAGTTCCTCATCTGTAAAAATGAGTGGAAAAGGAAATGGCATCCTTGCCAAGAAAACCCCAAATGGGGTCACAAAGAATTGGACACCACTGAAAAACTGAACAAAATGTTCCAGGAGGAACAGCTAGGTAATGCAGTGGATACAGCACTGGGCTTTAAGTTAGGAAGATCTGAATTCAAATCCAGCCTCAGAAACTCCTTAGCTGTGTGACTTTGGGCAAGTTACTTAACCTCTGTGTGCCACTAGAGAAGGAAATGGCAAAGCACTACAGTATCTTTGCCCAAAAAAATTCCCCAGAGCTCCACAGAGTCACAAAGAATCAGAGACAACTGAAACAACTGAACAACAACAACAAAATGTTCCAGTAAGCAATGAGTATACAAAGAAAGGCAAAAAATAGTCCCTGACCTCAAGGAGTAGACATTCCAATGCAGGAACCAATATAGCAATAACCAAGTAATCTGAAAGGGAAGTTGGAGGAACCAGGAATGGCCTCCTGGAGAAGGTAGGACTTCAGCTAAGCCTTGAAGAAAGCCAGGCTAACTTTTTTTTTTTAGACTTGAAATCTGCATCTAACGCAATATTGACCAGTATGTTCTACAGCAGGGTGGTGTGTGCAAGAAGTCCAATGCAGTTGCATAGGGGAGTAAGCAGACCAAGAAAAACTATTCAGTAACAACAATCTTGTAAAGAAAAATTTTAAAAGTTTATGAGAAAGCACTATTCTCTACCTCCTGACAGAGGTAATAATCTCAAAGGGCAGAATGAAACTTTCAAATATGCAATATGTGGGTTTATTTCATGACTATGTATATTTGGGGGGTTTTCCCTTTTTTTTTTTCTTAAGCACAAGGGAAGCAGGGAATTATTGATCAGGTCTTCTTTACTTCAAAGCCTGTACAAAGTACAAATGCAATATACCTTAGTTGATAGAGACTAAGCTATATTGCATTTGTACTTTGTACAAGTCTTAGTAGCTACTCTAATTTGTATATGGAAATGCTCTTTTAGTTTTTGTTGAATTCAAAAATAATAAAAATAAAATACAATAAATGGGTTGGATTAGATGATCTCTATAGTGTTTTTGAGCTCTAAATTCTATGAGACTATGAGCCTTCGTCTCAAACACACAAATAACAGGAAAAGACTTATAAATGCCTAAAAAAAAGAAAAAAGTTATATTTGCTCAGTCTCATATAAAGGATGCTGAACATGAGTCAGGTGCTAGAGTTTTTTGGCACTTTTTCTATAGATGTTGCTAATAATACTTATGATGCAAAATGTAAAGAATGTTTGTAAGCTTCTAAGACCTGCCATGAGGGCTTTTTAGTTAATGTTCAGGCAAATCTGAATATTCAACATGGGCAGTAATTGGTAAAAAGAAAAAGGCATGAAAAAACAAATTACATATAGGTGACAAGTGTAGAGAAAAATTAAAGCCTTCTTAAGAAAAACCATTCTTACCACTTAGAAATGGTAGTTGAGGCACAGTACATGTTGAAAAAACACCAGAGTTGGAGAGGATCCATCTATAAGTTTGTTTTCAATCTTTAACATAATTTGTGGGCATACAAGTAGGCACATTGATGTAAAGCTGTCAACAGCAAGGATTCACCTTATACTCAGAAGAGTATGGAATGTTCTGGAACAGGAAGAAAAAAGAAAATATTAAATAAATAGGTTGGTTTATTAGAGGCAACAATTACCAAATGATATAGCAGTAAATCACTGACAATGGTTATTAATAACTCATTTTTTTAATACAGGATAAACACAGATTAAGAGATCAGCCTTCGTTTTAGTTTTTATAATGAAGAATTTAATCAAAAAAACTTATTATAGTAAAATTCCTGTTTTCCAGGACACTCAGGCAATAAGAAAGTTTTCCAAACATTGATTAAAGCAAGAACAAAAACACTATATACTACCTTAAAGTTTATTAACAATCCTATGAAGTAGGCAAAACTGGTATTTTTACCTCCACTTTCAGATCCAAGGAAAATGAGGCTCAAAGCATTAAGTGCCATGGCTAATAAGCAGCAGATTTTCTAACTCCTGCTTCTGTTTTTGCCCAACTACAACAAGCGGACTGCCTTGCTAATGAAAGCTATGATTTAACCCATTAAATTCCAGAATATGTAAAACACTTTTGATGGAAATATTTCTAAAATGTGATATTTAACCATTTCTTGTTAGCTCAGGGTCATCCTTATGAAGATCAATTATTGTGAAATAATAATGAAGAGACATTGATATTTTAAATGTTGCAAAATCCTTTACATTGTTTCTCTTTTTAAGCCTCATGACAATCTTGTGAGAAAAGTAATACATGCTTTATTATTTCCATCTTACAGATGAGGACACCAAGCTCAGAAAGGTTAAATGACTGTACCCATAGTCACACAGCTGGTATCAGATGTGGGATGTTAGTTTAGGTTTTCCTTATGCTAGGTCTAGGACTCTATCTACCATGAGGAAAATATAGCTGTCCATGTCACAGGAGAAGGTGGTATAGGACATAGGTTTGACTAGACACTCCAATGTAGGTCCTGAAACTTGCTTTCCAGAAGTAAATCCTTGAAGTCAACTTGGTTTGTGTTCTTTTGCCTCACTCTATTAAGGTGAGGTAGAATACATGTTACCAGCATAACCTGATAGGCTGTGGAACTTGACTGTCTTTCTGCTAAATTAATTAGCAAAGTAAAAACTGAGGTGTTGGGACCTTTCACCTTTCAGATAATAATTTTCTTCCTTAGTGTTGCTTATCAGTGCACTCCCACTAATTAACATCACTCAGGAAATATTATCTCTGAGTTCTGCATCCATCACATAATGGGACACAAGCACATCCTTGTCACCCTAAATCCACTGTTCCATTTGTATGTATTTGTTTTGAATGTATACTATCTTTCACTATGTCAAGAATTTGGCCAGGGTGTTTGGGGTATAGGTTCCTCCAATGCCTATAAATTCTTCCTCATTAGATATGACAATAGATAATATTCTCCAAATTGTACTTACTATTTGATTTTGAAGAGAACTCCAGGCAAACACTATTAAACTATGCATCTTTAATGTTATAACAAGAGTAAAAGTCCAGAATAATGCATGCATGATGGTACCACTTTCTCAAAATTCTTTTCTGCAATAATCATTTCATCTGGACACCAACCTGATCCATGGCCATATTAAATGAAATAACATTATAGAGCAAAATGATAAAAATATCCCCACAGAGCTCATGGTAAGATCTACAATTGACTAGCAACAATATCAAATCACATTTCAATAGCACTTCAAGTTTTACAAAAGACTTTCCTTACAACAATCCTGTGAGATAAGCAGTATAAGTATCATCATCATCATCGCTAAAGGAGGAAACTGGGGCTTGCAGAGATTAAGTGATAGTCATGGTTAACACAACTAATAAATGTCAGGGTCAGGTTTTGAACCTAGGTTTCTTCACTCTTAAGCCTCAACCTCTTTTTACTAACATCACATAGTGGTACCTCTGCTACTCTCATAAAAGCCAGAAATTATGTTTCAGGGAATTTAGAAACAGATTACACTTAAATGGCTTTGTACATCTCTACACTCATTTGCCAAGAAACATGTGTTGTGACACCTTTGAAAGTTTTTGGTCAATAACATTTTCCTAGTCAAAGATTTTACTTTATGGAAGCCTACAACAGTCAGGTCAAACTTAACCAGAAACAGGTCCACTAAACCATACAAAAGGTTCCCTGCAAATGGTTACTGACTTAGAAAACCACATATTAATATTATTTATATTCTATAACATTTTTATTTATTTTGCTAACTGTTTCCCAATTACACTTTAATCTGGTTTGGGCTGCACTCAACAGTGATGGCTATATTTGACACTTCTGGCTTACAGCATTAAAATATGAAAGAATGGTCAATCTAATATTCTGCCTAGACCTAAAAGGACTCTATTATTAGTTAAAATGTGTCAAAGGAGAAGCTAACAAGTATCATCAAACTAGATAGATTTCATTAGTGTTATAAAACCTTTAAGGGAGTAAACTATTTAGAAACTGAAAAAAAGGTGAAGAAATTATTATGCAATTCAATGGTATAATTGTTTTTACCTCCTTCTAATGACATAACTTAGTTCGAAATGCCAGACTCACCCATATGAAAATACATACGGTTCAATAAATTTTACTGCATGAAATACGGTACATGAAATACAATACTGAAAATGTATTGCTTTTCACTGAGCACTAAAAGCACCCTCAAATCCTTTCACTGAGCACTAACATCAACATTTATTAATCACTTAGTAGGCAGACCAACTTGCCAGACACTGAGTATACACAAGATTAAAATAAGACATGATTCTTGTCTTTATGAAGTGAAATACAGAAGGAAGCACATTAAGTGTTTAAGAAACATGTGAAGTAAGTGTTAAACAAGATGTGAGGGAAGAAAAAGATAAAGATTATTAGAGTGATTAGACGATGATTTTTTACAGGAGACAAGCTGGATTTTAAAGGATAGGGGAGAAAGAACTACAGCAGG
The DNA here is from genome assembly GCF_900497805.2 of Vombatus ursinus. Lineage (NCBI taxonomy): Eukaryota > Metazoa > Chordata > Mammalia > Diprotodontia > Vombatidae > Vombatus > Vombatus ursinus. The sequence continues at coordinate 57,356,090 of NW_020954596.1, forward strand.
TCAATCAGTACTTTCAAGCATGTTTTACACACCTGTACTCTTTCAACGGGGAGAAAAAATTCTACCTTAGCAGCAGTCTGCAATAATTAGATAAAATTAGGAAGCTATCCAACGGTGGTTCCTTGCCCCTCCTTCTCACCATAACCCACACAACTGAACTTTTCTCAGAAGGCTGATTTGTAAGCATCTTTCTACTTCAAGGTTACATGCATCAAGGCATTATTTATGGAGTTTCAATCACTCAGGAGATCTCAGAAAGAAGGCTAAGTAGTAAGAAAGTTTCCTCCAGAAGCTTTCTCACCAATCAAATAACAGCAATCAAATTCCTAATCAACCAACACCAAGAATAATGAGAGAATAAGCAAGAATAGAAACAAAAAAAATTAGTCAAGAAAATCACATAAGGATAAGGTTATAAGGATAGTGATAGGCCTGAAGTCTCAGAGCCAGCAGTGACCTCAATTGGTACAATGCCTCCCTTTGCACCTCTATCCACAACCTTCCAATTCACTTTTGACTGGGGTGGTGTTGGGGGAGGGGATGTGGAAGGAGAGGAGAAAGGTAGGGAGGATGGGTTGCCAGAGCTCTTTTCTACCACACCTTCTAGTCTAGCTGGACCAGAAATCATTAGGGCTAGCAGCATGACTAGTCAGTCTACAGACAAGCTCAGACTGCAAAGTCTGGCTTCTCAACACAGAATGCAAACTCAATCAACTCATGTCACCTATCTCCCCTCAAAACAACCAGGGCAACAAAGCCCCATCAAGACTCAGAAAACATTTGTCATCATTCCATCTGGACGGAATCCTTCAAATCAAAGTAATCATAGATCCATTTGAATATCTGAGTAAGAAAGCAGATGCTCATGTACAAAAACATAAACAGTCGGGGCAGCTAAGTGGCACAGTGAATAGAGGTCTGGCCTTGGAGTCAGGAGAACCTGAGTTCAAATCTGGCCTCAGATACTTGACACTTACTAGCTGTGTGATGCTGGGCAAGTCATTTAACCCTGATTGCCTCACCAAAAAGCAAAAAAAAAAAATTAAATAAAATATAAACAGTCAAAATAGACGCAACACAAAAATAATAATATAAATAGATAAGTTTCATACAAAGAAATGACAAGTAAAAGAAATGTTGTTTAGTTGCTCAGTCAATATCAGACTCTTCATGACCCCACGGACCATAGCACACCAGGCCCTCCCATCATCCATTATTTCCCAAAGTCTGTCCAAGTTGATGTTTGTTGTTTCATGACACTATCCATGACACATCTCATCTTCTGCCATCCCCTTCTCCTTTTGCCTTCAATTTTTCCCAACATCAAAGTCTTTTCCAATGAGTTCTGTCTCCTCATTATGTGGTTAATGTATTTAAACTTCAGCTTCAGTATTTGTCCTTCCAACGAATAGTCTGAATTTATTTCTTTAAGTATTGACTGATTCGATCTCCTTACTCTCCAAGGTACTCTCAAAAGTCTTCTCCAGCATCACAATTCAAAAATGTTGATTCTGTGATGCTCAGCTTTCCTTGTAGTCCAACTCTGACAGTCACACATTGTTACTGGAAAAACCATAGCTTTGACTATACAGACCTTTGTCAGCAAGGTGATGTCTCTGCTTTCCAGTTTGCAATCCAGATTTGCCACAGCTTTCCTTCCAAGGAGCAAGTGTCTTTTAATTTCATGGCTGCAGACACCATCTGCAGTGATCTTTGAGCCCAAGAATGTAAAATCTGACACTGCATCCATTTTTTCACCCTCTATTTGCCAGGAAATGATGGGACCAATACCTTATGGAAAAAAAAACCACGCAGCCCAAATAGCTTCAAAGCAGAATTCTTTTAAACTTTCCAAGAACAAATAATCCCTAAATTAAATAGATTATTTATAAATATGAGACAAAGCTACATTACCTAGTAACTTTCGTGAGGTAAATACAGCACCAAATTTAAGTCTAAAATTAACACTAATTAAACTATATGCTACCTACTTCCCACATACTACTACTCCAGCAAAATCTTGGAAGTTCACACCAGACTGAATAATGACCAAGAAAGTCAAGGTGAAACTACAGTAAATAACTTCTTCCACCCAAGAACTGGACAAAAAGTCTGCCAGCAACCCAAGAGCAATTGGAGAGGAATCCTATGGATTCCAAAAAATGTAATCTCTAAAAACCAGAATAAATTTCCCATGTCTTCGTAACTCCAAGGGTCAGTTTGTGTCTATTCGCTATCATGCTGCCTCTTCTCCCATAAATATATGGTTACTAAATCTATTATCAACCTCAGAAATATGGAATTATTTCTTCTGATCTTGACATTAAGAACGGATACTTTGCTACCTACTGTTCTAATTTTACTGTACTTTCTTCCTCTGTAACTCAGTTTCTTAAATATCAAAGGAAATATCTAAAAATAATAAATTTAAAATTTCCTAAGCCTACTTTTTTTTCCATTTAAGTGAAGGCAAACATGGAAATATTTAAAAGAATTAAAGTTTTTACATTAGAGAAGAATACTTTACCTTTATTAAGTCGAGTTCCAACATACAATAGAAATCCACATCTTCTATTCATTACGTTTATCTAAGAAGAATTTCTTTTAATCCCAGTGTGAAAAAACTTTAGCTATTAAAAAAAAAAAGTCTTATGCTTATAGAACAATTTTATCCGTTCTGTTGCAACAAGAAGTCACTGGTTTCCTTTCTGTGGTAAACAATGGGAACTAGCAAATCATGGGAAACACACTCCCTGTAAAACATCTACTGTTTTTATACACAATTGGGTCTACTTCCTAATTATCAAAGCTTACCAGAAGCTTAAGAGATAAAAATCTATCAAGAACTGCACAATAAAATTGGGCAAAACACATGCAAAACAACTGAAGCAAATTCCAAGTTTCCCTGAAGAGACCAAGTAAGGAAAGGAAAATGTTTTTACAGATTTGACATAAACTATCTTCCAAATTCCTTTTAAAACTTTTGAGACTATTGGTCTCACAAGATCAGAAGTCATGCTTTTTTTACAACTGTGCCAAGTTTAGCACCTTGTGGATTAAATAATAATATTACTAAAAATGGAACTAAAGTAACCAGTGCAGACTTTGCTTCCAAACTTTTTCTTAAAGAAAAACTGTCAGTTTCAATTTTGTTTTGTTTTTCACCTCCATCCCTTCTCAAACAAGAGTGACTTAGATAAATGAGCATAAATAATCTTGGAACCATAAGGCTCTTTCAATATGAAAATAGTGGAATACTGGAACTCTTGGAGATAAAAGTTTCTTCAAAGTCATTTTAGACTAAATTTTTATACTAGTTTTTCTTCTGAAAGACACATTTTCAGAAAACAAATTCCTCTTTTTAAATAACACCCATTAAAACAAACAAGTTTATACGTAGCTTCAGTCTACTATTTATGGGGACTAAAGGCCAAAATAGGTTAGAAATAATTGGCAGGTCCCAAAATTTCATGTAACTTTATTAGCATCTATTTTCATTATAGTTACACGATACCAATTTTCAATTAATTTTCTGGTATAGTATTTTAAGACAGAAATAGCCAAGGCACAGTGCATTGAGTTGGCCTTGGAGTCAAGAAAACTTGGATTCAAAAATCCTGGTTCTAAAAAGCACGGCTATGTAACCTTGGCATCTCCCCAAGACTCTAAGTAGCAGAGCAGTTGCTTATCTGAATTAATCAGGGTAATTTCTTTACTTGGAGTTTCCCACAAGACAAGTGTCAAAGAAGTAAGACCATACCACTCCCAAGTGGGACCCAAACCAGATTAAAATGTAGTTCCTTTCTGAGCTTAATATGCTGATGTATTAATTAAAAAAGAAATATAGACATATGTGGTTTTCTAAGTAAATATGAGGCCCAAAGGAAGCCTTAATTATGATTTAGTGATCCTATTTCTCTCTGAGTTTGACATTACTGCCCTACATCAGTAAAATCACAGGTCTGATCCAAAATAAAAACATTTTTTAAAAACCAGGAACCTGAAAAACAATATTAAAAATGTTCTCCAAGCAGTAATTTTTTTTTTCTTATTAGCCCTTCCTCTCCCATACTGTAGATATCAGGGGAAAGAACTCGATTTAGATTAAGTGGAAGAGAGATCAAGGTTCTGGCTCCTCTTTTAACCTACGACCCTGAACAAATATCATTTCACCTCTCCCAGACTCATCTGACCCTAAATAAAAAAATCCACGATCCTAAACAAATCACAAAATCAACTAATTTTGGGGTTTATCTCATCTGATCCTAAATTAAAAAATCCACGATCCTAAACAAATCATGAAATCAACTAATTTTGGGGTTTATCATCTTCCTTTTGTATGTTATCTCCCCTTTTAGAGTGTAAGCTCATTGAGGGCAGGAAAGCATAGCAAAGTAAAAAAGGAACCCACGAGTTCTCCTAGGAGAGTTAAACAAAAGAACTGAAGTCAATTTCATCATGAGCATCATTTCATAGGACACTGGGCCATCTTGTCTGACAGTGCTCAATTGGCACAAGCAGAAAGACAACCATAAAGATAACTGCAGCCCTTATGTTGTATCACAAGCATTTAGCATGGTCCCTAGAATATAGTAGGCACTTTCTATATATACACATACATATATATGCATATATATGTATGTATATATAAAATTGATTAGACCATCAGATTTACAGCCAGAAGGGACCTTAAAATTTATATATTCTAACCTGAATTTATGACAAATAAACTGAGTTTCTTAAGTAATTTACTCAAGGTCATACAGGTAGTAACTGGTAAAGCCAATATTTTCAACCAAGTTCTTCTCACTCTAAATCCAGTTTTATTTCTACTATACTTCACAAATATTCTTTGGTTATTCATTCATGTAGTGCTTTCAAGGCTACTTTTAAAAACAAGCAACTATACTTTAAAAGAAATGTTCTAACCTAATTCAGTTATAATCATTAAAGATAAAATCCAAGTCAAATATTTTGGCTTACACCTCTTCCCAGAGTGGTCATGTTCAAAAAGTCATTCAAGGACACCAGAACTCTTTTCTGTAAAGTGCTAAGCTAGATCTACCTGCTTAGCTATCTCAGTTGGGCTGGGTTGTTTCCCCCTTGACCTCTTATTTGGGCACTAGGTCACAGACTCTCTCTCACCCAATTAATGGCTATCCTAAAAGCTGCCAATCTAGCCCTGACTTACTTAGTAACTCCATGAAATACCATCTCTCTTGGATTTTTCCCATCTTCGGTAATTATTTTGTCTGTCTCTTACACAGCAGTAGCAGTTCAGATACATTTATTTCGCAGTTGTTACTTTTTTTTTTAATTGTACACATATTTATATTTTTCCTATACTTTTTTCCCCTTCCAAGTAAATCGCTAAGCCAAAAAGCTTATATGAACTATATGAACTATATGCCTATATGAACTCTCAAAGCATTTGGAAGTACATCCTCAATAAATGTTACTCACAAATCTTATTTATGCCACATTAAAGTCTGCTTCTACAAAGCCCTATACCTCACTGTAGGGTAGAAGTGGCCCTGGCTTCTCAAAAGCTATGCCAGCAGAATGTAAGTTCTGTCAAAGTCTACCACACTTTCCCAGAAAAGTTTCAAGTATCCTCCCAACAAAAGACTGTGTCAGTGAACAAGCACTTATTAAAGTATCCACTACTTGCCAGGTATTGGGCTAAGCACTGGGTCTATAAAGAAAGGTAAAAACAGTCCCTACCTTCAAGAAGCTCACATTCTAATGGAGCAACAACATGTAAACAATCATGTACCTATAACTAACTATGAATGGAAAGGCTACCAAGAGGCTGGCAAACAAGTGAGGAATTCTCTGGCCATGAACAAACTAAAAAAAACAAAGAAAAAAACTTACTTAACTCTCAATTCTTCCCAACTGTATTTGTAGAGAGGTAGAAAAGGGGGCACAGGGATGCTATGAATCACTGTTTGGGTCTATCTATAAATATTATTTAAATAATTGAGTAGTATACATATGAGATCTTTGTCCAATGAATAGAGAGTTAACAAACTACTAGAAAAACTAACCATATCAATATTGACACTCTCCTAATAAATGGAACCATAAGAAAAAAGGAAAGCATAGCAAAGTAAAAAAGGAACCCACGAGTTCTCCTAGGAGAGTTAAACAAAAGAATTGAAGTCAGTTTCATCATGAGCATCATTTCATAGGACACTGGGCCATCTTGTCTGACAGTGCTCAATTGGCACACGCCGAAAGACCACCATAAAGGTAACTGCAGCCCTTATGAACTAACAAAATCCATTCCAAAAGATGAAAAGGTAAATAAATTCTATGGAAACTTGACAAGATTCTGCATATACTCTGATACTAAGCGACTTCAATAGAAACATGGAAGTGGAAGGGTAGCAAAAGTAAACTATGGCTCAGATTTCAGAAATAAAAGAGGAAGACTACTCAGAAACTTCACATCTATATATTATAAATACTTTTTTCTACAGGAGAATCAGAAAGCCCTGGACAAGGTAAGAATTGAAAAAAAAATCATCAAAAATAAAATTGACTATATTTTAACAGACAGGAAACAATTGGTAATTGAGTTGGGAGCCATAACAGATCAGCTATTAAGAGAGTACACAGTCAAACCCCTGACTAGTTTATATGTTAAATCAAAAGTCAAAAGTATAAACACAAGAAGATAGAGTGTTATGACTGCAACAACTTTTAAGTTTACCTGTTCAAACAAGCTGTTCATGCAAAAAAATAAGAATGGAAAAAGGAAAAAGATAGTGACCTCATTATCACCTTCTGCAAAGTTTAATCAACACAACAAGGCCATAAAAGCCCAGAATCTGCCAACAGGCACTTGTCTGCCCTTGTCAATAGATAACATGGAAAGTCAATACCAGTTAGTCATTTTCTCTGTGTGTGTGTGTGTGTCTATGTGTACTTTTGTACATACATGTGTAATTTGTACTCTGTGTGTGTGTGTGTGTGTGTGTGTGTGTGTGTATTTATAGAAGCCATTAAGATGAGTTCCTTTTGCAGCTAGTTTCCTCAGGGGAGTCTACAAGTGAGGGAGTGAAATTTCTAAAAGAAATATTTTTTGGAGTGGATCTATGCTACTCCCACTTCCCTTCAGCCTACCTTATCAATGATCTGGGTGCACTGGGACCAATTAAATCCTACCCAAAAGTTATGAGGTACATGTCACCTCATGACACAGCTCTGCCCAAAAATCCTAAGGATTTACTTACTTAGTTACAAGCTTCCCCAGCCACACCATCATAGAAGTATGGGCAGGCATATTAAAATTTGAGTGGGAGTTCAAGATAGCACTAATGGCCATCTCCAGGGCTTCTTGAACTTTTTCCACTCTCGACCCCTTCAGGGCTTCTTTAACTGTGGGTCGGAACTGGTAAGGTCAGAACCCAGTTTAAAAAGCACTGAGTCAGAGGTGATGGTGTAAATAGTTGTTCTGGTGAAGGCGAGAGGAAGGAGCCCCAGTGCCACAAGGTGAAGTCTGACAAGACCTTATAAAAGGAACTTTGTGTTTAGCTTCCAAAACATGATGTTGATAAGGTAGTATCAATCACAAGCCTATGGATTTTCGTAAAACTGTACCACAGCATTCATCCCTAGGCAGGAAGGACCCTTTACCCTCACCTACAATTAAAGCATCTCATAAAGGCCTGACTTGACTTGATTTAAGGGGCTGCAGGATACTAGTATGACATTAAAAGCTAGACTGCAGAGTTAAGAAATAAGAGAGGAAGTAGAGGCAATAATTATGGATGACTTTTTTTTTTTTTAAGGCAATTGGGGTTAAGAGACGTGCCCAGGGTCACACAGCCAGTAAGTGTCAAGTGTTTGGTCTGAGGCCAGATTTGAACTCAAGTACTCCTGACTTCAGGGCTGGTGCTCTACCCACTGCGCCACCAAGCTTCCCCCTTGACTTTTTCTATAAGGCTAGCAAGTGAACAGACTAATTTATAATATCCCAGATGAAACTGGAAGTTACATATGAAGCTAAACAATAATAATTAAGTACACCTTCAGTGTAATTACAGATGTTCACTGCTGTATATTATTTTTTCTCTCATGGTTATTTTTATTTGCTTTGTGTTCACATTATGCGTTTATTACAGTTTGTTAACTCTGCTTAGCTTTGTTAACTATTTGCACATAATCTATTTTGCATAGCCCACTGATGTTATATTATGACTATGATACTGTTTGCTATTGTTCATATTTGTTTGTGTAATATAGATATGCATCTTCTGAGGAAGATACAAAAAATGTGTCTTGTATGAAATTCACACCTGTCAAACAAGCAGCATGTCAAGTGACGCTCTACATTCCAACATGTCCACTGCATCTACTTTTAATGTATGCTTGCTGTGAAAAGTAATTACACCTGAGACAATTATCTGAAAGCTAGGTTAATCATCCCTGTTTAGTGAAATACTAAGATAATATGATGCTATACAGTATAATTCCAGATATCAAGTGTACCCCAAATGATTTGGCAAAGGACTGCCAAATTCCATAGCCCAGCAAGGAACAAATTAGAAGTTAGAGATTTGACTGGCATCCTGGAATTTGTAGCTCAGAGGAACAAATGTGCCCCTTTTTGAGCCAGAAGGCATACTTCACTCACACACTCAGGAGTTCTCAAAGGTATAAACACAGTCTTCGATATGTGAACTGAGAGGAAGCAGTAGGGACTTTCAGAACTGAACAGCAGTCACTGTGGGGACCCAGCATCCCCAGCCCAAACCAGGACTTAATGAGATAAGCCATAAACAGTAAGTAGCACAGTTAGCACAGGAATATGCAAGAGGCAAAAGGAGAGCTAGAAAGGCAACATTCAGGATAAAGCTAGCAGTTGTAGCCACCTCTTCAAGAAATAAAAGGAAATTACAAAAGGTCTGCTCTTTGTCTAACTCATTCTCCCCATAACTGATCCAGTAACAGACACTATTATATTCTTCTTGCTTCCAATTTACATGTTTCCTGTATTGATTTTTGCCTTAAAGAGACAAGTGTTTTTTTTTTTTAAAGATAAAACATAAATTTAAACATAAGGACAGGGACGCAAGTCTTCACCAGAATTTTCTCAACTAGGGGCTCCAAGCTATTGTGATTGTTCTAACTTTTCATCTGCTACAAACTCCATATGATGGTGGAAGGGAGAACCACATGGATCTGAGAGACCATTATATTCTCCCTTGTTGAAAAAGGAACTTACTATAAGAGTGTAGCTGATTAAATCTCCAGAGAGAAGGGGGATAGGAAAGACCTTAGGAGGGATTCAGCTCTGCTCCTATCCAATAGGAATGAGGGGAAAAAAGGATAGAGTACCAGAATGCCAACTTTAACCTCCACAACCATAGCAACACCATTATTGTTACAAGTTACTTCTCATCATGGCCAATTGTGTCAGGAGGCATGAGAAAAGGTACACAGAGTACTAAAGAGTGTAGTTAAGGATTCAGAGTCTGGTATGCCAGGTTTTAATGAATGAAAGAAGATACAATGAGTTTGAAAAGAAGAGGTCAAACAAAGAGAAATTTATTTTTAAAAATGGGGAATCTAGAGGGTATAATGGAAGGGGAGATCAGAAGAGGGACTATGGAGAAGACATGAAGACATAGGCATAGCAATGAGGAAACAGGGCATGGAAGCAATACAAGAGAGTTTTTACTTAAGCAGAAGGGAATGAGGAGTTTGCTTGCTGTAACAAGATGAAGTACCATTTTATTTGAACTCTCATCCTTAATAATTCAGTATTTCTTCTCTCAAACACTAGGAGAAAAGGGAGAACAGGTCCTACACCTGACTTAAAAAATATCTGGTTATGAGCTTACCAAGGTGTCTACCAACTCACATCTATCTCAACTTCTCTGTTTCATCCCAAGACTACAGAGAAATGGTACAGTCGGAAGACTACCTGCATGAGGAAAGTGTGTGTGTACTCAGCTCCAAGTCAAGCTTGGTACCCAAGGCCCTACTCCTAAACAGTGTAGTAGTATCTGACACCTTGATCCTAGTCAAGGGCCTGGAATTAAGAAGCTTGGTGACTAAAGTTTTGGTTCTAGCCAATGTCCTGATGGCAAGAAGCCTGGTGGTTGGGTATGGTTGGGTATGCCATGGTCATGAAGATCTAACAAAACAGTACAAAGTAGATCCTGGGCACTGGGAGGGGAAAAACTGCCTTACCACCTATTCATTCTTTAGCCCCTTGAAATATGACTTCCATTCTCACCATTCTACTGAAACTATACTCTGGAAGGTCAACAATAACTTCCTATTCACAAAATACAGTGAGTTTTCTCAATTCTAATTCCAGCTTGCCTTCTCTGCAGTGATTTCCTTTAGGAAATTCCACCCTCTCTTGGTCATTGGGATACTTCCCATCATACAGGGAGGCAACTCCTGTGGAGAAGGGGCCAGTCATCCCTACCAACTATAAACCCAAGAACCTTGGGAACAGAAATGTTTCCAGCCCAGTACCCACAGCCATCATCCCAGGAAGCAACCTAGCATGGAGATGCAGCCTCGCCACTATTCCTATAGGTGCTACAGCCACAGCTACTGGAGACCCGAAATAAACGCTCTTGCCACCAAAGTCTTTGGCACACCATAAAATGGTTCAACTTCAGAAACAGGATTTTGACCGTGAAAATGACATTAAGAGGTACTGACATCTACTTTGCCACTCTACACAAAGGATGATAGGATTTTTCCATTCAACTTGCAATTGAAACCCTCCATGAGTTGTCCCCCCATTAAAATATAAGCTCCTTGAGAGCAGAGACTCTCTTATTTTTCTATTTGTATACCCAGAGCTTTACCTCAGTGCTTTGCACATAGTAAGCGCTTAAAATCTTTCATCCTTTCAATCATTCACACTATTATGTTGCTTCTCACCCCTATTTGCCCACTTCTAACCAATCATTCTTCTTCTAAAGTTTCCTCTTCTTTCTCACACCAACAATGCCAAATTCAACTACTTATTCTCTATTCTTGTCTCTACATTCATTAGTAAAAGAACTCCTCTACTTCTAAGGCACCAACTAGCTATGCTGAAGAATTTTGAAACCCTGAGATTCCACCTAAGCTTTAATCTTTGACCTCCAAACATCCATTTGAACATTTCTACTTGGCTCTTTTGTTGTCATCTCAAAATCAACACATCTAAAATGGAATCCATGTTCCCTCCAAAATCAGTTCTTATGCCTTGCCTCTTTCTGTCCTATTACATTGTTCTCCCAGATGACACAGGCTAAAAACACGAGTAATATTTAAATACTTCCTCAGGGCCCTTATCTAATCAATCAACAACTGTGTGCCCTGTAGGTTAAAAACCTATCACTAAATGTTTATAAAATTTATTGAATCCCTACATTAAGCTGAGCACTATTCTACAGGCATATAAGAAAAACTCAATCATAGGCTTTAGAAGAACTTAAAATCCAGCTAGAGAAAAAAGACAGGGGCAGCTAGGTGGTACAGTGGATAGAGCACCAGCCCTGAATTCAGGAGGACCTGAGTTCAAATCCGGCCTGAGACACATAACACTCACGAGCTGTGTGACTCTGGGCAAGTCACTTAACCCCAATTGCCTCACCAAAAAAAAAAACAAAAAACAAAACAAAAGAAAAAGAAAAAAGACAGACAAAAAGCAAAACAGGACATGTGATTTTAAAAAAATTAATCCAATAAATATTTATTGAGTGCCCACTGAATACTCACCACTAAGCCAGACATCATAAAACCTATAGAAAAAAACACATACAGTATATATAAACTATTAAATATGCACAGTTAATATTAAGATCCAGGCTGAGGCTAGGCTCAGAAAGTATGTACAGCAAGAATACTCAACCTACAGATCCCAAACATGACTCTTTCACGGGCAACTTGTAGGTCTTCAATAACCTATGGACAGATGAATGGTAACAGAGTGTACCTACAAGAATGTCCACATGGTATCAGCTCTCTTTTCATTACACCCAACTACATAAATTCCTTTTCCCTTTACAAATAGTTCCTCTAAATCTGTCCTAATCTGTTTTGTTTCTGAAAAAGAGAAAACAGAAAAGTTCTGAAAAGAACCACCAAAAAAGACAATCAACTAGGACCATTTAATGCAGCATAAAAAGGCCTACCTGGGCTATACTTCCATAGACTGTGAGAGAACCACTCACTATCTTATAATACAATATATGTATGATTATGCATAAACATAATATAGCTTCAGTTTACTTTCCAGAATGATATATTCTACAGCCTACACTCTAGCCAAATTAGTCTGCTTTCTGTCCAACTCCTGCCTCTATGCCCCTTGCAAGTTGTGCCTCTTAGAATCCCTTGCCTCTGTCAAAGCTTAGCTCAAAGCCCTCTCCTGCTACATGAAGCCTAATTACCCCAGAAGCTAGTGCCACCCATGTCCTACTGAAATGATACTGTATTTTTTAAAATCTATTTATCTGTGTGCCTGCTGTTCTCCCTGATGAAATGCAGCCTCCTTGAGAAGGGGGTCTGTTGTACAACCTATTATCAAATTGCTTGCCTTCTCAATGAGGGGATAGGGGAGGGAGGAGGGAGAGAATACATAACTCAAAATTTAAAAAAAAAACTAATACTAAATTTTTTTTATACATAATTGGAAAAAAAATGAAATATCTGAGAATGGGGTCTGTTTTGTCTTTTTATCTCCAGGACCTAGCACAATGCCTGGCACATAGTAGGCACTTAATACCTGTTGAATGGTAGAAACAAAAATATGCAATTATTATACAAAAGGTTATCTTAATTGTTTAGGATTTAGATGATTATGAAAAGGTTAAATAAATTGTGCTCAATACATTCTAAGAAGACAGGGAAGCATTTTATAAACACATACACATATATGTGCACATACACATACACACACACACACTCTCTCTCTCTCTCTCTCACACATTTTTTTTCTTTTGGAAGAATTGGGCCAAGGCAACAAAAAGAATCCAAAGTAATGTGGGGAAATGGAAATGGTAGGTACAAAAGGAAGAGCTTATATCTGGATCATCATCTCCTAGTAAAAAGAGATGATCTGTGATGAGATCTGGGCTGGAGTAGGGCAAGTCTGGGGTCTTTCCTGTGAATTTTCTCAACACAGAAGTCCAAGGGAATCTTGAGGAACTTAAAAGTGAGCTGAGGAGAACAAAACATACAAGTCAAAACAATACAAAATTCCTAACTCTCTGTCCCCTTCTCCTCCCATCATAGCTCCCACTATTTGTTTCATTTCTGTCCAGGCCTGTGAAGAGTGGCCTTTCTACTCTGTCTTAGGTCTCCAACATCTGTTCACAGGTTGGTACCAGCTCACTTAGTTTCAATCGAGTATAATCTACTCTTTTCAGTGCCATCCGGCAATACTTTTTTGATGCATAGCTTGAACCCTTATAAGGCTGGCCATTTGCCACCTGGGTGAGAATACCCATCTGGGCAGACAACTCAGCTTCCACATGTTATGTAGAGGCAGCAAAGGCTGCCATCTGCTGGTCCAGCCACCTTGTATTTGTCTTCTCCTTGCACTGCTCCAGGATAACGTTCTCAGGGCTCTGCACGACAGTCCTAATCTCTCCATTAATTATCAATTATCTCCATCAATTAGGATATCCCTGATATCTCCATCTGCAGCTTCTGGTTTGCCAAAATATACTTCAACATGAATATAACAGGAACCTTGCTGAAACTCTCTCCCAACAGAACTCACCTCTGGCCTGCAAGTATCTCTCTTTTTAGTCCTACACAGAGGCTAACCAGGAAAGCACATTTTAGAAAAATATCAATCCAAAATAATTAAGATTGCATTAAATTTCAGTGCATAAAAGAATAAAGCATCTAATATCTAAAGTTCTCCTTTCCATAAAGCTGAGGTTTTACTCCATTTTGGTTTTAGCGTCATTAAATATTAACTCTGTTCTACAAATGTTATGTTTAGATGTCTGATCCAAAGGCTCACATGATTCAGAGCTAGAAGGTACCTCAGAGACTGCCTATCCACTGACCCCTTCATTGTACACATAAGGAAACTGAAGCCCAAAGAAGTTGAATGACTCACTCAAGGTCATACACACATGGAAATAACAAAACTGCTCTACCCTGTCAGGAATTAAAAATCAAACCAAGGAAGTGGTCAGACAATATAAGCCAAAATAGTTTTCAAAAGAGTTCTAGTCTATATATAAATGATAACATGAAAGCATGCTCCCAATCATTAATAAGCAGCTTAATCCAGATTTAAGCATATCTGAAGTCCCACTTCACACTTTGCAATCACAAATATGACAAAAGATGAGAATGGTCAGTGTTGGAAGGAGTATGTAAAGCTGGGCAAACTGATACTTTATGAAGCTGTTAAGTGATCTGGCTACTCAGGACATTGATTTGGAATTATGTAAGAAAAAACCAACTACATTTCCATACCCTTTGACTCAGAAAACTCACTACTGGGTATATGTAATCAAAGGAAGTCAAAGATAGAAGCAAGACCACATATATGCCAAAATTTTCATAGCAGCACTCTTATAATAGCAAACCAGAAGCAAAGCTAAGTATGCATTAACCTGGAAATGGCTAGGGAAAAAAAAACAACAACTCTGCATCAAATGAAAGTGGTGTCATTTGGCCTGATCACCCCCACAGAAAAAAAAAAATCAAATGGATTGTGGCCATTCCCCCTCTTGCCAAAGGCATGCAGCACCTTGTACGACTACCAGACACCCATTCAGGTTTGGAATTCCTGCCATAAGCATAAACTCACATAATCCCCTCTCTCCATACTTAACCTCCCACTCCAGCCATCTTCTGGCCATATGGCTTGTGATTCACTTCTCATCACCCCACCTCTTCCTTTAGAAATCATGATGAAATGGATACTATACTTATGGCTACACTAACCATTCCTGGGACTTCAGTCCTCGTCACCACTCCCCGTATGTACTGACCTCCCTCCCTTTGCCCACACCCACCCCCTCACTCCCCACCCCCACCCACATATAATGTAGGCTCCTTAAGGAATACACTTTAGCATTCATATCTCCCATGCTTTAACACAGCACTTTGGACATAGTAAATGCTTAATAATTTGTGTTTTTTTCATTCATTAGTTGGCCAGATCATGACATGTAGTTGGATGGACAACCTATAGTGTTTGTCCATTAGAATATACATCTGGGGCACAGAATTAAAATGAACAACAATGGATATGAAAGGATATGAAGAGCAGTTTTCAAAGGAAGACATCTAGGCTATCATTAGCCACATGAAAACATGCTCCAAATCACTGATAATTAGTGCAATTCAGTGTAAATTATTAGTGCAAAATACAGATTATAACTCTGAGGTTCTATGTCACACCGATAAGATTTATAAAGTCAACAAAAAGGAAAAATGAGAAATGTAGGAGGGGCTGCAGAAAAATAAGCATACTAATGCACTGTTGGTGGAGCTGTGAACTAATTCACCTTACTCAAGTACAAAAAGTAATGGAAAGATGTGATCACTGAAGCACTGACAGTAATACCTGAAATATCACAAAAGAGGACAAGATTAGAGAAAGGCAAACAACATTTTTCTTAAATGGGAAGAAAACAGTTTGAAAATTATAGGACAATGAGGTTGAAGTTGATTCTTGGGCAAATTCTAGAATGTCTAATTCAAGAGACAGTAAATATAAAACAGAAAGATAGTGATCACAAAGAGCCAGCATGGCTCCACCAAAAAATGTCATGCCAGACTACCCTTATTTCCTTATTTGATAGGTTACCATGTGGTGGATATACTTAATCTAGATCTCAGAAAAGTTTCTGATAAAGTATTTCATACTATCATTGTGAGGAAAATGGAGAGATCTGGACGACTATATCAATAGTATCAAACCCAAATAGAAATAGGGCCCTAATGTACATAAGGGTCCATGCAGGCCATACACTTACTTAGTTTTAAAATGTAACGTAACCTATGTTTTATTGTATTTTTATTTATTTTGCTAAATATTTCCCAATTATATTTTAATCTGGTTCTGGCCCCACTCAGGAATGTTGCTGGCTGCACCATGTGTTTAATATCTCTGGACAGCACAATAATACAAATTAGATGAATTGAGACCTGGTTGGATGGCCACACTCAAAGAGTAGTAGTTAATGGTTCAATGCCAACTTGGCAGGATGGATATAGTATCCTTGTGTTTAACATTTTCATCAATGACCTGAATAAAGATAACATGTTCATCAGATTTGCAGGTTCCATAAAGCTGGGCAGGATTGCTAATAAATTGGATGACTTAGTCAATATCCAAAAAAAAAAAAAAAATAGATTTTGAATAGTAACTAGACTGTCCTGAATCTAGTAAAATTAAATTGAATAGGGATGTCTTAAGTTTGTTTGGGGACACACATAGACACGCACACACAATTGGGTGGACAGAATTCTGGGCCTGGAGTCAGGAAAATGTGTTCCAATCTGGCCTCAGCCACTTTCTAGCTGTCTGACCTTGGGCAAGTCACTTAACCTCTGTTTTCTCAACTATAAAATGAGGGTCATAATAGCAGCCATCTCCCAGGGTTGCTGTGAGGATCAAATGAGATCGTAACTGTGCATGGCACGCAATAAGAGCTATAGAAACATTCGCTGTCATGAGTCCTCCCATCTTCTGTCATCGTTGTCAAATTGATGGCTATCAGGTTAGAACCTCATAATTCTTTTGATTTCAACTCAGTGAGTCAACTAGCACTTATTAATAGCTTATTATGTGCCAGGCACTATACCAAATGTTGTTGAGGATAAAATGAGATAATAGTAAAGTGCTCAGCACAGTGCCAGGTACATAGCAGACACTTAAGAAATGCTACTTCCATTCCATTCTATTCAAGTAAAAGATGGGGGAAGGTATGGTTCAATAGCAGTTGTTATTTTTTTTTAAAGATCTAGGGGTTTTAGGGGACTGCAAGTTCAGAATAAGTCAGCAGTATGATGTGGCAGCCAAAAAAACTAAGGGGATCTTGGACCAAGGCACAGCTTCCAAGCACAAGGAGGTATTGGTCCCATTGTCTTCTGCCCTCATCAGACTTCATTTGGAAGGGCACTGATAAGCTGAAGAGTATCTGCAGACAAGAGTTTCTATAGATGGGTAACCAGGATAGTGAAGGGCCTTGAGTCCACGTCATATGAGGATAAACAGAAGGAACTGGGGATGTTCTGTCCTAAGAAGAAAAGGGGTGGGTGTGCAAAATCAATTTATCAACAGGTATTTACTAAGCACCTATTATGTGACAAGATATTTTGCAATGGGAACACAAAATTTAAAAATGAAATAATCCCTTTTCACAAGAATCTTACCTTCTAATAGGTGAGACAACAAATACATATATGTGTGATATAAATATAGCATATATATGACGTTAATGCGAATTATGAAATTATTATGAAATAATTAATTAGAGAGGGCACCAGCAATTGGAGGGAGGGTAGGAATCAGGAAAGGTTTCATACAAAAGATGGCATTTGACTTGTATCTTAAAGAGACGATTCTATGAAGTTGATATATGGAAGCAGTACATCCTGGACATGAAGGATGGCTAGCTTCGGAGGCATGTGCAAGAAACAGACAGGCCGGTATTGTCCAGTAAAGGTGGAAAAATAGGTTGAGTATGGCTAGGTTGTGTGAAATATACATATATATAATATTGTGTATATTATGTGTGTGATACATTATATATAACATAGATTCGTGTGTATATATACTATATATGTACATACATATCTATATCTATATATCTATATATATATATCTATATGTGTGTATATACACACACACACACACACATACACACACACATATGTATTATTGCTTAAAAAGCAATAGGAAGCCATTAGAGTTGATTAGGGGAGACACATGCTCATATCTGTACTCAAGATAAATTACTTTGTCAGCAATGTATAGACTAGATAGGAGCTGAGAGAGACTTGAGGTAGAACCACCAATGAGGGCTTTTTGCAATAACCTAAGTGAGAGAAAAAGAAGATCTGAACTAAGATAGTAGTTGTTTGAGGGCAGACAAGGGACTTTGTGGAAGCAGAAACAGCGCTATCAAGCAAGTGACTGGATACGATGTCAGATATTGAGAATAACGCCAAGATTATGAAACTGGGAGACTGAAAGGATGGTGGTGCCTTCAACATAAACTGAGAAGTCTGGAAGAGGGGAAAGTTTGATAACTACGTTTGAATGTTTGAAGGGCTGTCATATAGAAGACTTTTCTGTGTGACCCCACTGGGCAGGAGCAATGGGTGAAAATTATAAAGAGACAAATTTAGGTTTGATTTAAGGAAAAACTAACAGTTAGAGCTGTTCAAAATTGGAATGAGGCTGCTTCAAGAGATGATCTAAGTTTCTTCTCCTTAGGGATCCTGAAAAAGACTAGATAAACATTAGACATAGATGTTACAATGGTGATTCTTTCTGGTACGAGTTTAACAAAATAATAACAACAACAACAATAGTGGCATTTATGTAGTACATTGAGGTTGCAAAGTCCTTTACAAATATTATCCTATTTTATCCTCTCAGCAACCCCGGGAGACAGGTACTATTGTCATTCTCATTTAACAGATGAGGAACCTGAGGCAAACAGCAGTTAGTGATTTGCTCAAGGTCACAACACTAGGACATATCTGAGACCACATCTGATCTCAGGACTTCCGAACCACAGGTCGACTGCTCTATCTACTATGACACCTGGGTTGGACTTTAGAAATTCAAATTTTGTGATACTATGAAGGTCATTTTTAGTTATAACAGGAGAAATCAGCACCAACAGAACTACTTTCAAAAGATCACCCCAATGGATCTGTGATCTCACAGATGTGGGTGTTCCCTCCAACAAAGTACACTGCAATCCATCCTTGCCTGCCCATCCTATACAATCCCAATCCTTCCAAAAGTTTGTCATAGGTGTTCCCACCCAACTTATTAGAGTCTCTCATTCTACTGCTATTACACAAACATCAGTGGTACATGAGAGTTCTCCATTAGTTAGCTTTCACTCTTCCTATATCACCAAGATCTCTTTTTCCAGGGATAACATTTGATATTATACCACTGATCCACCATAATTCCTTGTTTAATATGTTGGAGCTCACTTACACGAACCATAAAACTTCTCCAAATGTGACTCTCAACTTCAATTATACAAAGACAGTAGTGTTCCATGACTCACAACCATAGTAAGTTGATAACTTAATCTACCTCCACAGGTCTCCAGCCCTGGTGTAGAGCAAAGTCCTCACACTGGGAGGGAGCACCCCCCCACATACTGACAAAAAAACATCACAGAGCCTTCCGGAATTAATGCTTTCTGTTTCTAACCATGTACTAGGCAAGAGAGGTTAACTAGGATTGACGAATGCAATATTATTATTGCTAAAGCAAACAGAGTGGAGAAAGAATAAATAAATAGAAGAATGACATATAGGCAATTTTCCAATTACATTTAGCACTGATTATGCTAGTTAGTACTAGAATACTCTGCTCAGTTAAGATCTCCAGAACTTGTTACTTAAGAACACAGGGGAACAACATAAGAATTAATAAAGGGTTGGGTGACAGACCCTCTCATTTTTACAGAAGGAAAAAAATATGGTTCTCAGACCAACTAGTTAGGGATAATTCAAATTGCAAAGATAAAAAAATGCACAAGGTTTCTTTAAGTATTTGTACTAGTAATGTTTAGCAATATGTGCTAAAGGGAAGAACACTGAATTTGAAAACAAAAGACCTAGGTTCAAATCATGGCTTAACCACATAGTAATTGAGGAATCCTAGGCAAATCACTTACTTTCTCAACCTTTTTTTCCTGATACTAGAATGGAAATATTTGTTGTTGTTTTGTTCTTGGTTTTTTTTTGTTTGTTTGTTTTTGTTTTTTTTTTGCTTTTTGGTGAAGCAATGGGGTTTAAGTGACTTGCCCAGGGTCACACAGCTGGTAAGTGTCAAGTGTTTGAGGCCATATTTGAACTCTGGTCCTCCTGACTCCAAGGCAGAGCTCCATCCACTGTGCCACCTAGTCGCCCCTAGAGTTGTTTTGAAGGTCAAATGAAAAAAGTATATAAAAGAATTCTTAATATATGAGTTACCAATATACATTTTATGCGAAAGAGTTCTAATTAACCCTGATAAAATTTGTTTTACTATATTGTCACTTAAATGGAGACATAATTACAATACCATATAAATGGTGATTTGTTATTGATACGGTTCAACTCAGGACTTGCTCTACTTCCATCATTCCTCCCTATGGCTTTACTGATCACCCCATAACTCCCAGTACTACCCACGAGAAGCACCCTAACACCATTCTCTTCACCACAGAAAGAACTATCAACTCAAACTTGAGCAAAATCTGTCAAATTTTAAATATCTTACATTGCATCCAAATACAGTTATAATACTGTGAGTCATCTTTATTAGAGAGATGGGCTGAGGAAGGCATCTCTTAATTCTTGAATTTTTCACTTAATTGAATTGTGTTCTTCCATCACCATAGCATAAACTATTGTCTAGGACATATAATATAGAAACAGACATCATTCATTAGAGTATTCAATCGAATAACATTCAACTGTATTTGCATATCTGGACTATTCTGCCCCAAAGGCAGAAAGCTACAGTCTGGGAAGACAACTTCTGAGGAATTGAAAGCACTGGCCCAACAAACTCCAAGGCAACAAAGCTCCTACGGGTGATGATCATGCTTGTTGATTGCTCTGCCCTCAGAGGAGCCACACTATACTACTGCAACAACAAAAATAGGTATGGAAGAAATTAGGTAATCGTGGATTTAGATCTAAAAAGGAACTTAGATATCATCTATTCCAATCCCTACAAATGAAAAGGCCAAGCCAAGTTCTCCCCCTCAGCCCTAAGAAAACAGATGATTTGCTTACCTCACAGAGTAAGTAGCAGGTGTGGGAACGAAACCCAGGTCCTCTGACCCCAAACTCCATGCTCTTTCCTTAACACTACATTGTTTTTCTAAGTATTTCTTGCTGTTGGCCCTTTACTTCTTCAGAAGTCTTTCCCCAAAGAAGTCAAACTTGAAGTAGTATCTAAAGTAATAGACTCCCCTTTAAGGCTGTTTTCCCTCACCTACAATACATTTAGTTAAGACCATGCAAGACTATTCTGATGCTATATGTATTTGACTACTTAGTAATGAAAAAAAAAAAAAACAATTCTCACCTTTAACCTCCTAGCTTAAGACCAGCTACAGACATCGTAACTGTTTATGGATCTTTCTCTAAAGATACGAGTTCCTAGGAACGTAGTCAAAGCCCCATAAAAATTCCCAAATAAAGAACAGGGAAATGATGCAAGGATCAAGGTTTTAATATGATTTTCCATATTTTCTGAAGATCATTTCTAGAAAGCAGACACATACCAGTAGACAAATACTGATGGCCATCTATATGATTAATCCATATGCCTATTTTCTCATCTCTACGTCTTAAAATTGCAGAGAATACAAGATTCTATTGTGCTTATTATATGATGACTATAAAAAAACTTGATTTGCTGTATAACAGATAACCTATTAACAGACTACACTAGAGAGATAACTTTATTCAAATCCTCTGATTATCAATAATAAGGAAGGCATAAATCATGAATAGATGTATACCCACTGAAGGAGTTCACTAGTACTGAGCAAAATAGCCAGCACAGAGTCCAAATGGAAGAGGAGACTCCTGTAGAAAGTAAGATCTAAAGACTTTGAACTAATGTTCCAAATGGCGGGGCGGGGGGGGGAATGGATGGTGAAGAATGCCTATTGCCTGGTGTAATGGATAGAGCACTGGCCCTGGAGTCAGGAGGACCTCAGTTCAAATCCAGCCTCAGACATATAACACTCACTAGCTGTATGACTCTGGGCAAGTCACTTAACCCCAATGCCTAGCAAAAAAAAAAAAAAAAAAAAAAGAATGCCTATTGCCATCAAATATCCGGCACATCAAATTAGTCCAGCAATATGTATATCTCAGACAGGTATCATAAAGACAATAAGCTGGGCAATCAATGAACAATAAACAAAATCCCACCTTTTTTAAAACTAGTATTCTTCTGGTGATACCATATGGCTTCAAATCACAGAACACCACAATCTCAGAAAAATCCAAGTCTTGAGGCACCTAGGTGGCACAGTGGATAGAGCACCGACCCTAGAGTCAGGAGGACCTGAGTTCAAATCTGGCCTCAGACACATAATACTCACTAGCTGTGTGACTCTGGACAAGTCACTTAATCCCAATTGCCTCATACACACACAAACAAAAAAAAAATCCAAGTCTCAGGTGAGCCGGAGGTCAATAGAGAAACTTATCTTGGGCCAATTATAAACCAGTAACTTTGACTTCAATTGTTAGAAAAGTTCTAGAATTCATTATTAAAGAGATAGTAAAAGGAAAGGAAGTGATCAAGAACCACCAGCATGGCTTCATAAAGAACTGGACAGAGAGAAGGACAGTGGCTGCAGTTGCGATTTCACTTGTGCAGGGAACTCCCAGTGAGGAAACTACTCTACCAATGCTCATCACCTTTTTTGTAGCTTTTAGAGAGAGGCTTACAGAACAGACAGCTTAAGTTATTTGTCCAAGATCACAGAGCCAGGAATGTCCCAGAGATACTGCATGTAGATTTGATTCTTTTTTTTAGCATTTAAAAATATGTGAAAAATATCTGTCTTCCTAAAGAATTTAAAATCTCATTTTTCTTCCTAATTTACATTGATAAAAGTTGATTTTGGAAACTTGTTTTACCTTCTTCTACCACTCTATCAGTATTTGCTTGATATCACTGTCCTCACCAAGATTTTATAACAGCATAGATGTTTCATAAGAACATAGATGTTATAAGAACATAGAAAGGATTGCAGATAATCTAGTCAATCCCCCTTATTTTGCACATGAGGAAAATGAAGCTCAGAGGTTAAGCGATTTGTAAAAAGTGACAATGGTAGAAAGTAGATTTGACTTTTAGAGCCAAAAATAATAACAATTTGTCTGGAGGAAGAAAAGGCCAACAATGTCAAGAAATACAATAAAAAAAATATGAAGGGGAACAGCAAAAACCGATCTAAAACTATACTACAAAGCAGTAATTATAAAAATAATGTGGAACTGGATAAGAGTGGTTGATCAATGAAATAAATTAGATACACAATGTACAGAAGCAAATTGGTACATAAACTAGTGTTTGATAAACCCAAAGATTCAGCTATTGAGGCAAGAACTCACTATTTGACATAAACTGTTGGGAAAATTGGAAAGCAGTCTGGCAGAAAGTAGGCAAACAACTATTTCATACCACATATCAAGATAAGCTCAAAATGGGTACATGACAGACAAAAAAAGTGATATCATAAGCAAATCAGGGGATTACAGAAAAAAAATTACCTGTCAGATCTATGGACAGGAGAAGAGTTCATGAATAAACAAGAGAGAGGTTCACAGAAGGCAAAATGGATAATTTTGATGACATTATTTTTTAAATAAACTTATATTTATTTCTAACATTTTCTAAAAATTTTGAGTTTCAAATTCTCTCCCTCCCTACATTATCATTCCTACTCCACCCACTGAGAAGACAAGAAATGTGATATTAATTATACATGTGAAATCATGTAAAACATTTCCATGTTAGCCATGTTACAAAAAAAGCAAGAAAAATAAGTGAAAAAAATATGCTCATTTTGATCACATTATATTAGAAAGGGTTTGCAAAAACAAAACCAATGCAGCCAAAGTTATAAGTAGGAAATATCGCGGGAGGGGAGATTTACAGCAAATGTCTCTGATAAAGGTCTCAAATTTTTCTAAATAAATAGAGAACTGAAATTTATAAAAATAAGAACTATTTCCCAATTGAGAAATGGTCAAAGGATATAACAGGCAATATTTGGAAGAAGAAATCAAAGCTATCAATAGCCATATAAAAAAATGCTCTAAATCAGTACAAAAAATGCAAATTAAAACAATGCTGAGGTAACACCTCACACCAGTCTGACTAGCTAAGATGACAGAAAAGGAAAACAACAAATAATGAAGAAGATATAGGAAAACAAGTATACTAATGTACTATTGGTAGAGCTGTGAAATAGTCCAATTATTCTGGGGAACAATTTGGAACTATGTCCAAAGGACTATAAAACTGTTCATACCCTTTGACCCAACAATACCACTGCTAGGTTTATACCCCAAAGAGATCAAAGAAAAAGGAAAAAGATCCTATGTACAAAAATATTTACAACAGCTCTTTCTGTGGTGGAAACTGAGAAGATACCCATCAATTGAGGAATGGCTGAACAAGTTGTGGTATATAATTATGATGGAACACTACTGTGCTATAAGAAATGATTAAAAAGATGGTTTCAGAAAAACCTGGACAGGCTTATATGAACTGATGCAAAGTCAAGTGAGCAGAAACAGGAAGATAATGCACACAGTAACAGCAATGATAATCAATTGTGAAAGACATAGCTACTCTGATCAATACAATGATCCATGAAAATTCCAAAAAACTCATGATGAAAAATGCTATCTATACCTCCAGAGAAAGAACTGATAAACTCTGACTGCAGAATGAAGCATGTTGTTTTTTCCCTTAATTTTTCTTGCTTTTTTTTTTTTTGGCAATATGGCTAACATGGAAATGTTTCACATGACTTCACAAGTATAATGGCTATACTATTTCTTGCCATCTCAATGGGTGTGGGAGGGGCCAGAGGGAAGGAGAGAATTTGGAACTCAAAATAATTTTTTTAGCTTCCAAATTATTTTATTTTTTTAATTTATTTTAATTTATCACAATCACTTCCATAAGCTTTTGAGTTTTAAATTTTTCTCCCCCTCCCTTTCCAAGTCCGGCAAGCAATCTGATATAGGCTATACATATACATTCCTATTAAACATTTGCACATTAGTGATGTTATAAGGAAGAATTAGAACCAATAGGAGGAATCACAAGAAAGAGAAAACATAACAGAAAAAAAAATAGCAAATAGTATACTTTGATCTGCATTCTAACTCTATAGTTCCTTCTTTGGATGTGGATAGCATTTTCCATCATGACACCTTTGGAGATGTCTTAGTTCCTTGCATTGCTGGGAAGGGTTAAGTTTATCAATATTAGTCATCTCACAAAGTGGGCTTTACTCTGTACAACATTCTCCTGGTTCTGCTCACTTCACTCAATATCAGTCCATATAAGTCTTTCCAGGTTTTTCTGAAGTCTGCCTGCTCATCATTTCTTTATAGCATAACAGTATTCCATCACATTCAGATACCACAACTTGTTCAGCCATTCCCCAACTGATGGGCATCCCCTCAATTTCCAAATCTTGACCACTACAAAAAGAGCTACTATAAATATTTTTGTCCATGTGGGTTCTTTTCCCATTTGTAAGATCTCTTTGGGATACAGCCCTAGAAGTGCTATTGCTGGGTCACAGGGTATGCAGTTTTATAGCCCTTTGGGCATAGTTCCAAATTGCTCTCCAAAATGTCTGGATCATTTCACAGCTCCACCAACAATGCATTAGTGTTCCAATTTTCCCACATATTCTCCAACATTTTTCATTTTCCTGTTTTGTCACGTTGACCTGAAAATTTTTAAAGCCAAATATGAACTCAGCTCATATGACCCCAAATCTAGTTAGTATTCTTTCCTACTATGCCATGATGCCTCTACTGAGATTAAAAAGCTGAAATTTGAAAAAGAAAAGTATTTAGGTGTAACAATGAAAGATACTTAATGACATAATTATAAATCAGTCTTGAACTTTGTATTTCACTGATTATTGTCCAGAAAGACAAAAGAGTAATGGTTCAAATAACTGTATCAACTTGGACTGCCTTTCAAGTTTCCTGACTATAGTTACCTTTCTGCTTGAGGGTTTGCCTACTTGTGTTATAATTTTCTACCTGCTCTTAAACTTATTTTTAACAAAAGAAAATTGTTGGGTACAATATTTGTAGGGTTAAAAAAAACAAACCTGCTCCTCAAAAGCTGTAAGATACAAAATAACATAATAGAAGAGACAGAATGTAATACCATTTCTGATCATGAAAGTAACTAGCAAATGTTAAAAGAATACAACCACAGACACTTTTAAGAGTGTTATTTTACACATATGATTTAAGTACTAAATACTTCACAAGAAATTAAAACGTTCAAAAACATGAGTTGCATAGGAAAGCATCATGTTGATTTCCAACTATCAGTGTCATCTATCCCTCATTATTTTGTCACCCTCACTATCTCATATTTTGCTACTTTGTATATATTTGTATTTATTCACTTTATAAATGTGTTGTATATATTTATTATATATGTACTTTTTATCCCCTCCATTAGAATATAAGTTCCCTGCCTGTAGAATTGTTTTATTCTTTGTTTGTATCCCAGAGCCTAGTATAATACCTAAAGGCTAATAAATACTTATTGATTTCTAAATGAAACATATACGAGTTAGGAACAGAAAAAAAAAGTATAAAAGTGAAACACGGCAATAGAAAAAGTCTGTTTTATCAATAATGACTCTGATAGTCCCTAATACCCATTAATAACAATTTTGCCAAGTAGAAACTGTAAGGAAGGCTATCGTAGTTTTAAAAATTCAACTTTGTTTACTGCAGCAAAACTTGTTTTAAATCGAAAAGCCTTTTTATTCCATTCTAGTGAGTTTTTATCCTTCAAAGAGTGAGCTCAGTCAATGAATTCTGGAAATTCTTTTCTCAGTTCAGTGTTGAAATGAGGCAAACACTGTGCCTTCTGCAGAGCTCTTCTCACCTCTTCCCAGAGTTATTTTAGCCTGAGGGTGGCAAGGAAGGAGCGATACTATCTCTTCACATCCGAGGGCTGACCCCATTAAGCTCTCACCCCAGAAACTAGATTCTGCTGAAGCCAAGGGCAGGACAGACTCACAGCATCGAGGGAACCTGCTGCCCGGAAGCCGGGGTACCAACAAACAAGGGCAGGCGGAGACTCAATTAAGTTGGCAAGAGAAACCTCGGATGTCTCAGGGACCCCACGGCAGCGTTAATTCTGGACCACTCGCGACGGGACGCTGAGGCCGGCAGGAGGGCAGCAGCCGCCAGACTCGTCCAGGGCGGGCACGGGAGGAGACAAGGGAGGAGGGGGGCGACTCGAGATGAAGTTCTGACCCACAGCCCGATGGGCGTCTGGGCATTGCTTCCATTAAGCCTGGCTCGGTCTGGCGGTCCACAGCGGCGGAATGCTCTCTCTCCCCTTAGACGGTGAGCCCCAGGAGGGCAGGGATGGTCTTGTGCCTTTCCTTTGTACCCCGGTGCAGAGAGAAGCGCGTGGTACAGACAAGGGCGCTTAATAAATGCTTGTAGACTGGCCGGGCCGAGGAGGAGGAGGAGAGAGGCGGGCGGGCGGGCGGAGACCACGGCTGCTACCCAACTTCACTCCCTCCTCCTCCTCCTCCAGCCGCCGCAGCCTGGCACCACCAAAGGCCGGAATCCTCTCCCCTCGCCCCCCACAGCCTAGACCGAAGCGATCCCACCCCCGGCCCCGCCGCCGCCGCCCCAGCCCCTTCCACCGTTCCCTGGGCACCCGCGGCTCGGTTTGGAGGCTGAGAAGGCGGCGGCGCGACCCCCGGGGAGGGGGGCGGGGAAGGGGAGGAAGGGAAAGGCCCGGCCGCGGAGAGAGGAGACAGAAGAGAGGAGAGGAGGGGGCTCTCCTCGCGCCGCGCCGGGGTTCGATTTCCGTTAGCAGCAGCGGCGCCGGGGGTGGGGGGGGGGACACTAACCCCCCAGCAGGACACCCAGACCCAGGGCCGGGGCATCCATCCCTGCCCCGCGCCTCCCGCACCCGGCGGCGCCAGCCCAGAGAGTGAGCCGAGCAGAAGAAAGAATAGAAA
This sequence comes from Vombatus ursinus, assembly GCF_900497805.2. Lineage (NCBI taxonomy): Eukaryota > Metazoa > Chordata > Mammalia > Diprotodontia > Vombatidae > Vombatus > Vombatus ursinus. The sequence continues at coordinate 57,384,067 of NW_020954596.1, forward strand.
GTGAAATGAAGCGCCTTCTGCTCGGCGACACCTACCCCTCCTTAGGAGCGCTGCGCCCTCGCTCCCGGGCGCCGCCAGTCCGTCCGGGCCCCGGGCGCCGCTCTGCTGACAATGGCGCTTCCCCTTTAAGCAACCGTCCGATCCAAACCAGTTTAGTCGTTCAACCTCCCTCCGACTCAGGTTTTCCCCCCTATTCCTCTCCCACTAAGCCCGGCGATCTTTTGGCTGTGGAGGTAAGGCTGGCTCAGTCCTCTCCTCTGCACCTTTTTGATTGGTGCAAGTCGCTCCAACAGGAACAACATTCGTTTCCCCTGAATGGATGGTCCAGCCGCCCTTCCGAAGTCCACCTACCTCTAGACTTCCCTTTTGCATCGGTTGGTCCTTGCTGCTATCACTCAAATAAATCTCCTCTGGCATTGCTCCAGTGAGCTGACAATCACCCGCATCCACCCCCGCCTCCGGATGCCGAACTTTACTCTTATTGGTGAAGGGCCACCTTCCTGTGCACCTGATTGGACCAGAAGGAAGCGAGCCTCACTCCCCTCGCCTTTATCACTCAGCCAGTACCGGTTGGAGAACAGCAGCTGCTGTTGGTTTGCTTTCTTAAGAAGAGGGTTGTTTTCAGCGCATTTTCCTTTAAACAACAAAAACGGGTCGTATAGAAACTCGTAATTTTGCTAGAGGAAAGCCGAAAGGGAGGATAAAAATATTCTCTAAAACTGTAAAATTTCCTTTCTTAGAAGCAAAACTAGAACTGGCGTTTGATCTAGTGGAACAGCAGCTTCCGACCCCGACCCCCACCCCCACCCCCGACTTCGTCTGGTGTAGTACAAGAAGATGCCTAATCGACTACCGAGTTTGACCCTGTACAGTTCTAGTACCGGCTCGGCTACTGACCTCATTCTTGGTTCCACAAGTCCTTATGGAGTCCCTACCCCACTGGCGAACTTTGAGACAAGTCACTTTAATTTAATTGATAGTTTTCATGATGCAGAGAACTCACAAACTTAATGTCAAACCCGTAGGCCCGGGAACCAAGTGCTTAATAGCTTTGTTGAATGAATAAGTTTCCACCCTCCTGAATGTTCACCTCCATGGGTTAGGGATGTATGTATAGGATAGTTTCCCCTTGATGACCTATTGTGAATCTAGCACAGCTGGACTTGGAGTCAACAGAGATCAGTTGAGTTTGGACCCCACCTCTGACTAGCTGTGAGACCAGTGGGTCAACTCAAAGCCTCTGAGCCTCGATTTACTCATCTTTAAAATAAGGATCTTTGAATTGTTGTGGTTCATTCGTGTCCGATTCTTCATGAGCTTTTCTTGTGGTTTTCTTGGCAAAGATACTGAAGCAGTTTGCTATTTCTTTCTCCAGCTCATTTCACAATAGCAGAAACTGAGGCCAACAGGGTTAAGTGACTTGTGCTGGGTGACACAACTAGTAAGTGTCCAAGATCGGATTTGAACTAGGATCTTCATTACTCCAGGCCCGATGGTCAATCCACTGTACCACCTGGCTACCGCCTAGGATCCTGGCTATAGGATACCTGTGGTACTGTATACCTACTTCATAGAATTGTAGTGAAGATTAAATGAGAAGTATAACAGTTATATAGACACCACCTATTAAATTTATTTAAATTTTTTTGTGTTTGCAGAAGAATAGAGAAATTCGAGGTGGTAGGCAGAAAAAGGCTGCAGCACATTACCACCTTTTAGCTGCATGCAAAAAATGTTTGATATATAGCTATTCTACACAAGAATGTATATGATGTATATATATGATATAAGCAGTTTCTTTGGGAAGATATATGATTAAAACAGAGTAGATAATAAATAATAATGTTAAGAAGGAAGCCACCAAGTAGTGAAAGTACTGGGGATGTTTTATGGTATTTATGACATGATGGGAACTACACTCAAAAGGGTAGGGATTTTTACCACAATTATGAGTTGACAGACCCAGGAAATATGAAGGCATTTTTGGCCAGCACCAACTTTTGTGAGGCAGCATGTGAGTATGAATGGAGAGAGGAAGGGTCAGGAAGACCTAGTTTTAAATCTCATCTCTGACACAAGCTGTTTGACAGACAGGTCACTTAGCCTTTCATTATCACAGGCACCTCTCTAACACCTAAGTTCTAGAGAAATACTCAATTTGTATCAGAAAAAAAAGTTTCCACTTTGGAGTTGCCTCTACTGACAAAATCACAGGTCTAGAATAACTCAAAAAAAATTTAAGGAATCATATCTTTATATAATTACATATTTATTCCCCTTTGAATAAAATAGTACTTCTTTTGATTTATCCTAAATTTCCTTAACTCTATTTGATAGTTAAATAAATGACAATTTATTTATAAGGGGCAAAAGATTGATGTGCTGAGATGTGATTGACTCATTCCATTCTTTATCTCCAGCTCTGCCAGGTTTCAACTCCAAGGTACAATAGGCCCCTTGGGGCAGCTAGGTGGTGCAGTGGATAGAACACCAGCCTTGGAGTCAGAAGGACCTGAATTCAAATCTGGCCTCAGACACCTAACACTTACTAGCTGTGTGACCCTAGGCACACATTGCCTAACCAAATTAATCCCATTGCCTAACAAAAAAAAAAAAAAAAAGGAGGCCCCTCCCAGGATAAACTCATCACTTCTAATCTCATCACCATGCTCTTAACTCAAGCCTTGGATGCCACCTCCCTTGGCCTCCTCTCTCCTCTGACTAGAAGGCTGGTACTAAATTCTTTCCAAAACCTTCCTTTATAGAGGGCAGAAATTGAACTTCATTGCTGACTCCCATTTTCCATCTTCGGATCTTCCTGCCTTCCTCTCCAAGAAAAAAGATGCCCTCACACTGGACACCTCTCATTGTCGCCTCCTCCCCTTTCCAGCTTCCTTCTGTGTGTTCCCCCATTAGAAAATCCTCTAGGGCAGGGGTCATCTTTCTTATTTTGCATCCCCAGTGCTCAGCACTGTACCTGGCATATGCTAATTGTTGCTGAGTCATTTTCAGTCATGTCTGATTCTTCCTGATCCCATCTGGGGTTTTCTTGGCAAAGACACTGGAGTGGTTTGCCATTTCTTTCTCCAGCTTATCTTACAGTCAAGGAAACTGAGGAAAACAGGGCAAAGTAACTTGCCCAGGGTCACACTACTAGTATCTGAAGCTAGATTTGAACTCAGGAGGATCAGTCTTCTTGACTCCACAGCCAGCACTCAATTCACTGTACCACTGAGCTGCCTGCCTGGCACATGGTTGGCAGTTAATTGTCCTTCGTTCTTGAAGAGGACCAAAATGACATCACCATGTTGTGGTCAAGGTATAGTGTGTTTGAATGTGGTTGATCAGACCAATATGAAGTTGGAAGGTTCTGCCACAGGTCAGGCACAAATAGTTCATGTGAACATTTGAAATTTGTGCATTTCATGTTTCTTTTAAGCTACTGCAATTCTGCTTTGATCATAGAGTACAGCACCTTCTTTGATGTTGGTATGCCATGCTGGGCAGTCCTGTGCCAATCTCTCCCATGACTCACAATCCATTCCAGAGTTCTTCAGAGAGACCTTGAGAGTGTCCTTGTATCACTTCTTTTGACCTTCATGTGAGCACTTGCCTTGTGTGAGTTCTCCTCAAAATAGTCTTTTAGACAAACATACATTTGGCTTTCAAATAACATGACCAGCCCAATAGAGCTGTGTTCTCCACAGCAGAGTTTGAATGTTTGGCAGTTCAGTTCAAGAAAGGATTTCAGTATCTGATACCTTATCTTGCCATGTGATCTTCAGATTCTTCCTAAGGCAATTCAAATGGAAGCATTTCAGTTTCTTGGCCTAGCACTGGTAGATTGTCCAGGTTTCACAGGCATACAAGAATAAGATCAGTACATCAGCTCTGCAGACTCTCATTTTGGTAGGCTGCCTAATACCTCTTCTCTCCCACACTTTCCTTCAGGGCCTCCCTAATGCTGAACTAGCTCTGGCAATGTATATGCCAACGTCATCATCTATGTATACATCCCTGCAAAGTATACTGCCAAGGTAAGTGAACTTATCCACAACATTCAGATTTGCTCCTTTTGCTGTAACTGATGATTCCATGTATGGATGGTGGCGTCCTGGCTGGTGGAAAACTTCTATTTTATTGGTGTCAATTGTTAGGCCAGAATTAGCAGAAGCAGCAGAAAATCAATGCATACTTTGCTGCACCTCAGCCTCAGAGGCTGCATCAAGTGCACAACCATCTGCAAACAAACAAACAAACAAAAAGAAAACACCATGCACCAATTCTCCCTTTATTTTAGTCTTGGCTTGTAGCATTTTTAAGTTAAATAATTTACCATTATTTATCATCAAGGTAGCAGACCTGGATGACATTTTAGTCCTCATTGAAAGTTTCCTACAACATTGCTGAAAACATCATGCTAAAAAAGCATGAGAGCAAGCATTCAGCACTGCTTCACTCTACTGGTGACAGGGAAAGGGCAAGAGCATTGTCCATTATCTAGAACCCATGCAGCCATGCAACTGATGTACGATACTGATGAATACTTCTCTGGGCAAACAAATTTTGTCATAATTTTCCACAAACCCTCATGACTGACAGTATCAAAGGCCTTGGTTAGATCAACCGATGTTGTCTACCCTTTGTTCTGCTCCTGGTATTTCTTCTAGAATTGTCAAGCAGCAAACACCATAATGACCACACTGGTTCTCAGGTAGAAGACCATATTCCAAGTGAAAGATCAGCCTATTAAGGAGGACTTGGGCAAGAATCTTGCCAACAATGACTAAGAGAGATACACCCCCTGTGATTGTCACAGGACAATCAATTTCCTTTTCCTTTATAGAGGTAGACAATGGAGGCATCTTTGAACTACTGTAGGATAACCTCCTCTTGCCATGTAACCCAGAAAATTTCAGTAACCTTTTGGATGAGCAGTGGACCCCCTGCCTTGGAAATCTCAGCTGGAATAGAATCGGTACCAGCTGCTTTGCCACATGAGAGACACCAAATGGCATTCAAAACCTCTTCTTCAGTTGGAAGTTTGGCTAAAGAGGAACTGATTTCAATCTAAGATATAAGGTCAATGACTTCAGTACAGATTAATGACAGTCTGTTAAGAACACTATGGAAGTGTTCAGCCCATCTCTCCAGGATCATATCCTTATCACTAATCAATGGAACTCCATGACCACTGAGTGGATGAGTTGCACCATGTCTTTGGCCCATAAATAGGGCATCATAAAAAGGCTTTGGATTGTTACTATCAGCATAAAATTGAATTTCACCTGCTTTCTAACTGAGCCAAGAATCCAGCAACTCTATAATACGTGCTTAATAAATGTTTATTGAATTGAATTCCACACCTGATAAGGAATCTGAGGCTGTGAGTGTCATTTACTTAGAAAAGGCCAGTAGCAACAATGAAACTGCCTTTGTAATCTGAGCACCTAGTAGAATGTTTTACATTTAATAAATGTTGAATTTAATTTAATAGACTTTGATTATATTTCCTCTTAGCCATTCTCTTACCATTCTGAAGATTCTCAATTTTTTTCACTTTTTAATTTAAAAATTTTTAAATATAATTTAAATTTTTAAAAAAATTATGCCCTGATGCATAATCAGGTTCTCCACAACTCTTAAAAGAGTTTTTTGGCTTTTCTTAAGGTGCAGCCCTCAGAACTGCAGGAAGCATTACACAGCAGAGTCTGGCTAAAGGGTAAGAAAAGTATTTTGTTTGGTTTGCTGATGCCCTCTTAAAGACATTCAGCATTTTACAAGCTTTTTTAATTCCAAAAGCATATTGGACTGATATCTTCAGGAAACAGTCTACTATGACTTCTACATTCTATTCCTAGATCCTGATAGTTCTAAATTCACAACTTTACAAGTACAATTTGTGTTATTTGCCCCTGAAATATGATCATCTTCCACTTTTCTTCTCATTCAGTTTCATCCCCTTATTACCCAGAATGGCTTAGTCTTATTTACAAACTAGAGATTTCACTCTATACTCCCTCTTCCTAACCATTTATCAGTATTAAAGAAGACTTGATCCTTACCCCTAAAAAAAGCAGAGTTTTCATCTTCCTGTCCATACAGTTGCCCAATATGTCTCCATCCTTTTGTTTTTCATCTCAAAATTAGTTTCTTTATGATAAAGCATTTTTAGTTATTCTATTGTGACTCAGTTTTTAAAAACAGCTTTTACTTGGCTTTCCACTTATGAATGGTTTTAAAGGGAGTCAACCCCTCTTCATAAGCTAATAAAAAAAAAAACCACCATGATAAGGAAAATTTCTTTAGAGGAGCAACAAATTTCTTTAAAAAATATGCCCAACATAGTAATAACACTTTAAAATAGCACTGAACAACTGAACTAGCTAAAGTACCAGAGGAAATACAGTTGAAAAAATCATGAAAGATCTCCTGAGAGACCTCGAATGGCTTAAACACAAATTCAAAAGAATTAAGCAAGGATGAACACCAATAAGAAAATCACAAGACCAAATAAAAGAGCTTGGAGAAAATAAAAATATATAGGAGGAAACCAAGCTAAAATGGAATGCTGCTAAAAATCAAAAGGAAAAAATTAAAATAACCATCGGAAACAAAAAAAAAATCAATAGCTTCAACCAACAAGAGACACTACAGTGGTCTACAAAATTGCAACCAACACCAACCAAATAAAGGAAATAGGCACAGAAAAACAATTAGCCAAACAGCTGTAAGAAAATCAAATGATGGACCAGGAGGAAAGATTAAGTCATAGCAATCTTAGGATTCATCCGATGATATTCAAGAAAATTTAGAGAGAGAAAAAAAAATTTAAACACAATATTCCAGGAAATCATCAAAACCAAGCTAAAGTATGCTAACAGAAAAATCTGCAGAACTCAGGCAAGAAAGAAACCAAGATTCAACATTATTACAGTTAAGCCCCAATATTTTAATGAAAAGGGGAAAAATATTTCAATCTTCAAAAAGAAATTATCCCCCGAAAAACATCAGACAGGATCACAGCAGACTTCTCAATGAAGACACAAAATAATTGCGCAAATTGAAATATATATATAAAATTAAGAAGTATGGTTTTTTGAACCTGTATTCAGCAAAAGTTAGTGTGTTGTTTCAAGACAAGAGAGAGACATCTGAAAAACAATGATTTTGTAAAATTTTTTAGAAAGACATGTTTATTCATTTCAGGAAAGTCTTATAAAGACAATCCACTCCGCCAAAAAAAGAAATTTGACACTCCTTAAATTAAATCAGGGGCTTACAATTCAAGAGCCTTCAGAATATTGTCTTTGCTAATGAAATGTTTCAGAAAGAAAAAAAAGGGGGGAGGGGGAAGGGGAAGAATAGGTAGCAGAGTGGGGACAGTGTTGGTAAACCCAAGAGGACAGAAGGGAACTACACTAGAATATTTAATCAGGATCATGAAGTTGGTTGTTTAAAATATTGTGTTAATTATATTTCAATATAATTGGTGTACTTTGTAATCCTATGCATTTTATTTTATGCTTTTAAAAACTTTATTCTGAGGAGTCTATACGCTTCACCACACTGACAAAGAGGTCCTTGAAATAAAAGAGTGAGACACACACACACACACACACACACCTACACACCTACACACCTACACACCTCCCCCCTCTCAGTGCTCCCCACTCAGAGAAAGGTAATCACAAAAGAAACTCACATAAATAACAAAAGGGAAAGTCAAGTCAACCACCTACAAGCATTTCAGTGTTTGCTATGCCCCAGGCACTGTATGCTAAGTGCTAGAAATAAAAAATAAATAAACAAATAAATAAAAGGGGGGGGTACAGGACCTCCCTGCTCTCAACTCACGTTCTAAGGGTGACAAGATACAGTTATGTACAAACAAAATATATACAGGAAAAATAGAAGGTAATTGGAGAGAGAAGGCACTATTTTAAGGGAGATCAGGAATGAATTCATATAGGTGGGATTTTAACTGGAACTTGAAGCCAGGGAAGCCAGATAAGGAGAGAATTCCAAGAATGGGGGGACAGGCAGTGAAAAAGGATGGAGGCAGAGATGGAGTGTTGTTTGAAAGGAACAGCAATCACAGACTTTGTAGACAGCAGTAAGGTGTAAAAAGGCTAGAAATGTAGGAAGGAGTCAGGTTTTGAAGGGCTTTAAAAGCCAGAGGATTTTATATTTGATCCTGGAAGTAATAGGAAACCACTGGAGTTTATGGAATGGCAGAGTCAAACCTGCACTTCAGGATCAATTTGTTAGCTGAGTGGAGGATGGATTGGAGTGGGTAGAGAATTGAGACAGAGAGACCCCCCAACAGGCTCTTGGAATAATCCAGATATAAGATGATAAAAACCTGTTCCAGGGTAGTTGCTGTGTCAGAGGAGAGATGTTTTAATAAGACTGAATTGACAGGACTTGGCAGCTGATTGGGATTATGGCGAATGAGTCAGAGCGAAGTGTCAAGGATACCACCTAGGTTGTGAGCCTGGGTTACTGAGAGGCTGATGCCCTTGATGGTAATAGAAGATTTAGGAAGACGGGAAAGGTTAGAGGTAAAGATAGTAAGTTCAGTCTTGGACATGTTGAATTTAAGTTTCTAAAAGGCATCTAGTTCAAGATTCATTTCATTCGATAAACATTTCTAAGTGCCTACTCAATGCCAAGCACTGTGGGATCCAAAAAAGAACAAGACAAGTCCCTGCCCTCAAGGAATTTACAATCTAATGGGGGAAGACAACACATAATAGAAAACTGATAGGGGAAGGGACCATCAGGTGGCACCCAGCTGGACATGGTGATCCAGGGAAGGGAAAACAAGCTGCTCTGTTGAAAAATGGAGAATTACCTAGAAATTCCTGAAAGTTCAGAGCCCTCTAATAAAGAAAGTTTTGGGAGGGGTTTACTGCTTTACCTTCCACCCCTCCAAGCAGAGGGATATGGAAACTGAGGGAGTTGAGGTGTTGAGTATTAAAAATTCAGTCTGTAAGGTGATGAGATTTAAGGTGATGTTTATTCTGGGAGAAGTATGATGTTCCCTGGAGTTGAAACCAAACTGAGCTGCTGATGGAAAATGGAGTTACTTGAAAAGTTCTAAAATACATCCAATAAGCAATTGGAGATGTGAGACTGGAGGTCAAGAGAGAGGTTAGGACTAGATAAATAGATTTTAAGAATCATCTGCATAGAGATGAAAATTGAAAAAAAGGCAGCTAAGGAGATCACCAAGGGAAAATATATAGAGGGAGAAGAGGACCTTGGTGGTTAGTAGGTGTGACTTGGCTGAAGATTCAGCAAAGGAGACTAAGGAGCAATCAGACATGTAGGAAGAAAGCCAGGAGAGAGTAGTGTTATCAAAATCTAAAGAAGAGTATGCAGAAGAGGTGATAAACAGTGGCAAAAGCAGCAGACAGGTCAAGAAGGATGAGGACTGAGAAAAGGCCATTGGTTTTGTCTATTAAGAGATGATTGGAACCCAAAGGCTTCTGGGATAAGAACTCATTATTTCACAAAAACTGGTAGGAAAATTGGAAAATAGTATGGCAGAAACTAGGCATAGACCAACATCTTATACCGTATACCAAGGTAAGGTTTTGACCTTATCATGGGTATGTGATTTAGACATAAAGAGTAAGACTATAAGCAAATTAGGAGAGCAAGGAATAGTTTACCTGTCAGATCTATGGAGAAGGGAAGAATTTATGACCAAAAAAGAGATAGAGAACATTATGAAATGCAAAATGTATACTTTTGATTATATTACATTAAAAAGTTTTTGCACAAAGTCAATGCAACCAAGATCAGAAGGAAAGCAGAAAGCTGGGAAACAATTTTTACAGCCAATGTCTCTGATAAAGGTCTTGTTTCTAAAATATATAGAGAAATGAGTCAAATTTATAAGAATACAAGTCATTCCCCAATTGATAAATGGTCAAAGGATATGAACAGGCAGTTTTCAGAAGAAGAAACTAAAGTTATCTATAGTCCTATGAAAAAATGCTCTAAATCACTATTGATTAGAGAAATGCAAATCAAAGTGACTGTGAGTACCACATCACACCTATCAGATTGTTTAACATGAGAAAACAGGAAAATGATAAATGTTAGAGAACATGTAGGAAAAGTGGAACACTAATGCATTGTGGGTGGAGTTGTGAAATGATCCAACCATTCTGGAGAGAAATTTGGAACTATGCCCAAAGGGCTATAAAACTGTGCATACCCTTTGACCCAGCAAAACCACTGCTAGGGCTGTATCCCAAATAGATCATAAAAATGGAAAAAGGACCCACATGGACAAAAGTATTTATAGCAGCTTTGTGTAGTGGCAAAGAACTGGAAATTGAGGAGATGCCCATCAAGTGGGGAATGGCTGAACAAGTTGTGGTATATGAATGTAATGGAATACTATTGTTCTATAAGAAATGATGATCAGGTGGACATCAGAAAAACCTGGAAAGACTTAGATGACCTTATATTGGAGTGAAGTGAGCAGAACCAGGAGAACATTGTACACAGTAATAGCAGCATTGTGCGATGACCAACTTTGATAGACTTAACTCTTCTCAGCAATACAAGGATCTAAGACAATTCCAAAAGACTCGTGATGAAAAATGCTATCCACACCCAGAAAAAGAACTATGGAGTCTGAATGCAGATGGAAGCATACTATTTTCTTTCTTTTCTTTTTTTTTCGTTCTTTCTCGTGGTTCCTCCCATTGGTTCTAATTCTTTACAACATGACTGATGTGGAAATATGTTTAATATGATTGTACAGGTATAGCCTATATCAGATTGCATGCCATCTTGGGAAGAGGGGAAAAATTTAGAACTCAAAATCTTATAGAAGTGAATGTTGAAAACTAAAAACAAATTAAAAAAAGAAAAGAAATGATTTTGGAGAGAGCAATTTCTGTTGGATGATGAGATTAGAAACCAGACTGTAGTGAGTAAAACCAGACTGAAGAAATAAAAGGAAGTAGAAGTACTTCCAAGACCAAGTTAAAATACTTACTTATTAACAAGTAGAAAAACTTTGTTTATAATTGAATCATTAATTGTTATGAAATTATGAAATGGGGCAGGCAGACCCAGTTCTCTGAGTACTCACTGGCAAAAACTATAATGGCAGCAGGAAGTGAGACTGCAGTCACACTTTAATAAGGCACAAAGGGCATAGGGAAAAACAGTACACAAAGTACAGAGACAAGTGATGAAAAGGGTATAATCAGTGAAAAGAGGTACAAAGGCATACTGCATGAGAATGAGATAGGGTGGTGAAGGCAGGCAGCACAGGAAAGAAAATGAGGAGGGGGAGAGGCAGAAAGTATTGTGTAACCGTGGATTAGAATTGGGAACACCTGGCAGCATGAGCCCAAATGGAGATGGAGGAGTGCTGGAAGGCAAGAGGTTTCATTTTATAGGGTTTTGGTGGGGAACAAACTAACTCTTATCAGTGCCTTATCTGTCCCACCTTAGAGTTAGTTCATTAATATATCCAAATCATCTTAAAGTTGTCAATGCAACTTTAAAATTAACATATCTATATCATCTCAAAGTTGTCAGTAACATTTGGTGTTCTGCTGATCTTAGTGCAGATGTCTGGAATTTATTTATCTGATATTTACATGAGCAGAAAATGTTTGAAGGAGAAAATATGAACTCTTAATATGCAAATACAAAAAGATATTTGTAACATCTCATTACAATAATTAGCTCAGACAGTATAATACTTCCTCCCACCCAGGTCCACCTTCCCTCTTCTGCTGCTGTAGGGAGTTAATATTAGATGAAAATAGGACAGTCACAATTGCTCTAAGCCCTTAGTAAGGGAAACTCCTAACAAAACACCAAACCCCGAACAGAAATTTGTCTCTCAGTCTTAATTTATGTTTATGTCTATCTCTAACCCCACTGTTTTTTGTGGTTGGAGCAAAGTCTAGATTACCTGAAACATTTAGATAAAGAAACTGCATAGTATTTTAACTTGTCTGTTGATATGTGTCAAGTATAAAAGTTAAGGAAAATGCAGACTTTTTCTTGAAACTCCTTAAGTTCTTCCAAAGATGGGTACAACAAGTGCTATCAACTAGTGTCTTCTACTCCGAGGTGTCTGTAGGATCCATGGCCTTTTTTTTTTTTTTTTTTTAAATCATCTCTACCCTAGTTCAATCTTACCATTTCTTTCTCCTTTGGCTAGTTGCCTCTGGGCTTTCAGTTTTTCCCAGTTGATTTCTAGATGTCCTCATTCTTTCCACTCTGCTGTCAGACCCTCAAAATCTCTCTCAACTTTGAATTTTTGTATCTCATTTTTGTTCTAGTATGCTATTTTAAAGAAGACACACAGGGTATACCTAAGTTTCCTTAACCAATCTGAAAACACTTCCTCTCAACATCACTCCAGTTCATCCAAGGACTTTTCTAACTTAACCTAAGCCTTTGATTGATTGGTTGTCAGAGAGTTCTCCCAATACTACTCATTGTAGTATGGTGGCATTTTATTCCTTTAAGTGGAGGTGGGGTAACTTGATTTACTCATTTATTGCCCTACCCTTATATACTCAAGTTATATTTGTTTGTTTGTTTTGAAAATTGCCACCCCCCCACCCCCCATCTTAAATAGGCTGGAAGCACAGCTGCCATTTCTGGGCCCAATCCCAATTCTGAGCCAAAAAAGCTTTTAACTTGCTTCCTTTTCTGACCTGAGGCAATTGGCCCCTCCTCGGGAAGTCTGGTAGCCCTCTGGTCCCAGGGGATCTCAACGCTATTGCTAGGCTTGATATGGACATCTGATAGGCTTCAGTCCTATTGTTTCTCAGAACTCCTAAGCTCAAGTGATCCACCAGCCTCAACTTCCCTAGTGCCAGATACTACAAGGTGTTCACCTCCATGCCCAGCTCAAAATCAATTTTTAAAAAAGTGTAAATCAAGACAACATCAAGATACTACCATAGTCCACTAGGATAACAAAAATGAGAAAATTTAATGATGGCGAGGCTTGAGTGAGACAAGGATATTAATGCATTATTAGTGGGAGTGGAGTGGTACAGACTGTTTAGGAGAGTAATCCAGAAATATACAATAAGAATGAAAAACATCATTCCCATAGACCCTTTGCCAAGACTTTACCCTAAAAATATTTTTAAAAAGAAAAAAGACCTATTGATTAAAAAACATTCATAACTATTCGAAATTATTACTGTATTTATTTGTAATAACAAGCTGAAAACAATCTAATGTCCAGTGACTGGAGAATGATTTCATAAATAATAGCATATTAATGTGATTTAATAATATTTTTTTTTAAAATATGAGCATAAAGATTTATGAAAGACCTATGCAAAAAGATGGAAGCCAAGATTATCAGAACCAGAACTTTGTCTGCCCTAGCTACAACCATTCACTTAAAAAAAAAAGAGAACAAAGCCAAAAATCACTGAACTTAAGACCCAATTTGAAGAGAAACAGAGAAAATATATTTCTTGCCTGTTTACTGCTAACTTGTCTAGTTCTATTCTGTTAAACTATAAGGGTTTTTATGTAGGATTCTATTTATTGTATTGCTTACTTTCCTAATCAATGTTATTAAGTTTATAGTAATTTTTAATTGTTGTTACCATGGAGTGTTTCAAAGGATCTTTGAAATTCTAAATAAAAATTTTCCCCTGGCTCTTCCTTTCTACATACTAATTTTTTCCTCTGAAGGAATTCAGGGGAAATAACCTGGCAGGTTAGTCAAGCAAGATTTCCTTTTACAGAAACCATCTTGCCTTTCTTCCAATGTCATATGTTTCCTTAAGTGTTCTGTGATGCTACTTTATGTTACAGATTCTACTAGTTTGCCAGTTGAAGAGTAAGACTCAGTAGTTTTTTATTTTCTAGGGCTGATGATAGTCATATTGGCAATATTCCAGGCACCTCACCCCCCCCCCCCCCCCCCCCGGCACAAAGCCTGTTTGTAAGAACAGACTGCATTTTGGCCAAAAGTTGCATAACTTCATCCTTAAGTTCTTTCAAAACTTTTGAGTGTATGCCATTTAGTCAAAATGTCTTCAGCAAAATCTAAATTAATTATATCTAATTCAGTGAAACCCTCAATCAAAAAACCTCTTCTTCCTACAATTGATTCTAAGAAGTAACACATCACAATAAAATAAACTCATATTAGTTTTTAAAAGAAAAAAAAATTGTGAGATGTTCAAGGGTCACTACAGATTGAACCTAAATTCCTACACCCACTATATCTACATTTGTTTCATCATACAGACACTGCAAGATTCATAATTGTCAAAGAAAAATGCCATGACTAGTATATTCTACTTATGAATGCAGAAAAGTGGTCTAATGCATTTTATAAAGGTTTACAACAAAGTCAAAACAGAATTTCTAATTTATATTCAGGTACTCAGCTTGATTAATCAGAATAATTTACACAATGTATTTATATAGCATCAATGAATGAATGAATAATTCTAATGATTTGAGCCAAGTATCTCTCAATAATCTATTCTTGAGATATAAATCTCTTGGTGATATGACAAATGCTAGAAGTGCCACCTTCTTAATTATGGCCAAACACAATAGCTTTCCAGTTCTGTGAGATATACAGTCAGTCAGTAGTCAGTAATAGTCAACAAAAGTAAAAAATAATCACTTGCTGTGTGCCAGACACTGTGCTAAATTCTGGGGACACACTGAAAATTAAATCATTTCAGAAAAAAAACAAAACAGTTCACCTGTTTCTGTTTTAATAATTATCTGGGATTTTGGCAAAACCATTTTAAATCTATTTTAAAACATTGTTATATGTCATTTAATTGTATTTGTGAAGCTGTTGTGACAAATTCAGGCTTTTTTTGAAAAGGGAGTTGGTCTTTTTAAAAAGGCCATTTTAGAAAGTTCTTTGTATCTGAACCGATTTGTTTAGTTCAAATTGTAGGAAATGACTAGTGAATTTAGCTAGTGAACCCCTACAAGGAGAGGAAATCTCTTTGAATGAATAAGTTAAGTGACTGACGAACCTTTTGATAAGGGGAAGGACATTCTTGAAGGTTTACATAATCCATCATCATCATGAAGGTCAACTAAAGGACTGATCTCTCTTTTGGTTTCTGAAAACAGGTGACAGAAGAATAATGAACAGCAGAGCTAGAGAAAGTAAATAGTAAGGGAACCTTTAATTAGCCCCAACAGTCAAGAAGGGTAAATAAACCATTTATGAGTGTGGCAGCAGATAAAAGTTACCTACAAGCTTTATAACAAGTAGCACTGGAGGATATGATTAATGAAAGTCTCCATAAAAAGAAGTCACAGAATCACAGAATAGTCCAACCTTTACCTGAAAAGGAATGCTCACTATAACATACATGGCAAGACATTATCTAGCCTTTGCTTCAGATCTCCAAGGACAGAGAGCATACCACCTCTCAAGGCAGCCCATTCTGACTCTGGATGGTCCCAAATGTTAGGAAGTTTTTCCTGACCTCAAATCTCCATCTGCCTTTTTGAACCTTACACTCCTTGCTTCCAGTTCTGCTTACCAGGACCAAACAGAACAAGTCTGATCTCTCTTCTTTGTGACAGCCTTTCAGAAACTTGAAGACATCCCTCCTGCGGTCTCTCTTCTCCAGACTAACTATCTTCAGTTCCTCTAATTGATCATTATATGACATAAACTCAAGGTTCTTTGTCATCCTGGTTGCCCTGCTCTGCATGCTCTTCAATTTATCCCTGTCTCTACGTCAAAAACTGAACACAATACTCCACATAAGATCTGATGAGGGCAGAGTACAGTGGGACTACCACCTCCTTATTCCCAGAAATTATCCCTATGTTAATATAACCCAAGATCCCATTAGCTTTTTTGGCTGCCATATCACACTCCTGATTCATATTGAGCTTGCAATTCACTAAAATCCCTAGATCTTTTTCAAGCATCTAACCATATCTAGCTATGCCTTTTCCTTGCCTCATACTTGTGAAATTAATTTTTTTTGCACACAAATTTAAAAGTTTCCTTACTCAATCTTATTAGATTCAGCCCGATATCATCTGTTAAAATCTTTTTGGGATCCTGACCCAACAACATATCTGCACAATAGACATTCTTCAACTATTTTATTTTGTGTAGATGATTAGCCAAAAGTCTTTTGAGTTTTCATGGATCTCATTTAGGAAGCTCTGCAGAGTTCTAAAGTTTGGGACAATCAGCAAAATGCCACTCACAAACATCATCTAGAGGGCTTCATAATCTACAGGGAATCCCTCTTCCATCTGGACTCTATGTCATATATCCTCCATGACAGTGACAAAAACCTTGGGAAACATATACCTTCCTAGTTATGATTCACTTGAAATAATAATCAGAGGGTTATCAAAGTTATTTTGGTTGTTGAGTCTATCAAGGATTGATGTATAACTTTAATATATGCAGAGTAGGCTCTGAGAAAAGCTGTTAATGTGTCATCTTGTTCTCCCAAATTAATTTTTTTAAGGAACAAAACCAAAGCAATAGTCATCACAGAGACATTTTTCAATCATGTGACTAAAAAGATAATGGTTTACAATAAAATAGCATTTGCAAAAACCTGCCTGTTCCTTTCTTGTCTTTTTCAAGGAAGTACATGGTAAATGTGTAGATAATTTTCATAAAGATTTTTTAAGTTGTGAAAGTAAGTGAATGGATTGCTAATGACTGACATTTTCTCAGTGATCCTTCTTTGGCAATAATAATGTCCAGGATTTTTTCCAACTGCTTAATATCCTTCCCGCCTCCATGCTCTAGAAACTGCTTCCTCCAGCATGGACCTCCTTTATGTGTACTTGGTCTAGTCCAAATGTTCTTGCCATCTTTGTTTTCTTTAGGGCTATTTCTATTGCTTCATGCAGCCCATCAGGGACAATACTGTTAGAATCCAAATGCTGTGGCTCCACTGCCATTCTTGGAGAAAATCTTTTCCATTTTTTTACTGTTGTCCTCCTAGTTTCATTCTTAAATATTCTAGGGATGCTCTGACTTAATTAGGCCTCTCTCCAAATATTTATTGGTTTTTTTTTTTCTCTACAGCTTTTTATTTTTTTTTGAGGTAATACTGATCATAATCTTCCACCATTCCTTAAAACTTTACAAATACAGTCTAAACTAGAGTTACCCTTGGCCATCATATATTTCTTCTGAGAAAGAAATAAGCTTTGTGGTGCATTTAATGAACCTTAAGTGGTTTCAAGGCTCTTTTGGCTTTCTTTTTGTGGTAACTGATTTATAACAATTAAAGTGTTTTAGGAAATAGTGATAGTTTATGCCAGTGTCTGTTCATTTATCTACTTCCCATTTTTTTGTGTGTGAACAGCTTATTTAAATAGGTCAAGCTGGAACAATTTTAACTTCGAATAATATCTTCTTTTCATTATAATCATTTCTCCTAATTGATTCTGATTTGGTCTTTGCTCTGACAAGTGGATGTTGCGACTATATATCACATCATTGGATTATCATCTCTTACAGCTGGAAGAGACTGCTGAGAGCGTCTACTCCAACTCCCTCATTTTGTAAATGAGGAAACTGAAGCCCAGGGTGGTCACGTGACTTGACCAAATACAAGTGGTGATGAACAGGGCCAGAATTTAAATGTGAGTCTGCAGAGTTACCAAGCATTTCTTTTCAAGATACTGTCAATTTCATTTTATGTTGTTTGTGAGAGGCAGTGTAACTTACTGGAGCAAGAGCTGGCCTGGAAACTAGGAAGGTTTTGACTGCAGATCTCATCTCAGACACATATCAGATGTGTTACCCTAGGCAAGTCTCTTGATCTCTTAGTGCTCTAGACAGCTCTTTCAGTTGCAAACAAGGTGCCCACCCACACTGTGAGAAGTTCTTCACCAAGTGCTCTCTATACCAGTGAAATCACAGGTCTATTCCCTGTCCCTTTGTTACGCTTGCCATGTCTAATGTCTCACAACTCTGTTCATAAAGAAAGGAATCATGGTAGACAGGTTTAAGGATTCTATGTAATACACAAGCTTTTCGCCTTTCTTTTAGGCTCTTAAACTTGAACTATTATTTCCAACATATTCTTTGCAATCCTCCCTTTGCTTACTGATGTCATAGAGTATTGAAATATATGTTGATTTAAATTGGAGGCTCTTAATCAGGTTCTATGTGGAATTTCCCCACCTCCTCATTCTCTGCAATACATGTTCACACACAAGGTATAATTATTTCATCATGTATACCTTTTACGAATGCTCCTCATAAACACCAACACAGCAATATTAGATGACCAAGTCTCTCATAAAATGATGTCACCTTTTGCTTTTGAACGAACAATAAAACGAATACACCTTAGTCATTTATTTGTGTCTTTAAGGGGAATCCATGAACCATTCTCCCATTTAGCTACAAGTTCCTTATATCATCTTATTTTATTTATCAATATTTATGTGACTCTTTCCACAAGATGTATGTCCATTTCTCGGTCACTGGACGGGGATCTCACCTGTAGAGTATCAATAATTACGGTAATATTTATAGAAATTCTAAAAACCATTGTTTTCAGTACCCTCTGCCTCCTTTTCTACCACTCTGTCACTGATAGTGCAACAGCAGAGAGAAATCATGCAAGACAGGACTATTTTGTATTATTTTTTCATGGATCACCATGTCCATTGAATTCATCACTAGGTGAGCTTCTTTGAATTTAGCAAGGTGGTCCTCAGGAATCAAACACAGTCTGTCTTAAGATTGGACTCAAAATCTGTCCATGCTGGTATAACTTTCCACAGTTTGTGTTCTGCTGTCATAACTTTTGAAGACTGAGGCTCACCTTCACACCACAATGAAACACAGTGAGTAAATGTCTGTTCTTAGCTATTTTAAAATTTGGAGTTAAGCCCATAAAAAATTAAGAATGGCTAGGCAGAAAAGTATTCTAACATCTCTCTATTAGTTGTGCGTAAGAAAAGCCTGGCTCTTCAGACCATAAAACTATAACCAACATACCTGCCATCGCTATATGATAATATTAACTGACATTTTTATAGTATACATTAAGGTTTGCAAAGTATTTTACATAAATTAAGCTTCACAACAACCTCTGAGGTTATCCCCATTGAACAAATAAGAAACTGAAACTCACAGGGGCCCGGAGATCCATCCATTGGTAGCTGAGTTAAGCCAATATTGATTCCAAATTTGAACATCAACTTGGTAGAACCAATGTTGTATAGAAACTTTGTTAAGTCAAAGTCTATTTCCTACCTGGGACTGAGGAGATACAGGGCCCCAACAGGTGTTAAGTGAAATGTTTGGGTGATTTTTTTCTGAATTTCTGCTCTTGCTATCTTCAAAGTAAATATCCCTTTATAAAAGCTAATTAATGTTAAAAGGTTGCATGCAACTAGAGTGTTAATTATTGGTATCTAGTAAGGGGGAAAAAACTAGAATGAGGACTAGGGATACAATGTTAAAGAAAAATACCCTCAACTCTCCAGGGACACCCTGGAAATCTGAGGGGAAGCTGTTCCTCAGTCACAAAGAATAAGCATAGAGCAATTGCTACAGAAGGAATTAGGAACAGCTCATTATCACTGGGGAAGCAATACTTTTTTTCTTTTTTAAAATGAAATGTAATATCCTAACTGAAGAGTACATAGAAGAAATTCAGCTTTACTTAGTCAATATTCTTCTGAATGCTATATACTATTAGCTTGGATCTTAAAGCTCTTCTACAAATGCAAATAATACCTAATTACAGTAATCCTCTTGCTCTATTGGTATAATACCAAAACCTTGATCAGGTCAACACTGGCAAATTAAAGTGGAAAATTAGGGCACCTGTTTGGATAATTCAAAAAGTTTGTTCCCATTAGTTAGAAATTTTAGATTAACAGAGATGTTAATCATTCAATAATTGTTTTAATCCCATATTTAACTTTTCTAGCATAACTCTAGTAGTCTGAATTTATTGTTCTAATAACTGAAACTGGAGATACATGTAAATATACTTTCCATTTATTAAATATGTAAATGATCACAAGCTATCTCTAGCAGTACTGTGGGAAGACTTAATGTGATAATAAAGGAGTACTAACAGGCTCAAATTTAAGGGCCAAACGAATATGTAATTGCTTTAGCAGTGATTCAGAATACTTAGCACATGTCATTATTTGTACTCACTAAATGTGAAAAAAATCGCTATAGTAAATATTATTAAAATAGTAATTAAAAATTCTCTTTCATTGCACTACCAACGATAGTATAAGAAAAAGCCCATAATGACTCAAGTGTCCTCCAAAGACATCATTTTCCCCAAGAGAATTATCTTGGCCTCACTCCAATCAATAAAACCAATCAAATTACTGTCTGTGAGGCTTCACTCTAAGAAAAAGCCTAAATCCACCTACTTTATAATGTTTTCACATTTTAATTTTTCCATTCGGCTTTTGTAACTAAGTGTTACAAGTCATATGGAAGGGATTCTTGCACTAGGTGAGAGGCTGGACTAAATGACTTCTTGCTGTTTGTCCTTCATTCTCAAAGAGGCCCATGACATCGGAGCAGTGATGTCATGACTTGTGGTGAATTGGATTTAAGTGATGCGGGGCTGTGCAAAGTCACTGGCCTCACTTTCTCCTCCGGAGCCATGTGGGTCCAGTGGCCAGATGATGTGTAAGGTCCCTTCTAATGCCAAGATTTTAAGGTCCCATTTCTGAAATCTCAGTCATCCACTCTTGATATTTGAAATCTATTTGCAAAAGTACTGCTGCTATATGAAGATGTGTCTGTCTAGGGAATTTAATACAAGCCTTAAGACAATTTGCAACCTAAGTATCTAAAAACAGCAATCCTTCGCAGTTCAGTATTTTTTTGCTATAAGGACTGTTGGCTTCACAGAGAGGTGATGGTGACAGGGAGAACAATCAATGGCCGTAGTGTCAGTTATATCACTTCCATCTTTCACCAATAGACTATTATATGGGGCTCCTGAACTCCTGAGAGCAAAAGGATAAATAATCCTTTATAGGCATACTCCATCTCATACTGTCTCAATAATATCATACATATAATGATTAAATCCAACCAAAACATTATGAAACCCTGCTTTAATGTCCCTCAACTGATTTTACAAGATGTAAATCAGATATCTGGTGAGAATCTGAGCTAATTTATAACCCCAATGGTATTAATTTCTCTCAGGATCAGTAAATTTATTGATACCATATTGCTTATTGATTATGCGTAAACATGATTTCTATAAATCTAATTTGTCCCTATAATGTTGTTCCACCTGACATGATGTGTTTGTTGAAATAGGTTACAATGTATGGATGGCTATCCCTATATAGGTACCCATGTAATTTGAGTGTACTAAGTTGCCCTTAATGGAGGACCTGCCTATTGGCAGCGCAACAAGAGTATTCATGATGACCCTATTGCACTATTATGTCTTCCTTTTAATTTATATGTTAAAATCTTAATTAAATGCTTTGCTATTGGATTTTTGGCTCTTGTATGGTCTGTGAACAAAGTGTTTCACTAGTGAGAGCTCAGGATATAATTAGAAAACTAATCACTCAAAAACAGCTCATGATTAACCTGGAAAAGCAGCAAAGGGTTCCAGAGCCAGAGTTCTCAGAGGAACCTCAGGGTCTCCTTTCAGGAAAACTAGAGGCATAAAAATACAAATTTAACTAACAGACTGGAGATCAATTATTTATATTACAAAAAAAGATTCTTGTCATTACGAAAACATTTACTTCAGAATTCTTTCTAGTAGCAAACTCCTCTAAAGCATTTAAATGATTAAACTCACAAACATCCTCTACATGCAACTTTTCTGGAACAGATTTATTATATTAAATGAGACATGCCTGTACTGTATCATTATGGCAAAGTCTAAAATTGTTGTGAAGTTTTCTGACACAATATCAAGAAAATTCACATATTCCTGTCTGATCATCCTTTCACCTTTATTCACTAACTTCTCCCTTTATTTATCCCTGCTGATTTTTCCTGCTTCTTGTAATGGTACCACCATTCTCCCTGTTGCCCAGGCTCAAAAAATTTAGAGTAAGTAGAGAGAGGGGGACATATATAAAGGTAGAAATAATAGGACCTGGCAACAATCTGAATAATAGGAGTGAGTGAAAACCAAGAGTTGAGGGTGACACCAAGGTTGTGAACCTGGGTTGCTAGAAGGATGGCAGTGTTCTCAGTAGTAATATGGAAGCTAGAAAGAAGGAAGGTTGGGGACAGAGGGGAAAGACAATGAGTTCTATTTGGAGCATGTTGCTTTTAGTGTGTCTACAGGAAGATGTCAAGTCAAGTAAACAAATACTCATTAAGCGGTTACTAAGTGCCAGAGATTATGCCCCAGCCCCCAGGAACTCATAGTCTAATGGAGGATACGACATGCAAATAATTATTTACACAGAAGATATATACAGAGTAAATTGGAGATAATTTCAGAGGGAAAGCTCTAACAGTTACGGGGATTGGGACCTGCCTTGCCTAAGATAGGATCTGAGCTGAGTCTTGAAGGAAGCCAGAGATACAGGTAGAGATGGGAGGGAAACATTCCAGACATGTAAGAAAGATTACTGAAAGATGGTGGGAAAGGGAAAGTCTAGAAGGGGGCAAGGAGTATTCTAACTCTCCCACTATGAGACCACTGAGTTGTGAGGTATGAGTGAAAGTACTACTAGTACTTGAAAGAGTAGTCAGTAATGTCATATCACCAGGAGGAAGTTAGGTCTCAGAGAAGAATGGAGGAAGTAGGAACAGAAAAGTTTTAAGATGAAAAAAGTTTGTCAACTGTGGACCAGGCATTCCAGAGAATACAGTAGAAGGGGCAAACAGATTTAGATTGGGACATTTTGAGAACATAGGGCTGAGGGGGAAACAGACAGTAGGGATAAGGAATAGGTTTATACAATAAGAGCTGTGTGTTCAGAATCACTGAGATGAAGAGAATGTGACAGGGTAGGAGTATACTAATCATTGAGGCAGAGTATCATTGGATAGAGAGAGGTCTGGTGAGGGAGGCAGTTGATCAGACTATTCAAAGCCCTCCCTCGTGGTCCAGTTCTAGTTTCTGTGAGCCCAGATTTCATAGGCGGACCCCGGGCCTTGGGTTACAATTTTTAGTATAGGTTCCCTGAAAGAAAAAACGATGCAGATAAGGGTGGCAGGAAATGTATGGTCATAAGAACTCAAGGGAGTAGAAAGAAGTCAAAGTAGGTCATAGTGAATTCAGAAGTGTAGGATGGGGAGCAGGAGTGGTTACCATCACAAAACAGAGTAGCTGCTAGTAAGTTTTGGCTCTACTTATGCTTGACAAGAGAGCAAAATGGACCATTTTTAATGACTCCAGGAGATCCTGTTTTCCAGTATGCTTATACAACATTAGACAAGCTAAATTTTTCAAAACATGTTTAGGGGAAGAGGGAAAACAGAGGAGAAAAGGTAGAGGGAACTCTCATTAGAAAAGCCAGGTATGAGCCTGTTTTCATAGAAGGGAGGAAAAAGAGGAATCAGAGAAAAAGACTCCAGTTGTTGGATGATAATTATTAGAATGAGGTTGCGAAAGAAACCTCTGACATTTAGTAAAGATATAATTCATTAAGAGTAAGAACAATGCTATCTCTCTCACATTCAAATCTCAGTGTAAGGGGAAAAAAAGTACATTGTGACAAAGAATTAGAATACCAATACAAATAACTCAAATAATAATCTTGACTAAATGAAAATGACAGGTTGCTGACACCACAAAAATATGATATGATTATTTTCTCTATCCAGAGAGCATCTTATCTTAACAACATCTCTGGATGCTAGATGGAAAACAACTTGATTCAGTCAAAATTTCAAAACTGAATCCCCAAAATGCTTAATTGAAATGTATGTTTCTGTCCTAACAGGAAAATTAGATGCCACAAAACTTTCTTTTGGCAGGAAGCTCAGCCACCTTGGCCCCTCTATGAAAGCAGTTTGGGCTTGTAGACAAAAGCATTTTCAAGCAAAATAATTAAATGTGGTATAACACAGACATGTCTAACTGTATATCAGCCAATTTCATGATACAAAGGGCCTAGATTTTTGGGAGGAATCCTTTTATTTCTTTTGATTCATATGTACTCTGTCTTTTGTAGAGTTTATACAATTTTGACTAGAATAGGGTGAGAAACAGAGTCAAGTCTGGGGTCTCTGTTTTGTTCCCGTCCCCCTTTGTCAACTTAAGAGAAAGGTAACCACCTGCTGGAAGTCTTGGCTTCCGACACACTGCCAGGGAGGTCAGAACTGGCTATCAAGGCAACTCAAGGGAGTAAGTCTTGATCACATTAGGAGAAAAAGTAAGGGAAGGGGGTAAGTAAGGGTGAACAGTGATCTCAGAGAGACAAGGAGAACTCTTTAGTTTTTGTCATCTTTTCTTATGCAGGGGAGGTAAAATCAAAATAAAATTCTAGAGGATTTTCATTTCTAGGAGGTTGTATGGAAAGTATGGAGTCTGGGAAAGTAATGCCACAAGATAACGGAGAGGAAAAAGGCTTTTCAATTCTCTGCCAAGATGGCTGTCCCCTACAGGCAGTGCTAACCATAGTGGCATTTTATGTTCCAAGTACTATACATCAATTTGGTTTCATCTTCATAAGAATCTTATTCCACATTATTGGCCCCATCCCCCATTATATCTCTTCAGAAGACAGCAGTCCAGGAACTTCCCAAGAAAGAAGGAAGATTATAAACTACATGCATAAACTGCAGTTAATTGGGACAACTCTTATGTTGGTTCACAACGTATCTTGCCACTGACTAGTTGATCTCATGTCAGATAAATAACTGTCAATGTAACTATGTTCCATATTTGTGATGTAAAAGTGATACAACAATTGAACTGCCCAAGTTATCTTTTTTCCCCTTCCCCACGTGGAGATAACTCCCTCCCCCACACACAGTGCAGTAAAAAATTATATCCAAACATGTTACTTTAGATTCTTCATTATAAATATGATCTAAGAAAAATAGATCAAGCTAACTTCTTTTTTAAAATTCTGATTTGGTGGAATCTGGTTTATTGAAAGAATGAAGCAATATATATCTGGGCTTGAGTCAAGTTTTGAACTCTCCCTATGTGAGATTCATACGGTAGTAAAATATGGTTTGGCACAGAGAAGGTCAACATTTAACTCTACAGCTGCTAAGAAAAAAAAAGCTTCCCAGGAGACCTCATTTGACTCATTAGAATTACTATTATTGGCTTTGCCATCTACATGACCTTCCCTTCCTTCCCTGACCCCACCAAAAAAAAAAAAAACCAACAACAACAAAACACTAGGTAGTAGGGAGGTAGAAGGTGGGAGGCAAAGGACGAGAAACACTATGTTGAGTTGGGGCTCCCTTGGATTTAGGCCATTTGCTATTCTGAGTGGAGTGTGACATCTGACTTAAAAGCGACTTTGGACGGTCCTTGAACACGATGACCCTAGTGAAGCCACTGGTGTATCAGTTCTTGCTTCTCCATAGACCCTTTCTTTGAGCACTCTGCAAGTGGTCTCCAGTTAGTAAGGAAATCATCATTTGAGGAATTCCCTTCCCTGAATGCCCCAGTTACAGTCTGTAAATGCAGTGGCTACACAACTCATGTCTTACTCATCTATGACCTATGACCATCACTCTGCTGCTAAAAATATAGTAGCCATCCCTAGATTTTATCAGTGAAAGTGATGAAGCATGATGCCATACAATACAATACAGACAGTGAGGTTGCAGACAACTTAAATAAAAGGTTCACAAACTTTTTTTGAGTCATGGACTCTTTTGGCAATCCAGTGAAACCTATGGACCTTTTCTCAGGATAATGTTTTTAAGTAAAGGAAATGCTACATTTCAGTTAGGGTTAGAATAAAGATGTAATTTTTTCCCCAACCAATTTCATGGACCCACTGAAACTTATCCACAGACCTCAGTCTGAATTTGTAGATGGATCAAAGATTAAGAACTCCTGACTTAAAATCACATTGTTGTAGAAGCAAATCCTTTCTTTTGTTTTTGCATTTTTGTTTGCTCACATACAAGTACAGATGTAAAATGAGGAGGATGCACAGCCAGTCAGAGATGATTGACTCAGGAGCAGAATGAGATATATTTTTGGACATGAACAATGCAGGAACTTGTTTTAACTATGCATACTTGATACGAGGGTTTTGTTTTTCTTTTTCTCTCTCCAGTGTTGGGGGTGGGATAAGAGACAGAAAAAAATATTTTTATTTACTAAAAAATTAAAATTTAAAAATATAATGAGGGAGTTGAACTGGAAACTCTTTAAGGTTGCTTACAGCTCTAAATCTATGATACTATGAGCCTCTGATTATATAGTATTGGGGAAAAATTTAAGTCTGAGAACTGATTCCAAGGACTGGTTCTTATACTTACTAGTTATGCAATCTTGAGCCAATAACCTCTCTGAAGTTCATCTGTAAAATGGTGATAAAATACAAGTACTGTCTATTTCACAGGTTTGTGAGGGAAGTACTTTATTAACTTGAAGCATTATCAAAATGGAAGCTGAGTGTGATACCCAAAGACACAGATATGAAAATAGCAACTTCATTTTAATTATTGCTCACTATTAATTTTATTCAGGTAGTTACAAACTTTTTTCCTCTTGATGTTCTTGCTAAAAATTAACATTCTCATTATTTAAAACTTTTAAAAAGTTGCTTATTACAATATAAAATAGTAGATATTTTGAAAGAAGGCAAGACTTTACTGGCTGTGAGGTGTACACATAACAGTGAATGATTCCAAAACACAAAGCTGTATTATGCTTAGGAGGAAATGAAGTCAGATAGTAGGAGGATTAGAGTTCAAAGCAATCCAACTCATGTTCCAACAAGCTAAAAGGTACTGAACAGCAGAACAGCTCTCCTTCCCCCAATCCTTAACATTAATTCATGACACAGAACGGTTATTTCAATTGTTTCAAACAATAGTGGTTTTGTCTTTAAAAAACTAAGTCATTTTGTAGGCATAGCCACACTTCGCAGGCCGCTCTTGCTTTCCACTAGAGTAATGCCTGTATAGGTAGGGAATTAAACTGATTAAGTATGCCTGAGTATTTGTGGACAAGAAGCAACATTGGTTTTGTAGCATATAGATGGTTAGCGTTGGTGAATTTTTAAGTAAGTTGTCATTTTAGTGTATTTGAGTAAACACTAAGGAGAACCAAATTTATAAGCATGGAAGAACATCTGAATGCAAGACCTAGGACATTCAATTAAAAAGGCTTTTACCCACGAGATTTTTTAAACACATTTAAAATAGACCCTGATATTTTATACTTAGTGTTTCCCACACTGAGGACTCCACCTCTAAGTTCATATCCAGTCATTACTCTCCTTCAAAACAACCTCCTCTCCAATGTACTAGCTTTTCACCTCCTTCCCCTCAAGTCCTTTCCCAAAGCCGCTGCCAAAATCAACTTCCTGTCTTGCCATTCTGACAATGTAACTCCCTTCCTTAAATCTCACTTAATGGCCTTTACTAGTCTTTCTGTAAGATTCCAATTTTTCCCTTACCTTTGGTACCCTGCACTTTGCTCTTACCTATTTTTCAGTTTTTATTTCCTCTTCATTCTATATACTGTTCCCTACACTCATTGTTTAAGCTAATTACCTGCCTGTTTCTTGGATACAGTGCTCTCATTTGTTGCTCATAACTGCCTTAAAACAGATGCTGCCCCACCACTACCTTTCTTTCTTTCTTTTTTTGTAAATATTATTTTATTTTTTCCAATTACATGTAAAGATAGTTTTCAACATTCATTTTTTTATAAGATTTTGAGTTTCAATTTTTTTTCTCCCTCCCTCCCTTCTATCCCTCCTCCCCAAGATGGCAAGCAATATGATATAGGCTATACATGCTACCACTACCTTTCGACCTCTATGGCTAATGTATTACCTCCTTTAAATTCTTCCTGACATGTATGTCTTAGAAAATCAGAAATGATGATCCACACTGAAATCTTCAGTCCAATAAAAATCAATTTTAAACATTATATTAAACTATTTCTAAAAGATAATCATTAAATTGAAGAAATTTCCTATGGGAATCATTAATTTTTCTGGAAATTCCAAAGGAAAAAAATGCAAGCCTTTCATCCAAAACAACCACATGAGTAAAAATTCCAGAGCAACATAAAATCTCCTTCCTCAGATACCTATATATGCAAAAAAAAAAAAAATTTCTGCAGTATAGTACACCACAGACCCAGCCACTTCATAGATGCCCTTGGCTGAAACTTCCAGGTAGTGTCTATAAAGTTGACAGCAGTTTTAAGTTAGATTCACTCCTAAACCACAGAGCTAGTTTAAGGAATCAAACTTACAAGTATATTTTATGGTCAAATTGTCTATCTAATTATAACCAAAGAATATAATATATCTTCACTGTCTTTTGTGTTCTTCAGTGCTAATCATGTTTTAAATAATATTACTAGTAAAAATAATACTACATATTTTCACAGTGCTCCTGAAAGCTATCCCAGCTTCAAGGCTCACTTTGGGTCAGGATCCACTCAAAAAACCTACAGCTGAAAGGGCTCCCACTGATGCTTCTTTAACCCAACCAACCAGAATACACATTATTTCAGTCTGTCAGTGAACAAGCATTTATTAAGTGCTTACTATGTACCAGACACTGTGCTAAGCACTGGGGAAACAAAGAAAAAAGCAAAAACACTATCCCTGCCCCTAAGAAACTCACTTTCCAATGGGTGAGACACCTAAGAAACTCACTTTCTAATGGGTGAGACAAAATGCTTATAACTGAGTCCACATAAAGACATATGACGGAAAGGAAGGGGAATAAACTTAGCACAGGCGCTTTTTTTTTTAAAACAAAAATTATCTCATTTGATCCTAACAGCCATCCTTTGAGACAGAGGCTATCATTATCCCTATTTCACAGTTGAGGAAACTGAGACAGAGGTTAAGTGACTTGCACAGATTCATACAGCTATATCTCTTTGGCAGCTCATGAAGGATGGATTGGATTAGAGGCAGACTAGAGGCAAGGAGATGAATCAGGAAGCTATTGTAATAGTTCAGGTGAAGGGTGATGGGAGCTTATACTAGGACAGTGGCTCTGTGAGTGGAAAGGAAGCATATATGAGAGATGTTATGAAAGCAGAAATCAAAAGATAGTTAAATCCACAAAGCAAAATAAATGACAAGGAAGATTCTGACTCTTCTCTACCCCACAACCCATAGGAATAAAATTACCCACACATAATCACATCAACAAGGGGAGAAGGAACATATACATGGAAACACACATGGCCAAAGAAGATATATGGTAGAGGGGACATGTGGAGAGAACATGGAGAGAACATATATTTTGGCCAGAGCATCTCATCTTTGAAGAATGTCTTCCCGTTGGCTGTTTTGCAACTTATTAACATAAAAAATCAACAAGGCCTCTAGTGGTCTGGAGAGATTACTGCGGCTGCAAGCTGGTCATGTCCCCAACTCTGCAACTCTCTGGTGGTCCTCCACCCCATTGCCCTTTGCTGATGTCTCACTTGGGCTGTGCCCCACAAATCTGCTACTGTGCTCTGTTATTTCCTGTTGCTTTTCTACTGAATTATACTGCTGTGCAGCTTCTTCACCTCTCATCAGATCATAGCTCCAGGCCCTATTTTAATTTATTTATGATGAATATTCAGCCAGCCAGCCAAAGAAGGTCCTAGGAATTGTCAGTAGCCTGAACAACTCCTTTGCTTCTGCTTGCCACTCCTTGAGGTTAAAAAAAAAAAAATTCCTTTCAACTCTGAACATGCCCTTTATGGCTCATCAAAATCACCCAGGTAGTTTCACACAGAAAAACTGTAAGAGAGGGTAGGTCTGGTGACCTTTGTCCTACTTTACTACAAACAATGAAGTCCTTGCCCTCTCTGAACAGTTTACAAAGGAAGTATTTTTTGCCCACATTATCTCATTTGATCTTCCCAACAATCATGTGAGATAGACAGGGCAGTTTATTATTGTCTCCATTTTGTAAATGAGGGAACTGAAGCTGAAAGAAATTATGGAATTTACCCAAGGGCACATGACATAAAGGATGGAACTGGGACTCAAATCTAACTTTTTTGCCCCCAAGTTCAATGCTATTTCTATTATACCACATTTGTTGAAAAATAAAAGTGATAGCTATCATTCATATTATTACTACCAATGTTAATATTTCTGAAAACTTCACCAAGTTCCAACCCCTTCTTGGAGAGGAACTTTATTTTATAATCCAATTTTTGTTCAAGGCTCTTTCATTGATGAATTGTAATGATTAACATTATTTTAAAGTACATAACAGATTTTGTACAAATGAATGCAATACTGTAGGGTTTCATAATCCCAAAGACCAAAAAAGTGTAAGGAACCACTGGTGTTAGGAATCACCATTTGACAAAAACTGCTGGGAAAACTGGACAGCAGTATGGCAGAAATGTATAAATCAACATCTCACACTTGATACCAAAATGAACTCCAGATGGATGGATATATGACTTGGAAATAAAAGTTTACATCAAAAGTAAACTGGAAGAGCAAGGAAGAAATTACCTTTCCATTGTATGAATATAGGAAAAGTTCATGATCAAACAGGGGAGAGACAGGATGACAGAAAATAAAATGGATAATTTTCACTATATAAATGAAGGTTTTGCACAAACAAAACCAATGCAGTTAACATTAGAAGAAGGGGGAGGGGAATCTTTGCAACAAATTTCTCTGAAAAAAAGTCTCATATCCAAAATACATAAGGGACATATCCAAATTTGTAAGAATAAAAGCCACTCCCCAACTAATGAATGGTCAAAGACAGTTTTCAAAAAAAAAGATGCAAGCTATGTAAAAACACTCCAAATCACTAAAAATCAGAGAAATGCAAATTAAAATAACTCTGAGGTTCTACCTCACACTGATCATATTGATGAAGTTGACCAAAAAAAGAAAATAACAAATGCTAGAGGAACTAGAGGAAAAGAGGTATACTAGCATACTACTGGTGGAGGTGTGAATTAGTTCAACCATTCTGGAAAGCAATTTGAAACAACTATACCCAGAAAGTTCCAAACCATGCATAACATTTGACCCAGCAATACCACTACTAGGCTTAAAATTCAGAGATGAAAGAAAGAGGAAAAAGATTCAAGTGTTTAAATTAATTAGAGCAGTCCTTTTTTGTAGTGGCAAAGAACTGGAAATTAAGGAAGTATCTATTAATAGGGGAATAACTGAACAAATTATGGTATGCAAATATAATGGAATGCTAAGAATGGAACACTAAGAGAGAATGAAAAGGATGGTTTCAGAGAAACCTGGGAAACCTTATACGAACTGACTCAAAGAAACGTGTACAAAACCAGAAGAACAATTTATATAACAGTATAAAAAAAATTTTGCAAGACTTAAGAACTCTGATCAATAGTAAGGAGCAATCATGATTCCAAAGTACCATTAAGGTACTCATTTTCTGAAAGAGTGGTGACAGGGACATTAATACACTATTGGTGGAACTGTGAAATAATTCAACCATTTTGGAGAACAGAATTATAAAACTGTTTACCCTTTGAACCAGCAATACCACTATTAGGTCTGTTTCCCAAGTTTATTAAGGAAAAAGGAAAAGAACGTATACGTTCTAAAATATTTACAGCAGCTCTCTTTATAATGGCAAAGAACTGGAAATGAGGGGATGCCCATCAACTGGTGAATGGCTAAACAAATTGTGGTATATAATTGTGATGGAATACTACTGCACTGTAAGAAATGATTAACTGGTTGATTTTAGAAAAACATGGAAAGACTTGCATAAAATAATGAAAAATTAAGTGAGCAGAACCAAGAGGACATTGTATATAGTAAAAGCAATATTGTTTGAAGGATAATGTGTGAACAATCAAGTTATTCTGAGTACTATAAATACTCAAATCAACTATAAAGGACCTAAGAAGGAAGTTGCTATCCACATCCAGAGAAAGAATTGATAAATAGAAGTATGCATAGTATGATCTTACATATATTTATAAATCTGCATCAAATGGTGGCCTTCAAATATGGGAATTTGTTTTGTTTAATTATATATATCTGGTTTTTTAAATTGTTTTACAAATTTTTCGAGTAAAAATACCTTTTTTTTTTTAGTAAGGCGATTGGGGTTAAGTGACTTGCCCAGAGTAACATAGCTAATGAGTGTTATGTTTCTGAGGTCGTATTTGAACTCAGGCCCTCCTGACTCCAGTGCCAGTGATCTATCCACTGCACCACCGAGCTGTCCCTAAAAATACTTTTAATTATTTTCTGCCTTCCACTATTCTCCCAACCACCATTGAGCAAATTTTAAAAGTCTTTTTGTTAATTTTATTAATTTCTTTAATTTTCAGAATTTCTGCTCTGAAATTAAGTATGGATTTTTTATTTGTTGTTTCAACTTTTCAAAAATTGCATGTCCAATTCATTGATTTGTTCATTCTCTTGTTGATGAAAACATTTAGAAATATGAATTTTCTTTTCAGAAATGCTTTAGCTTACATCCCATAAGTTTTAGCCTGTTTTGATATATTGTCATTTTCCATAATGAAATTTTCTATTGTTTCCATAATTTGTTCCCCGATCCACCAAGTTGTTGGAATTGTGTTAGTCTCCAATTTCTTAAGTTCTTTCTTTAAAGTTCCTTTATTGAATACAATTTTCATTACATTATGATCAGTAATTGACGTGGTTAGCAGTTGAAATGTTTTCATTTGACCTGTAAGCTCTAGATTTTGGCTATGACGTTCATAGGAATTTTCATTTGGGGTTTTCCTACAGGAGGTGACTGGTGGATTCCTCTGTTTTAACTTCGCCTTCTGGTTCTTAGAATTCTAGGCAATTTTTATTCATAATTTCCTTAAAAATGGTATCTAGACTTCTTTGTATTCATAATTTTCAAGGAGTTCCATAATTCTTTGTCTCTGCTTGACCTGTTTTCCAGGTCAGATAATTTTGATGCAATATTTCTTATATTTTGTTCTGTTCATTTAATTTTTTTGTTTTGTTTTGATATTTCTTTTGTATTGTTGAGTTATTGTTTCCAATCTGGTTTATTCTAATTTTCAGTTAGAACTGAGCATTCAGTTCTTTTGAGTAAGATTTTCCACCATCTACTCTAAGTTATCATTTTTCTTGCCATTCCTTCCTCCCTAAGTTGTCCATTCTACATCTCTTCTGTCAAATTCTCCAGGTGGCCAGGACATTTTTTTTCTATGAGTCTTTCCTTTTCTATGAGTGGGATTATTATTCTCTTTAGGGTTTGCCCCCTGGATGTCTCTAAAACCAAGT
Organism: Vombatus ursinus; assembly: GCF_900497805.2. Lineage (NCBI taxonomy): Eukaryota > Metazoa > Chordata > Mammalia > Diprotodontia > Vombatidae > Vombatus > Vombatus ursinus. Next base: position 57,417,448 of record NW_020954596.1, read on the forward strand.
TATTTCCTCATAGTGTTCATAGTTTTCCTTGATTTGTTCATGGCGGGGGGGGGGGGCCTATGCTTGGGTCAAGTTCTGCAAAAATGGTATAAGCAGGGCATGTCTGATCCTGAGGATAGTGTCCTGGATTAGGTGCTATGCATATTTGGAACAAGAGTATTGTTTTGTTTAGTTTCATTAAGGGGGAAAAGGTGAGGAAAATAGATTGTTGTTAATTAAACAATTAAAATTTAATTTAAAAAAATAGAAGGATCCAAAGGGCTCACTATCACTAACTTCTCAGAGAGAATTACAGAGCAGTATCAGGATTACCACGTAGATATTTTTAAAAAGCCCATTTATTTCAAAAAGTTTCTGTATAATGCACTTGTATGTAATGCATATTTCTTTTACAGATCTACCCAGAACACAGTATATGCTTATACAATTCATTAGTAGAGAAGAAAGCTATTTGTGTAAAGTGTTTTAAAAATGTATAAACATGAAACCCTCTACAAAAGTCCTATTCTGATGCCTCAACATAGGCATCAAAGGGATGCTGGGTTCTTTAAGACTATGTTAATGGGGCACAAGCTCTAGCAGGTCCTACAGTGCTGGAAGGGTTATAAGTCCAGACCTAGAAACAGACTATATCTGTTTTTAGATGGTTGGCCTAGTTAAGTTAGGACAGGCTCATTACTAATCAGTAGGATGGCCACAGGCCCATTCTTTCCCTGGGGAAGATGGGGTCTGTATATAGTTAAGTAAATAAGTAAATCTCTCACCAATTTGACATATTACTAATGGAACTGAATCACTGACCTTCTTGCTGTAAATTAAACCAAAAGAGGTAAAAAGTTGGCTTTATCATAAGTCCAAAGGAAACGGAAAATATCATTTCTTGGGACACAGAGAAAGTACTTCTAAGAACTGATTTAGATTGAAATAGGAAAAACCAGAACAATTTATGTGATAAATACAGTAATATAAAGGAAAACAATATAAATTATTTCAGAACTCTGATAAATGCAGTGACAAATTATGACTTTAGAGGAATGAAGGTATAGCATGTAAAAGGTGATGGGCTCTATAGGTGACAGAGACAAGTCAACGTGTTGATCTGTTTTGTTTCTTTGTTCTAAGGAAGATTCTATAGAGAGGTACAGGGAGAGAGAATTCATCACAAATGACAGTTTTTTTAAGTGCATAAATAAAGCACTTAAAAAGATTTTATGAAGGAAGACTGTGGAAAAATATTAGCACTAATGCCTCATAAAACAAGAAAAAGTTAAAAGTAAAATATGAATAGTTTACAGATGCTCAATTAAGTCGGGTCTTTACAAAGTTATTTAAAGATGGAATTAGAATGAAGACAAACAGATGGAAAATACAAAAGGTTTATCAAGATTTCTAGAACAAACTTTTTTCTTTCTTTCTTTCTTTATTTTTTTAGGCAACTGGGGTTAAGTGAGTTGCCTAGGGTCACACAGCTACTAAGGGTCAAGTGTTTGGTTTGAGGCCAGATTTGAACTCTGATCCTCCGCTATACAGTGCTCTATACAATGCACCACCTAGCTGCCCCTAGAACAAACTTTTTTCCACCAAGGAATCCTCAATGTCCTGCACAAGGAAATAGAAATATCACTTTAAAAAAAATGGAAAGATCAGCTGAACCAAACCGAGAATATATAGAGAGGGGATTTATGTTGGAGATGATACAGTTTTGAGGTCATTGAAGGGATTATTCTTAAGATTTCTGAAACAGGAAAGACAACAAACTATTAGAAAAAAAGTCATAGTTATTACTACCATAAAAAGGAGACAGAGAACAAACCAATAAAATTATATGTCTATGTTGTGCATGCATATATATGGGGAGAGAGAAAAGGAGGAGTAAGGAAGGAAGGGGAAAGGGGGAGGGGAGTGAGACAGAGACAGAGAGAGGATAGAGAAGGAGAGAGGGAGAGAGAGAGAGAGAGAGAGCACTAGGCGGCACAGTAGATAAAGCACCAGTCTAATATCTTTGCCAAGAAAACCCCAAATGGGGTCACAAAGAGCCAGACAGGACTAAAAGGACTAAACAACAACAACAACATACACACATATAATTGTATACTGAAAAAAAATTTGGTTACTTTTGTCTCATGGGGAAATGCCAAATTTTCTCATCATCCTTTTTTGACATTCTACTGATACTTATTTTTTTACATCACTGTTACTTCCTGACAAACTTCCTCCCTACCCCGCCATCAATAGAGTCCTCCTTTATAATAAAAAGGGACAGTTAAGCAAGGCAAAATGACACAATGACTGTGCCTGACAGCATATACTTCATTATGCATCTGTAGTCTCTACCAAAAGGATGATATATCTACTTTCTCATCACTATAAAATATTTATGAGAATAATTTATGCATGTATCAAGGGCATCCATGATGAAGGTATGAGAAAAGAATGGACAGGCTTTGGAAAATTATATTCTGTTGCAGACCACATCTTTACAGTATCAAAGCTATCTGAAGTGTGCAAAAAGTAAAAGACCCCACTGCCAAGTGTTTGTGGAATATGAAAAGCAAAAACAAAAACAAAAAATTTTGTGCAGTAGACTGAAATGCTGTTTCAAAGTCTCTTCCCCAACAATGTCTCCATGTGTGTAGATCATCATACAAAATTCCTTGTCAGATTTTAACAATAGAAAACTTTGACACTCCTCTGATTATTGCCAAGCCAGGCAAAAAAATAACATGCATGTTTGCCAAAGGTATCTGCCACTGTTATGAAGAATAGCTAGTACAAGGTGTAAACAGAAGGGGAATTTCCTATAGAGAGGGAAGTCCTCCAGATGCTCCTCTCTGTAGATGACATTTTACTAATTAAATCAAGCCACGGAACACTTCAGAGCTGCCTAAATCAAAGTTATAATCAATCATTCCAAAGAGCTCAGGCTAACTGTCCACACAGGAAAGACCCAGTGAATGAAGAATACTTTTTTCAAGGTCTATCAGTATATCTACACCTAGGAAAAATACTTCAGATGGACAAAAACGGGGTCAAGAATTGAAGAGGAAAACATGGTAGACTGAAATTAGGACAGTTCATAACACTTCCTCCTTGAAAAAATTCTTTTTTAATGCCAATATCCTTCTGATAATGCTCTATGTTGCAAATTATGGCATATGATTATACCTAAGAAATCAAAATTTCCAGTCACTCAAAAATGCACTGTCGGTGGAGTTGTGAACTGATCCAACCATTCTGGAGAATAATTTAGAACTATGCCCAAAGAGCTATAAAACTGTGCATACCCTTTGATCCAGCAATGTCACCGCTAGGTCTATATCCCAAAGACATAAAGAAAAAAAACAAAAGAAAAGGACCAAAATGCAAAAATATTTATAGCAGCTCTTTTTTGTATTGGCTAAGAATTAGACATCACAGGGATGTCCATCAATTGGGGAATGGCTAAATAAGCTGTGGTATGTGATTATAATGGAATATTAGTGTGCTATAAGAAATGACAAGCAGGATACTTTCAGAAAAACCTGGAAATACTACATGAACTGATGCAAAGTGAAATGAACAGAACCAGGAGAATGTTATAGATAGTAACAGCAATACTGTTCAATGAAGAACTGTGAATGACTTATCTATTCTCAGCAATACAATGATCCAAGAAAATCCCAAAGGTCTAATGACGAAGCATAATGCTATCTGCCTTCAGAGAAAGAACTGATATTGTTTGAATACATATTGAAGCATGCTACTTTTCTCTTTTTACTTTCATTCTTTTTCTTTTAAGTCTTCCTGTACAAAATAACAAATATAGAAATGTTTTACATGATTGCACATGTATAATCTATATCTGCTTACTCTCTGGGGGAGGGGGAAGAGAGCTATGGAGGGAGGGATAGAATTTGGAACTCAAAACTTTAAAAAAATTGTTTTAATATGTAATTGGGAGGGGAAATAAAATATATTTTAAAAAACATTCCTAGTCACTCAAAGAGTGATGTAGATACTCATGATTGGCATGAGTAGCATATTACCAGAGAAGTTTTATTCAAAAGAAGTTATAAAAGATACGATCAAAGAGATGGGTTGCCCATATTGCAAGAGTGAGGAATAACTAAGGAAGGCGCCTGATCCACTGAAAGGACAGAGATAGGACTCACATAGGGTCAGAAAGTGTGCTTGAGTTATGAGGGAGTACTGCACCAATGAGATCAAAGATCCATCAAAATGCTGAAGTATATATGCTAAACAGGCACCAACAACATCGGAGGTTGGTAAAAAATCGCTTTCGTAAATGTTTGAAACTATTCATCTCCCACAAAGTGACTCAGGACATATTTGTCATTTTGCCAATTTGAGGTCAATGGGGGGATGCTGGCTTGGAGCCATAAATAATTTACATTGTTCTATTAATACAGGCTTCTAAACTTCTTTTGCAGACAACAAACTCATTTCTGCATCAGACAAAACAAAACTGATGTGATTTTCCTTATTTTCATATTGTTATGAGAAGGGAAGGGACAAAATTCTAAACAGACATTTATAAAAAATGATGATGTGATTTTTTGAACCACTATGGACTGAAAAATCATGTCCATATTTGTATTGTTTTTATTTCCAAAGAAGAAAATAGTAAGACCTTAAGAGTCATTCCTAGGGAATTCATTTTTCACTTTAAGGACTTGGTTCTGAAAAAAGCACAGTTTGACATGTAGGACACTGTTTCTAAAAGCAGCTACATGTAGCTACACTTCAATTCCCCTAAACCATTCTACCAACTTAAGTGGGTTCTGTAATAGAAAAGGCACAGCTGATGCATGAGATCTCATTTGATACCTGGAGTGGAGCAGATGGTTCCTTGGTTGACTGGCAGTAGGGCAGTGGAAGACTAAAACAAGGGTCATCCCATATGGAATTTATTTTTCACCTCTGTCCTGAAAATTAAATTGTGAAAAGAAGAAAAAAAAGCAGAGGTTATTCAGAAATTCTCTCCATAAATAGTGCAGTGAGAGAGTACTCTGGAAAATGAAGAAATCACCTAGAAATGAGGAAGAGATCATTCTGTCCCTCAAATTCACAGCAAACATTTGGTTATGTTGATCTGGCAGTACTACCAGACTGATCCTAGACTGATTTAGCAATCCAGCATTTGGGGACAGGAGATGGAGCAGAGATTTTTGAAGACATTAAAAAAAAAATTATATAGCTGAGTTCACCAAGTACCAAATAGTAGGACTGAGAACTGGTTTCTTTAATCCCTGGAAATCCATTAGAAATCTGTTAAAGAAGTCCCTTAGAAAGCAGCCATTAAAACTTCAGTTCTGAATCTTAACTAGGAATCTGGACAAGCTATTTGTTATGTGAGGCCAACACTAGTTCTAAACTGAAATTCTAGGCCACATTATCTGCATGGCTACCTCTCTAGTCTTTTTTCAAAGCTTTCCTCTGATGGCATTACCTCTGGCAAACTTCCCTGATTATAAATGGAGTCTCCTCAAAACTTTTTGAGCCACTTCTCCTCAAATTCATGTAAACCCCCAAACGTGGGTTCCTTGCTGTTCGAGAAGCCTCTTCTTGCAACAAACAAGTAAATATTGTAGGGGCTCAGAGTTCAACAAAAGTGAATTTGGAACTAAACCAGCCCCTAAGAATGTGGGTACTGGGCAGATTCCTGCCAACTGTTCCCTCTCTCTTCTCTGATTATTCCAGCATTTTTACAACCCCAGATCCTTACTTTATGGCACTCTCCCCTGCACACACTGCCTCCAGGAATATAACACACACACACCCAGTTATTCATTTCCACTTTATCCTATGAACTCCTTCTCAGAAAAGTGTTTTTAAGCGTATACAATAAAATGACTGGGTTAAAAGAAATGCATTATATTAAAATGTAGTTATCAAAATATTTTTTTCAAAATAGTTCACAGAACACAAATAAAGAACCCCTGTTCTAGGGAAATAGCTGCAGAATTTATATCAATAGCAAAGAAACTGAGTGGAGTGCTAGCTGTGGGGGCAGGGACCAGTTTAGGGTCGTCGCCCCTCCCCACATGCGTACATAATCTTCTCGTAGTTCTGCACTTCAAAAAATATATATAGACAGTGTGAAGCATAGCTGTATAGTAAATAAGTGACCAATAATAACACCATAATTTATTACATATGTAACCCTCCTCTGGCCTCACTCCCTCAATTAGCACTCACATTCACATGTTGGTATCTCCAGAGGATTGGTTGATTGTTACTCATTTCAAGGTTCTAAAGGTAACACAGAGGGGCTTGAGTTTCTAGTATTATAGGCCCTTGGCCTCCATGAGATGCTCTCCATTAATAATCAACCAGATGAACTCCATTGACTTTTAGAAAAGGGATTTACTAAGAAGATATATCAAGAACCTAGGGCTGGTTGGTGGTGCAACAGATAGAGTGCCAGGCTTGGAGTCAGGTAAGACTCATCTCATGAGTTCAAATCTGGCCTCTGACACTAGCTGGGCAAGTCATTTAACCCTATCTGCTTCAGTTTCCTCATCTGTAAAATGAGCTAGAGAAGGAAATGGCAAACCAGTATCTGCCAAGAAAACCTCACAAAGTCAGACACAACTGAAAATGACAGAAATGACAGAACAACACAGTAAGAACAGTTGGTACAAAACATTTCTCCTAAATTGGGGCACACTCTCCCTTCACATGCACAAGGTCTCTGAGAAGAGTGGGCAAAAACTAAAATACCGTGGTAGTGAGACACATGTAGCAAAGGGGCATCTCTTGATTCCTGGCCTAATACGTCCTTTTTTTCCCCATTGAAGAGTCCTCATATAGCTTTCTGTTGGGCTCCAAGAATTGATGCCCTTTTAGAGTTCATATCCAGCATTTTTTCTTTAAGGGTCATGCTCCCTGAAGCTGTCACCATCCTTTGGTGACTATGTTTCCTCGTCTTTCTGCAGGTACTTCCTGAGTTCTTGTCCACTATCACTCCAGTGGCTTCTGCTGCCACCTCAGTTTATCAGTGGGACTTCATATATGACTTCTGGATCTTCTCAACTCACCAAGTCACCTGGGCACTCCTATCTTGGAATATTCATTCACTAAGACTGAGAAAGAATGAACATGAGAGAAACAGAGATACTAGTAATGTGCTCACAGACACATGATAGCCAGATAAAGGAATACAACAATTGTTCCTCCCCCATTTGATAGCTCAGAACATTTCTCCTTACTCACACCATCAATGAAGGAGACTGTGAGACACGTGGGACCCTCTTCTCTATGCACGCATAGTTCAGGCTCACGCTTTCCTGAGCCACCAGTTCTTCCACAAGCCTGGACACTGCGTGTGTGAGGACCATCCCGGCTGAGTTCATAGAATCTCAGCATCAGAAGGTTATATAAGAGGTAATGATTTTTTTTTTATTACTAAAGAAACATTTAGTAATTAGTAACACAATTGAAACCGTGAGCTCTACATTGTGGAGGAAGGACCTACATAGATGAAAATACATATCCTTGAACTATGTTAGAATACAGAAAATCAGACTTGTAGTTGAGTTTCCCACATTTAAACTAGTTGGCACAGACAGAAGATAAGTTTGAATAGGCTATAAGCAGGCCTATCCAGAATTAGCTATGACATGGAAGCATCAGAAGAATTTTTTTAAATGGCTCCTCAGAACATAGTATTGTGGTGAAAAGAAACTGCTATGGAAAACTCTTCATGGATCATGTGGAACTTAGTTGGGATAGTCTTTTGGCATATTCTAGATCCACATGTCACTGCTCAAATATAAGCTCATTTAATGAAAACTTTTCAAGTGATAGCTTGAAAGAAACTGGATCATATTCTTTGCTTTTGGCTAGTTTTATTTCTGAACACTGTTAGCCTATTTGTTGAATGATCCGTGTGTGTCCTTTAGGATCTGAATCATATCAATCTTGACCTTATTGTAAATGAAAGCAGAAGACAAGAAGTTGCAGCTAAATGGAAGGAAGGCTCACAGGTTTTCCTTAGAGTGGCAAAAAAAGAAGTTGGAATAGTTGGTTTAATTATGCATCCAAGGATGATAAGAAGAAAAAAATTTCATGAGACATATTGGTTGTTTTGCATTTCAGTGTTCATGATAAACATTTGCAAAAGGCCACCATAAAGATGTAGCTTATTTATACATTAGCATCTGTTGCAGAGAATGAAGAGCTAGAAAAATTCAATGAAGAGCTGAGTAAGATCCTCCAAATTAAGTCAACATATACTTTAGTGCTCAGAGGCTTCAGTTGCAAAGCTGGGCAGAGAGAAGAATGGTACATAGTAAGTGATTAGTAAGTTCTTGTTGGCTTGCTTGAAGAAAGAATAACAATAAGAAGATACAGTGTGTGAATAAAACAATTCCAATCAGATTTATTTAAGCAAAATATTGAAGCTGAAAATAAATGGAAATTGAATTTTAAAAAATAAATGTAAAGAACTATGCTAGTCACTAGGGGAAGTCTAAATATGATAGAGACATGGTCCCTTCCTTCAAACATCTTACAGTCTAACAGGGGAGATTAGAAATGTACAAAATAACTATAATGTAAACTAGAACAGTGTAAGTACATAAGAAAAGTACAAAGTGTTTTAAGAGCTCAGAAGAACACCAATTGTTTGAGAATGAAGCAAAGTTTCCTGAAGGAGAGACAGCATTTCAGCCAGACTTTCAAGAACAAATAAAAGGTTCTCAATGGGCAGAGATAATAATAATAATAACAGCAATAATAATGATGATAATAACTAGCATTTATATGGTGCTTTACGGTTTGCAAAATGCTTTGTAAATGGCAGTTCATTTTATCCTCACAACAGCCCTAGGAGGTAAGTGCTATTTTGTTTCTGTTTTACAGACGAGGAAACTGAGGTAGACAGAGGTTAAGCGACTTGGCCAGAGTCATACATCACTAGATGTGAGGGTCCTTCAAATCAAAACTTTGACCTTGAGTCTTCCTGATTTCAGGTCTTACACTCTATCCATTAAGCCACTTAGCTATTTATAGAGATGTAAGCAGACCGTTTCAAATGTAGAAAATGGCATGAGCAAAGGAATGGAAAGCATAGTACATGTCATAGCATGCCAAGTAATCCAGTTTAGCTGGAGTATATAGAATGTGAGGGGGAGGATTGTGAAATAGAACTAAAAAGGCCGATGGAACCAGACTAAGGAGTTTGGACTTTTATTTTTGGGACACTGATGTACCACTCAGTGACATGATATTAGTAGCATATAAACTCATTGTTGTAGAGCCTGTTAAACTGTACCTAATGTCTGACTTGTGGTTTCTATGATCCTTTTTTCCATGTTTAAGGACATGGTTTTTCTTTTTATAATTTTGTAACTACACGTGCTATCCATCTTCATTCTGAGGTATGTAAGTGAATCAATATTGCTTGTTATAGAATGTAAACATGCATACATATATTTAAAAATTATTACATTGATAAAGAGGGTAAATCTAAAACAATAAGAATCACAGAAGCATTTGGATATTGGAATATGATTAAATAAGTACTATTAATCTGGGGAAATATGGGGAGCTGTGACTTTTTAAGTCACTGGTGACTCACTGGAAATCATGATTCTTTCACTTAAGCCACTGAACACAGCGGCAGTGGAAGGGGAAGAGTAACCTACAATGAATTGAAGATGCAACAAGGGGGCTGCAAAGATGCTTTGAAGCCCTGGCAGTTAGAAGCCATCAGCTGAAAGAAGGCTTCAGCTGTGTGATTCCTGAATGGAGGGAGAATAAATTGATTTCACTGGCCAGCAGCTCCAAGGACAGTTACTGCCCTTCAGGAAGTCGGAGCTGGGCAAAAGTGAAACTTTTCATAAAGGCTCTCCCTGGTTTGAAAAGGAAAAGGTATGGGGCGGGGCGGGGCGGGGCGGGGTGGGGGGGGCACATGGAGGAGAGTTGGTGGTTTCCAGTTACTTTACTATCTAGCGAGTTGGAGTCATGTTGCTTTGAACTCCCCTCTGGTTGGACAGTGCAGAATCATGAATGAATGACTGCCTGGGCTGGTCTGTATAGCCCATAGATAACCCATTTGATGTGCTTTATTAGGCTCTTGCTTAAAGAGAACTGTTACTCACATTAAGAGTTATCACTTTGTAAAAACCCTTTTAAGGGTGATGGTTAAATGAAAGTTTATAAAGGTTATGTTTGAGTATAGAACAGAAGAGGATTTTCCCTAGCTAAAGAACAAGGATCAACAGTCAAGCAGTGAACAAATATGCCAGTTGGTGTGGTGCGATGGTTCTGAATGGACCGATTTAGCAGCAAAGCCTACAATATATAGAGCTGTGAGTTATCTTAAACACATACGTTTTCCTTCCTCATGTGTCTCCCTGCTAGAGTGCTATAATTTATGTGGCCACTCTTCAACACCGGGTTCATTCATGGAAGAATGTGATCTGGGTATATATACATATACATACACATATACATATACATATATGAATGCATTTTATTATTTATGTATCTGCATTAATACCTATAATAGCATTCTTTCGTTTTATTAAATGATTATTTTTTAAATCTAAAAATGTCACAAGCACGAGTGACTGGTTGTATAGATCAAAAATACATTGGATGGGGACTCAAAAGCTAGAGTGGTGGGTAGAGGAAGTATATTTCACATCAATTGGGTCACCCCTAGGGCCCTAAGGGTGAAAGAAATCATGAGATAACGGACAGTCTTTGAGAATTTAGACCTCATAGTATGCAATCAGGTTAGAGTGAGTGAGACAAACGCAGAGAGAAGTGGGGGTGTCTTACACACCTAGGTGAGAGGTGGGAGGCTCCTATACAATGTGAGGTTTTTGGTTTTGAGGTTTGTTTGTTTGTTTTCACTGTACTCCACTGTAGTAAGTAGACTGTATCTGTAGCACAAAGTTCTAATGTTACAAAGAGAAAGTATGAAAATAGACTTGACAAAATTTGAGAGGCAGCATAACACAATGGAAAAGATCTGAACTTGGACTGAGAATAGGGACTAGAACCCTGGTCTCCTACTGTGTGACTGTAGGCAATGCACCTAGTGTCTCTGAGCCTCAGTTTCCTCATCTGCAGAGCATTGATAAAACAATATGTCTAATACATACCTCACAAGGTTGTGGTAATGATTAAATGAGATGATGTATGCAAAGGGTTTTGTAAAGTTTAATACCTTTTAGGACTACCAAACTGGAAAGCATCTAAAGAAAAGAAGACTAGAGACAGTAATACTATGTAAGAATCAGGTGAAGGAACTGGGAATATCTAACCTCCAGAAGAAGAGACTTAACAGTTGAGTCAATGGATGAGTGTAGCATTATGCTATAGCTATCTTCAAATATCTTAAAAAGTTGAATGGACTGCCTCAAGATTTGGCAAGTTTCTACCTGCTTGGACTATATAGCTACCAAGGTTCCTGACAACTCCCAAATTCTGTGATCCTGTGCAATATCCGAAGGTGTAATGGGGGTGTGGTGCATGTCCAGAACACCTAAGATGATGTCATGCCCATGAAATACCCATGAAATAAGGAGCAGTTTCAGGGAGACTAGAGGACTGGAGCACATGTCAATGTTCTGTGCTGACCTACTTACTAATGGTTGGGAGCAATCACTTTCCCAGTGGCTATATAACCAAAATCGTTGGGATCTTTTAGAATGTCCTGCCTTCACACAGCTTCTGCTGTATTCTCATTTTAGGGAGAAATTTACTCTTTTCACTTATACCATATGGTAAGAGGCAGGGGTGGGGGAAGGAGGAGTGTCTTAAGGCTCTTACCCTTCCTGAGGCCATTTGGCAACAAAAAAAGGGGCTTGAGTCTGGTCTGTTTGTCCTTCCATTCTAAGGCAAGAAGTAGAGAGCTCGATCCACAAGGATCTAAGAGTCAAAGAATCTAAGTTAGATGATGCACCTAGCCTCGTGAAGAGGAGCAGCACAGTCCTGGGCTTCCAAGCTAGCAGAAGCTGGTGATGCCAGCTTTAGACATGAACTTGGTAGGACCAGTACTATTCAAGACCAGTGTGGTTTAGGAGGGGATCATGCTGCCTTCAAAAAACTCTCATTTTGTAGCTCAAACCCTGACCCAATTTGCCCATACCCCCTAAAATCTACACTGCTTTTATAAAAACTTTAATAATTACATCTCAACCCTTTCAATTTGTTCCCCTTCCTTTTTTTGCATATTAATAAATGGAACTGGTACAGCTACCTGGTTGTAATACAGTTTTAAACACATAATATGGAAACCCAAAAATATCACTTAAAGAGATTACAAGCCTAATGCTAGTTACTCAGTCTGCAGCTGGCAAGGGATTTCTCTCCCTTCCCCCTCCTCCTGCTCCCCATTCTCTATGAGGATGGGCAAAAGGCAGGAAGTAGGTGAAGGCAGAGGGTTTCTGTTCCACAAGAGCATATGGGAGACCCCAAAACTAGTCTCACCAATAGACCCGCACTGCATAAATGCCCACATGATGCTACCAGTCTCTGGAATGCTCCTTCTTCTGTATTAGGTGTCCCCCAACTTGACCCATTTCTGGAAAAACTTAACATAAGGACTCTAACTAGGGTTCCTCTGGGCCTCTGGCTAGTTCTGCACCATTGCCATTTTCTACTGTTTTCCAGATGAGCTCTTTCTTCCAGGAGGAGTTAAGGGGAGAAACTCTCACTTCCTAAAACCAGTGAGAACTAGAAGATACCCTACATGAAAGGGTTGCTAGGATGTTATACTCAGAAAAACTTCCCAACAGTTGAAGGTGTCCAAAAGTGGAACAGGCTTCCTCAGGAGGTAATGGGTTACTTTAACTCAAGGGTTCGTAACTGAAGGTCCACAGATAGATTTCAGGAGATCCATGAACATTTACAATTTCATTTTCACTAACCTCTAAATGAAATTAGAAATTTCCCTTAATTACTTAAAACCACTAGTCTAAGACTGCCACAGGGGTCCATTGAAACAAAAAGCTAAGAATGCCTAATCTAGGTATTCAGGCAACATCTAAATCATAATTTGTCAGTGATGTTGTTGAGGGGATTCCTGCTCAGACACTGGTTGAACCAGATGCCTCTGAAACACCTTCCAGCTCTGAGATTCTGCAACAATACAGAGAACCACACTGAGTACAACATATAAGGAATATTGTTATGGGGGAATGCTCTTTAATATTTTAACGGAGGGTTTAAAAAAAAACACAAAACTATCAACAACAACTACACACACACACACACACACACACACACACACACACACACTGCTCCAAATCATTGATACTTAGTGAAATACAAACTGAAGTAACCCTGAAGCTCTACCTCACTGTCTTCACTGTCAAATTCAAATAGGATTCCTGTGAACTGAGTAATGATTTAGAAAAACACAAATTAAAATTATGTTGTGTTATATATTTTTATTTTGTGAAACATTTCTCAATGACATTTTAATCTGGTTTGGTCTACACTGAGAAGTCTTGTGGGCTGTTTATAGCCGCAAATCATGAGAATGACACCTCTGGTCCACCTCACAATGATCAGATAGGCAAAGATGATCAAAAAACAAAGTTTTTGGAGAGGATTGGGGAATATAGGCACACTGAGTTACTACTGGAGCTTCATTCGCCTTCATTCCTTTCCAGGCTCCACCTGTGAATTCCCAAATTTTTTCCCCTACTATTCTCCAGCAGTCTTATCACCCTGAAAAATCCCTCAGTTCTGTGGCTTTCTCATCCTGGAAGATACCTCCACTCTACAGCTCCTTCTTCTGATAGGTCAGTTCCTAACAGAACCTCCATTAGAAGAAAGTGCCCATGTTCATTCTTTCAAGCCTCTACTAAGCTCCCCTCCTGCATCCCCAGACTTCTTTCTCCATCATGTCCTGGCTCAGGTACCTTCTCCTCCTACGCCCACTTTTTCAGCTTCCTTTCTGTTGTCCTCCTCATTAGATTGTAAATTCATCCAGGTAAGGGACTGCCTTTCTTTTTGCTTGTATTTGTGTTCCCAGTACTCAGCACAGCGCCTGACACATAGTCCTTATTAAATGCTTGCTGACTTGACTAGAATTGACTTGGAGTTGTGAATTGGTTCAACCATTCTGGAAAGCAATTTGGAACTATGCCCCAAAAGACACTAAGCTGTATATATCCTTTGATCCAGTTATACCAGTACTAAGACAAAAATATCAAAGAAAGAGGAAAAGGATCTATATGTACAAGAATATTTATAGTAGCTTTGTTTATAGCAGCACTGGAAAGTATGAATGTGTCAATCAATTTGGCCAAACAAACTGTAGTATATGGATATAATGGAAATATTATTGCACCATAAGAAGTGACAAAGGGGATCTATTCAAAGGAACCTGTTGATAGGATTTATATGAATGGATTCAGAGGAAAGTGGACAAAACCAGGAGAACAATTTGGACAATAACATTGTAAATACAAACAATTTTGAAAGACTCAAATATTTTGATCAATGTAGTGCCAAACCACAGTTCCAGAGGACAAATGTCAAAGCATCCTACCCACCTTTGGACAGGGAGGTGACAGATTTAAGATACAGAAAGACATATATTTTTAGATATGATCAATGTGGAAATTTTTTAAAAATTACACAATTTTGTCCCAAAAGTTTTGTTTTTCTTCTTCTGCAATTTTTTTGGGGGGAGAAAAAGAGGAGAATGAGGGATAGAGTTCTCATTCAATGCCTTCCCTCCTCCCCCCCAAAAAGAAAGAAGAGAACAAAAAGAAGACTATAGACATGCAGGACAGCTTTGAAAGTTACTAAGTTTTCTCATCTGTAAAATAAGCTGGGGAAGGAAATGGCAAGCCACTCTAGTATCTCTGCTAACAAAACTCCAAATGGGGTCACAAAGAGTAGGACAGAGCTGAAAATGACTGAACAACAGCAAAGGAAAAGAAAAACAAGCTCTACAGAATAGAGATTTACAGTTACATGTAGAGTCCTCGCCTCCTACTCTACACTGTTTATGGAAATGCTCATTGTATTTGGTATTTTTTAAGTTCAGAATAAACTAAAAAGAAAAAAAGAAAGAAGCCCATCAGAGAAAATTACTTGTGGAGAAACACAGATAGCTCTGAGAAGACCTGACAGAAAACAATCCTCAGGGAAAAGTACTTACTGAAGACAAAGATGGTCCAAGTGTCTTGTTTCCCAGAAGTCAGTTTATATGTAACTATTATGAAGATTTTGAATTTTATAGTTGGAAAATCCTAATGACTAAAACTTTTTGGTAACTATGAGACAACCACATATTACATATTTGTGGTGGGCCAATGGAGATGTGGAGATCTTACCATAAGGCAGAGATGAGGAACTTCATACAAGGAGAATGTGCTATGAGGCAGGAGGGACAAAAGTAGAGAAGACTGAAGGAGCTGAGTGAAGACAGAAACAGAGGGAGAAGGCAGGACTGTCCCCTGGAAGGTTGAAGACAAAGCAGCTCAGTTAAATTTAGCTGAGAAGTGGGCTCAGAATTAAGACTGCACGACCATAACATAGCAGTCCACCTATAAATTCAAGTAACATCTCCACTAATGCATATAGTTTCCATAGGAAAAATGGACAGACACAAACTTAACAGAATTCCAGCCAGTGGCCCATTAGTGAGGAAATGTGACAGGAACAACTGAGAACTAATAGAATTGGATGATGATGATGATGATGATGATGATGATGATGATGAGTCCAGCACAGCCAAACACAGCACAGCAGATGGTTCCTAAAAAAGCACTCGCACTAAGAGCAGACAGAAGAGCTTGGAGACTGCATTGCCCTTCTTCTGGGCTGACTGGATGAAGACTTAAAATCTATCCCTAGGAGCTGAACTGATGGGAGGAAAATGATTACTGCTAGCAGCTTACTGGAGAAAGAAGAATCCTTTGCTGCTTAACCAGGGGTGTGCTGGTAAACGCACAACAACCACTTCTCTAAAGAATATTATGCAAGATATACTTTTAAGTCTAATTTGCATTACTAATATTTTCCTCAATCATTTTATTAATTTGACAATAAACAAGATAATAAATCAAGTCCCTATTTGTAGGGCTTGCCAATTTTTCCAAGGTATAAAAGCTCATCCTGAAAATTTAACAATAGGCTTTCACAAGCCAGTACCTGGTACCAGCACACTCTTGTGTTTCCAACTGGTGAGGAAAGATGAAGCTACCTTGCCCTTTACTAACACCTGTGGCTTAAGAAAGAGGAAATCCCACAGAGCCCTGCCGAAAAAGCAGACCTGAATAGTTCTACAAATCCCAGGCTTATAGGAAATGATTTGGATAAAAGAGCGTAATACTGCCTTAGAGACCAGTCTTGGATCAGTTCCAGCAGAGCAACCAGAAGCAGTCCTGTTTACCTAGTGCCTCATGGTGCAGACTGTTCCCTAAGGAGCCAAAAGCATCAATTCCTGTAGTTCTCAATTGTTCCTGCTACGTTTCTTTACTAATGGGCCTCTTTGCTAGAATTCTGTTAAGTTTGTGTCTGTCCACTTTTCCCATGGAAACTATATGCATTAGTGGGGATGTTACTCGAATTTAGAGGTGGACTGCTATGTTACAGTTAATACTGCTTTGTATTCTGCATTCTAATTGTTTCATGATTCGGAGTTAATGGTATCATCTTGACTGATTTGCTTAAATGGAGAGTATACTGGTGGGGACTCAGGAGCAAAGCTCGCGAATATCTTCCACACAGGAGGATTACCCCTAAGGTTCTGAGATAGTGAATTGTGGCAGTGTGGCTACCCTTACTCTTGAACCCCAACTTGCTGGTGCAAATGTGTGTTGGGTGAGTCTGACAGTCCACACTGAGAAAAAGCCAATATCTGAGCTACCCACTCCCAGTTCCAAATTCCACATGACAGCCTGGCTACAGAGAGAGAAAGCAGCTGGAATTATCTACAGTTGCAGGCAGATCCCCACCAAGGGCATCTACTGGCCAATTCTATGTGCCTCTTAGATTCTTTCCCTCAGTATGATCCAATCAGACTTTACCCCCTAGCAGGTGGAAGTTTATGGATTTTCCAGGACTAAGGATCTAGGAAAGAGAGAATAGAGACAGAATTGGAGAGAAGGGATCAGCAATACCAGGACTTCTCTTATGCTATTTAGAATAAAGGAAGGGACTCCAGGAAGGAAGCCCAAGGAAACGGTTTTGT
Source organism: Vombatus ursinus (assembly GCF_900497805.2). Lineage (NCBI taxonomy): Eukaryota > Metazoa > Chordata > Mammalia > Diprotodontia > Vombatidae > Vombatus > Vombatus ursinus. Next base: position 57,434,621 of record NW_020954596.1, read on the forward strand.
GTAAGCATAAACAGATTATTAAGAACCTCAAAACAGCTAAAAATTCACCAAACTAAAAAGAAAACAACACCACATCAAAGGGGAAAGGAAACAAATCCAACAAGGAAACATCCACAGAAAAGAAACTGTTAGATTAATTATGACATGGTCTGATTCAAGGCTGATGGATTTTCTTAAGGTTCTCTTCATTGGCAGAGAGAATGATTACCTGATGCTTCATACCTTTGTGAGGGGGAGAGTTGGTGAGAGTCTGGGACAGGAGAGGTCCTTTGTCCTCAGCACCTGGCTTCAAGAGAGGACACATACCATTCCAGGCTCTGTTCAGGTAGAGGCCCCTGGAGGGAAAAAAAGACTCTGGGAAAAAGTCAACATGTAGAAGAGCCAGTAGCTCAACATGTCCCTGATTTCCAGCATGCTACACCAGGGACTTTGGTGTATTTCATTCTGGGTGACATTGGAAACTTTCTTGGTTGAGTTGAGGTATCTTTTTTCCAGTGGAAGAGCTTACTCACTCTGGGTATTGTCTAATATATTCTAATCTGTACAACTCCGATTTTTGTTTCCTGTTGCCTTGGATAAATGGGTTTTATTCACAATTTGTGATGTTTTTTTCATAATTATCTTTTAGTATGAAAAGAGTTAAGCCTTCAGATATTGCTTGGGGGCCACCTTCCCTGTTAAATGAGAGTAACTAGGCTTGAACCTAACAATTATCTCCTCTAGCCTAGCAAAACTTGAGGGAGGTGATCAGATAGACACAATTCTAGTCTGGTATCCCCTTTCTGAGGAGAGCAAAACAAGAGAACTTAGTGGCTCCAATCTCCTGCTCCCTTCCAGGTAGGAATCATAGTCTCCTTTGGAGAAGGTTGGAAGATATTCCAGAGAGATCTACTTGTCCCTCCTGATAAGCCACATTTAGACAACCCACCTAACCTTCATGACAACACACACACACATGCATCCTACTGGGAGTAAATAAGAAAAGGAAGTAAAAGTAATACAATGAAAAAATGTTATAGAGTAATAATCTCAAAACTTATTTCTTTTAATTTGAGAGGGTGTTGTAAGGGACATACTTTTGCTTCCCCAGAGACTGTTTGGTTTTTGTTCCTACAGTGCACATTACTAAGCACATAGTATATATTTAATAAATGCCCACTGAGTGAATTATTGAGTCTCATTAGGTAATTAAGAAAAAGAAGGGACCTTGGAGGTCATATTGGTCCAATCCTCATACTTACTGCTAAGGCAACTGACTTCTCAGAGAGGTGGTGCCTGGCCTAATGTCATCAGCTACTGGGTGGCTCTAGCACCCATGTTCTCTGACTCCAAATCCCATGTTCTATTACCATGTTGCGTGCCTCTGCCCCTGGTGTCACTAGGGTCTACGGTGGTGCATGCAAAGCACATGCTGTTGAATGGAACCTGGATTATGTGGCAGACAGTGCAAACGAAAAAAGTATGGATTTCGAAAAACAATAGGAAAGGTAACACATGGATTCCTTTTAAAGAGTCCCTTTTCTCCCTCGCCACCCTTTGAATTCTGGTGGGCTCCTACGAATACTATGTGCAAAGTGCTCGGGAAGGTTCCGGAATTCTTTGCCCGTGCAGCATTTCAGTTACGTTTAAGAAAAGATGGGTCACAAAGGGCAAAAGTTCAATTCCAAACCGGAAGGTGGGGAGAAGGGTGTCGCTCTAGAACTTAGATGCTAAACACGATTCCTCGTGCGCAAGTGCAGTGATGAGAGGCCCGGAGATGGGTGGAGGGGGAGAGGCGGGACTAAAGCAGGTTAGGGACTAAAGCCCAGCCAAAGCCGGCCTCTGTTTGCGCGTGAGTGGTAGAGGGCGGTGGTGGTTGGCCGAGAAGTCTTGAGATCATTTCCTGCTCCCTGATCTCGTAAGTATCCGGGTCATTGTCCTTTCTTGTAAACGCTGAGTGCCCACCCCGCCCCCTCGGCCAGCCTCCCGTGCCTTCCCCGGGCGTCGCTCCGGCTAGCGCGCGCCAGCCCCGCCCCCCAACCCGTCCCCGTCCCCTCGTCCCCTCCCCCTTCCCCCTCCCGCAGCTTGAGGGGGGCCTCGCGTGCGCCCTTGCTGCCGCTGCCGCCGCTGCCGGGAGGTGGGTGAGGGGCCTTCCTGCCCCAGAGGAGGGGGCATGGCCTGCTGGGGAACCGCGAGGGAACCCAGGGTCTCCGGGGCCGAGGAGCCCCATCCCGAGAAGCTGTGACCTCCTACCCCGCCCCCATTCATCCGCCGGACTGGGCGGCAGCCCGGGGTCCGGCCCTGGTTCGTGCCCGGGGTGGTGTGCAGGGGGTCCAGGACTATGGGGGGCCGTCAGTGCCCAGGGCCATGGGAACTCCGGTTGGGGGCGGGGTGGGGAGGATCGCCTGCTTTTTTTTTTCTCATTGTGTCTTTTGGGACATCCTGTGTAATGTAGCCTTTTTTGCCACCTGCCTTTTGAAGGATGAATGGCTTGCCTCCTGCTGGATGGCCTCGGCGACCTACGTATTGTCTTCCTTTTCTGGGGGGAGGGGGCAGAAGCATTGCTTTCCGAGTAGCTGCGGAGTGCTAGCTGGATTGTAAAGTGTGGAGGAAACATTGGAGGTCTGTTAGGCCCTTAACTTTTTTTTTTTTTTTTACTCAGATTTATGATTTTATTTCTGTAAGGAACTCCACATGAGAAAACTTTGTACCAGTGCAGGGCTGCACCTTGCTCTTCAACTCAAGGGCACCATGAGGTTCAAATGATTTACCTAGGTTCATAGAGCCACTTTTGTCAGTTAGGAGTTGAAGTATTAGGTTTTTCTATTTTTTGTTTTTGTTTTTTTACTTCTGGGTCAGCCTTCTATCTTTTGTGCCATGTTGTTGCTCATCTTTTTTTAATTTAGCTTTTTAAAAATTATATAATGTAGGAGTGTTTCTTCAATATCTTGTTGAAAAGCAAGGATTTTCTTTAGGGCATAGGATTTGATGATATATTTGAATTTGATGATGAATTTGAATAAGTAGGAAGAAATGGAATGTGTGCCATTTCATTTTTTCCCAAGGAATTTTGTTTTGTTTTGTTTTGCCAAGAAGTCGACTAGTATTTTATGATCACACCTGCTTTTTGTGTAGAGGAAAGGACATTAGATTTAGAAATAAAAAGACTTGGAGTGGAGTCCCGAGTTCGACCAATTATAATTGGCATAAATGATAAATAACAGATCTTGGAATAATTTTAGTAGAAGTACCATTTCCCACACAATATTTAGTATTTTGGCATGCAAAAACTTTTTAAAAGATAGACATAGAGGTGTAAGATGATCTAAACCTAATTCCTGCCAGACTGCTTTATATTTTTTTTTCCAGAAATGGAGAGTCCATGTCTTAGGAGTTGTGTCCTTCAGTTTATTAAATATATAGTACTGTTTTAGATGACTTCTGGGTCTTGGTTATATAATCAGTTCCATTGGTCACCTTTTCTATTTGTTAACCAGTAACAAATAATTTCGGTTATTACTTTATATTGTATTGCTTTATATTACAGTTTAAGGATCCCCTTTTTCCTTTGTGTGACCTTGGGCAAGTAACTTAGCACCTCCACCTGAATTTCTTCATCAGTAAAATGAATTGGTTAGAGTACATGATGTCTAAAATTGCTTCTTTGTTATTTGGTTGCATCCTATTCTTCATGACCCCTGGAACCATACCATACCCATGCTGTCCACTGTTTTCTTGGCAAAGATACTAGTGTGGTTTGCTATTTCCTTCTCTGGTAGATTAAGGCAACAGAGGTTAAATGACTCGCCCAGGGTCACACAGCTAATAAGTTATCTGAGACTGGATTTGAATATAGCTCTTCCTCACTCTAGGCCCAGCACTCTATCCACTGAGCCATCTAGCTGCCCCTAAGATTGCTTCTAGTACCAATATTTTGTGAGGCGTTGGGATGAATTTGAATTTTCCATTTTCATGTCTCCTTCCATTTCAGAACTGACGTAGTCCTACTCTCCATAACTTAGTGAAAAAGAAATAAAATTATGTGAAATAAATCAACTTTAGCAAGATAAACATTCTCTTTTGTTTTGCATGATTGAAAGGGCAACACAGATGACGAGTATTTGTGAGGTTGTAAGATTTCATCCTTGGTGCCATTTTATAGACATAGTATTTTAATAAGGGAATAACTTCACCCTACTCAAAACAAAATTATAATTTTTTCTACTCATCCTGATAGTTGTTTTTGTGATGTCATATGTTTATGATTCAATGTCAAGATCTGTTTTTAAATAATTTTATGATTCCTTAGCCTTCTAATACAGTTCTCTCACAACAGGAAAGATGAATGGAAGGACCGATTTTGGGACAGAACAGAATGCAGAAGTCTCACCACCACTGCCTAGTAAGTATTTATTGAACATTTGTAAATGCTGAAACTTTCTGTAGTTAACTTTTTCTTTGTCATGAGTGATACTAAGGTTAAGACATATTTGAAATAGAAGTTTGTCAGAAGTTGAAAAAATACTTTCTATATATTTTAGTTGTGTCGTTGATGAATATTGTTAATATTTAGAGCTTTTTTCTTGTAGGTTTTTTGATTTTTTTTTTAACTTTGATAAATAGACATAGGAATGGATTATATCCCAACAGAAGAGGAAAGAAGAGTCTTTGCTGAATGTAATCGAGAGAGCTTCTGGTACAGATGTAAGTCAAGTTATTTATTACATTTTAAGTAATTATTGTAGTGTCTGAAAAGATCAGTGTTATCAAAGTAAAGTTTCTTACAGTTTTGTGCAGTTCTTACTGAAGAACTAGTGAAGAGGTAAATTTTTATAGTTTAATTAACATAATTATTTCCTTATGGTATTTCAGGACTTAGTAATTTTGGCTAATGTTGTATTGATAAATATAATAAAATTTATTAACTGACTTTCTTATACCTTTCTAATAATAAATCTTGTTATAATTTTAGAAGTCATTTTTTCATCTAATATTTAATATTTAAAATGGTAGTGATGTTTACATGCAAAACTTTTTTTTTAATTGCTATATAGGTATAAGATGATTTAAACCTAATTTCTGCCAGACTACTTTATGTTTTTGTTTTTTCTGGAAGAGTCTTTATCCAGTTGTATCTTTTAGTTTATCGCATATTATGCTACTAGGCTGGGTGGCTTCTAGGTCTTGCTTATCTAGTTAGTTCCTTGATCATCTTGCCTATTTGTTAGCCAGTACTAAATAATTTTTATCATTACTGCTTTATATTACAGTTTAAGGCCCCACTCATTTTTCTTTTTCCCAATATTTCTGTTGAAATTTTTTATCTTATTATTCCTCCAGACAAATTTCATTGTTTTATCTAGTTCTGCAGGGTAGATAGGTGGCCCATGGGATAGAAAGCTGGACCTTGAGTTAGGAGGAAAGACTTCCAATTCCACCTCAGACAGTATTTGCATCAATTTCTTCATCTGTAAAATGGGGATAATAATATCACCCACCTCACAGGGTTGTGTTGGGGATCAAATGAGATAATATAGGTAAAATGCTTGGCAAACCTTAAAGTACAATATAAATGCTAATTATTACTAGGAAGAGAATAAACATTCTATAGCACCTTCTGTGTTCCAGGCACTATGCTAAGCACTTTTCAAATGTCTCATTTTATTATGACAATAATAATAATAAAATAACCCTTATGCTAATTGACCTGGCAGGCAATAATCTGTAAATGAGTTTGTAGAACTGTCATTTTTATTATATTTTTACAGTTCATCCATAGTGTCTAATTATTTAAATCTTTATTTCTATATAGTATTTTGTATAATTTTATTCTTGTAAGTCCTGTTACACTGTGCTTATTTGTTATAAAGGCAGTGTTTGCAGGGGAGAGTGCCACAAAGCAAGGATCTGGGGGTTGTAAAAATGCTGGAATAATCAGAGAAGAGAGAAGTAAGCAGTTGGCAGGAATCTGTTTCACAAAAGATCCTGTTAATTACAAGATACGATTATGACACTCTGCCCTAAAGATACTATCTTGTGAAGGAGACTAAGCAAAAATACCTGAAAAGTGAGGTAAAAATACAAAATAACAGTATGAGGAATTAGACAAGGCACTGTATCATTAGTTTTTAAGAGTATCATAAAAGTGCTTTGTAATATAATCCTCTTAAGGGCAGTATATAATGTGAACATAAAGCTAGCACACATGAAAAGATAAACAGGATGGTTAAGTGCTAAACTGCATTGTAGTGCATTGGGCCTTTAGAAAAGAGATGCTTATACCAAGATAAAGTCAAAATGGGTACACGATTTAGATATAAAGGCTGATATTGTAAGCAAACTGGGAGAGCAAGGAATAGTATACCTGTCAGATTTATGGAGAACACAGTTTATGACCAAACAAGAGATAGAGAACATTATGAAATACAAAATGGATAATTTTGATTACATTAAATTGAAAAGATATTACACAAAGTCAATGCAACCAAGATTAGGAGGGAAGCAGAAAGTTGGGAAAAATCTTTACAACCAGTGTTTCTGATAAGGGCCTCATTTCTAAAACATATAAGAGAACTAAGTCAAATTTATAAGAATGCAAGTCATTCCTCAATTGACAAATGGTCAAAGGATATGAACAGGCAGTTCTCAGGTGAAGAAATTAAAGCCATCTATATTCATATGAAAAACTGCTCTAAATCACTATTGATTACAGAAATGCAAATCAAAACAGCTCTGAGGTACCACATCACACCTATCAGATTGGCCAACATGACAAAACAGGAAAGTGATAAATGTTGGAGAAGGTATGGGAAAATTGGAACACTAATGCATTGTTGGTGGAGTTGTGAAATGATCTAACCATTTTGGAGAGCAATTTGGAACTATGCCCAAAGGGCTATAAAACTGTGCATACCCTTTGACCCAGCAATAGCACTTCTAGGACTGTATCCCAAAGAGATCATACAAATGGGAAAAGGACCTACATGTACAAAAATATAGCAGCTTTTTTTGTGGTGGCCAAGAATTGGAAATTGAGAGGACGCCCATCAATTGGCGACTGGCTGAACAAGTTGTAGTATATAAATGTAATGGTATACTATTATGCTATAAGAAATGATGGGCAGTCAGACTTCAGAAAAACTTAGAAAGACATGCGTGAACTGATGCTGAGTGAAGTGAGCAGAACCAGAACATTGTACACAGTAACAGCCACATTGTGTGATGACTAACTTTGATAGACTTAGCTTTTCTCAACAATGCAAGGATCTAAGACAGCTCCAAAAAACTCATGATGGAAAATGCTATCCACATCCAAAGAAAGAACTTTGGAGTCTAAATGCAGATGGAAGCATAGTATTTACTCTTTCTTTGTTGTTTTGTTTCTTCTTTCTTGTGGTTTCTCCCATTGGTTCTAATTCTTCTTTACAACATGACTAATGGGAAAATATGTTTAATATGAATGTATATGTAGAATCTGTATCAGATTGCATGCTGTCTTGGGGAGAAGTGAGGGGAGGGAAGAGGAAAAATTTAAAAGTCAAAATCTTATGGAAGTGAATGTTGAAAACTAAAAGTAAATAAATTTTTAAAAAGGAGGGGATGGATTAGTTTGGCCTGAAGTATTTGGAAAAGACCTCATTGAAAAGGTGGCATGTGAGTGGACTCTAGATCTAAAGAATAGAGAAAAGAGAATTTCATGCTAAAGTATTATTAAGAAAGGCACAGAACTGGAATGAAAGACCGTTTACATGTTATGTGCCAAACATAGACTGTGCTAAACATTGAGTATACAAATACCAGCCAACAAAGTAGTTCTTGCCCGCAAGGAGCTTAAATTCTAATAGGGAAAGACAACATGTAGATAAAATTGGAAGTGAAGGGGAGGTAAGAAAAGACAATGAGAATATCACATTCAAAGGAAAATGTTCAGACTGGCCTGACTGAAACAAAGACTATATTGTGTGGGAATGATAGGAATTTTATTGCTCTGGAAATGTTTTGAGTAGCTCTGGCAGACTTTCTGCTTTTGAAAGACTAGCATAGCTAAACATAGAGCCACTTAGTGATTAGTTTTTGAATATAGCAGTTGGTGAAACAAATGATAAGGAAAATAGTTCTCAGTCCTCTGTGTTTGCAAAATCTTAAAGAGACGGATTGTGGTATTATTAATAGTATTTCTTCAAAAGACGTTCAGAAGCTGTAGTGTGAAAAAGCAATTTTTAAATGGCTCAGTAAGAGGCCGAACTAAGCAATGTAATTCTCAGGAAGTTTGAAGATGAAAGTTAGAAGGACAGCCAACAAGGATGGAAAAGATCTGCAAAGATTTTTTTTTTAATAATAAACTTTTCATCCAGTACCTGTTCCTAAACTTTTCATTATCAAAGAGCCAAGATAAACAGGACTATAATAAGAGTGCCTACCTGTCCTTGATGAATTCAAGTCATCTGGCTCAGATGAATTCATGACTACAGTCATCTGGCCCAGAGGAATTCATGAGTACTGAAAGAACTGGCAGATGTGATTGCTGAACCACTGTTAGTGATATTTGAAAAATCAAGAAAAATGAGAGAGATGATATAAGATGGGTGAAAGGCAAATGTCCTGATTTTCAAAAAAGAAAAATTTTAGAATAGGATCTGCAAACTATAAGTCATTGACCTTGACTTTAATACCTGAGAAAACTCTAAAGCAGATCATTAAAGAGAGTTGGTGAATGTGTAGAAAGGAAAGTGAAAATTACTAAAAGCCACCTTGGCTTTATGAAGAACTGGTCATTGCAGACTAACCTCATTTCTTTTTTTTTTTTTTTTTGACAGGATTACTAAATAAGTATGAATGCTATGAATGTAATTTTACCTGCCAAATGTAGCAAGGCTTCTGATAAAGTATGCCATACTATTCTTGTAGAGAGGATGGAGAGTTTCAAAATAAAGAATTAGACAGACTGATTAAGTGACTGGACTCAGAGTAATTGTTAATGTTTTAATGTCAATGTGGCAAGAGTGTTTCAGTGGAATAGTGGCCCTGAGCTATTTAACATTTTGGTCAGTGACTTGGATAAAGGCAGAGATGGCATTAAGCGGCAGCTAGCAGAATTGTGGAAAGAGTGCTAGACCTGAACTCAGAAAGAACCGAGTTCCAATGTGGCCTCACACACTGAGTAGCTGTGTGACTCTGGACAAGTCAATTGACCTCTGTCTGCCTCAGTTTCCTCAAAAGTAAAATGAAGATAATAATAGCATCTATCTCCCAGGGTTGTTGTGAGGATCAACATATATAATGTATAAAGTGCTTAGAATAGTGTATGGCTCATAATAAACATTCTATAAATGCTACCTATTATTGCTATATTATTACCACATTCATTGAATTTGCAGATGACACAAAGTTTGGAAAAGCAGTCAATACATTGCATCACAGAGTCATGATCTAATAGGATCTTCACAGACTAGAGCATTAGACTAGATCTAATAAGATGAAATTCAGTAGGAATAAATGTAAAGTTTTCTACTTGAGTAAAAGAAAAAAGACCTTCCCTATTATAAAATGAGGAAAGCATGATCAGACAGCAGTTGGTCTGAAAAAGATCTTAAGCTTCAGTGGATTACAACTCAGTCAGAGGCAGCCAGAAGAGTTAAGGGGATATTGGGTTGCATTAAGAGAGCTTGAAGGTGTAGAGAGATAGTGGTCTTACTGTACTATGTTCTCCTCAGTCTTCCTCTGAAGTGCTGGTTCTGAGCACCATATTTTTTCCCAACTTAATAGTATTTTATTTTTTCCAATTACATGTAAAGATAGTGTTCAACGTTTTTTGAGTTCCAGTTTTTTTTCCTCTTTTCCCTCCCCACTTCTCCAGGACAGTAGGCAGTCTGATATAGACTATACATGTACTGTCATATTAAACATTTCCACATTAGTCATGTTGTGAAAGAAGAATCAGAATAAAAGGGAAAAACCAGAAGAAAGAAAAAAAAGAGAAAATAGTATGCTTTGATCTGCGTTCAGACTCCATAGTTCTTTCTCTCGATGCTGAGCACCATATTTTAAAAAGAACATTGCTCTCTCTCTTGAGGAGGAAGGGAAGACTAGGAAATCCAGAAAAGAGAGACTAGATGGAAAGTGCTCTGAGTCTGTGTGATGTATGATTTGGGTGAAGGAATTGGACAGGTTCAGCCTAGAGAAGATAAATGGAGATCTTCACTTTGCTCAAGTATTTTGAAGGATTGTCAGGTAGAAGAGAGGTTTGATTTCTTCTGTTCAGCCCCAGTAGGCTTAAAATCATACTGGGTGGAAGTTGCAAAGAGGCAAATTTAGATTGGATGTTAAGAAAAGCTTCCTAACAGTGCTGGCCAAAAGTGGAATGGGTTTCTCTTAGAAGTGGTGTAGTTCCCCTATGGATTGGATTGAATAGCCAATGAAATTACTGCCAAATCTTAAATTCTGTGATTCTGTGACAGTAGAACCACCACCACATTTGTGCTCTTAACCTCACAGCCCTGGAAGTGCTAATAGAGGAATTGGAGAGAACATTAGAGAAAACAAAATTAGGAAAAGTAACTGGCTTACACAAAATATACACAGAGGAAGTCCATGCTGGAGGCAGTATAATTTTGTGTGGGTGTTACAAGGTAATTCTTAAACTTTATGAGGAAGGGAAAGATCCTTGAACTTAAATACAAGATGACCAAAAAGAACATTTTCTTTTTTTTTTTAAGAGAATTAAAAGATTTTATTATGAATATATTAAGGTTCCAGTACATTGTCAGGCTGATCACTGAAGATCAGTAGTGACTTCAAGGTAGAGACAGCTTTTATAGGTAACTTTAAGACAATTCAGATAGGTCCACCTCAGCAAAAAAAGTTCCAGCATCTCAGTTCCTCCCCAGGGTGGCAAGAATGTGTCAATTTGCATGTGGGGGATACATGATATAGCAGCTGATACAAAAACTGTAGACTGGGTGTCTCCTCACTCACCAGGGCCTCCCCCCAACAGTATTTGATAAAGGAGGGCTGGGAACAATGGGTAACTGAGTCAACATAACTTTCAACAGAAGTATTATATAAACATAAACAAGTAAGGACTTTATCTCTTAACTTTCTCCTTGTGGCCCATATGTGTAGAGTCACTTTTGAATCCAACAACAGATGTGCCAGTAAACTTTTTTTTTTCCCCAAGAGACTCTTAAGACATGGATCAGCTACCCCGGCCACTTACTACACTTCTAAAAAAAGAACATTTTCATGTACACAGCACAACACAAAAAGAAAATTCAATATGAAACCATGTTACATCGTTTTCTGTGCTTTCTTCTATGTTTTCTCTGCTGTATATTTTTTTTCTCCCTTCCTCCCTACCCTACCCAAGAGAAGGCTACTACAGAAATGTGTCTTTCTCTGGAAGTCGATAGTATCTTCCTTCATAGGTCAACCAGCTCATCATTTCTTACAACATGGTAGTATTCCATCAGTCATATAGCACAACTTGTTTAGCCATTCCCCAATTTGTTTTCTTGGTTTGCTCTTATTTTTTTTCCTAAGTTTTCCTCAACTTCTCTTATTTGATTTTTAAAGTAAAAGCTTTTCCAAGAATTATTTTTGGGCTTTTGACCATTTGAGGACATTTTTCTTTAAAGTAGGAGTGGTTTTTATAACTTCACTGTCTAATGAGTATGAACCCAGATCTTCTCTACCCCCATAATAATCATCTATGGTTGGGTTCTTTCTCCTTTGCTGCCATCACCGCAGACAACAATATGACAGCCTTCTCATACTCCTTGCCCCTCTTCTCCTCCATCACCCTCTTATTATGTTAACTTTTCTGTCACTTTTTCCACACAGTAACAAATTATTTTCTTAAATGGTTAGACCAGTTCACAGCTCTACCAACAGTCTTTAAAATGCCCCATTTCCCACAACCCCTCCAATACTGACTATTCCCATCTTTTGTTATCTTTGCCAATTTGCTGGATATGTGGTAAAACCCCAAAGATACTTTGATTTACATTTCTCCGATTAGTGCTTTGGAGTATTCTTTCATATGGTTGTTACAAGTTTGTTGTTTTGTTTTGTTTTAAAATTTACCAGCAGTTCCTTTCTTTTGAGAATTGTTTGGTCATGTCTTCTGACCACTTATCTATTGGGGAAAATGTTAAATATTTGTTTTAGTTTCGTATATACCTTGGCTAACGGATCTTTATCACAGGTGTTTGATGAAGACATTTTTTTTTCCCCCAATCCTTCCTTTCTTATATTAGTTGGAATTCTTTTGTCTGTGTAAAAGCTTTTCAGTTTCATATAAATTATCTATTTCCCTTCTGTGATTACCTTTGTCCCTTCTTTGGTTATCTTGATAGCCCCCCCCCTTTTTTTTTATAGCTATAGCTATAAAAAGCATCTCATCTGGTTCTTTTGCTTTTTTTTTTGAAAATGTACTCTTTTTAATATTCAGATCATTCATGTCCATTTTGAGCTTATGATATATGATGTAAGATCTTGTTCTAATCCTAATTTCTGCCAAATTGTTTTCCAGTTTTCCCAGGAAGTCTTGTCAAATAGGGAATTCTTCCACAGGTAATTTACATTCTTGGACTCAGTGAACACTGGGTCACTATGTTTGATTGTTTCTGAGTCTTCCTATCTAATGTCTTCTGCTAATCTACTTTGCTTTTTTCTTTTAACCAGTACCAAGTAGTTTTGATTATTACTACTTTATAGTATAATTTGAGTTGGACATACTATTCTGTGTTCATTTCTATTTTTTTTTCTTCATTATTTCCCTTGAAGCTATAGACTGTCTGTCCCTCCTAATAAAATTTGTTGTTTTAACTTGTTTTATCTTATGGAAACATTCCGTTGATAGTTTAGCATAGCACTAAATCTGAATCTCATTTAGATAGTATCATGTTTATTATATTGGTATGACCCAACCATGAGCACTGAAAATTCTTCTAATTATTTTTCATTCTTTATTTCTTTTTTCTTTTTTTTTTCTTTTTTTTGTGAGGCAATTGGGGTTTAGTGACTTGCCCAGAGTCACACAGCTATTAAGTGTCTGAGGCCAGATTTGAACTCGGTCCTCCTGACTCCAGGGCCAGTGCTCTATCCACTGCACCACCTAGCTGCCCCCATCCTTTATTTCTTCAGAGAATAATTCATAATTCTGTCTATACTGGTCTTGACAGTTCCTTGGTGGACTGACTCCTAGATATTTTGTGCATTTTTAATTTATTTTGAATGCAACTTCCCTTTTCACTATTTCCTCCTGTAATTTGTTATTGTTATATAGAAATGTTGATTTTTGTGGGCTTATTTTGTATCCTGTTACATTACTGAAGCTATTGAAAAGTTCCCATTAGTTTCTTCACTGGTTCTCTTGGGTTTTCTAAGTAATCTGTCATGTCAGCAGATAGGAATAGTTTTGTGTCCTTTCTGCCCATCTTGCCTTAATTTCTATCTCTTTATGCTGTTGCTAGCTTATTTCTTGAACTATGTCAAATACCATCAGCTAAAAAGATAGTCCTTTACTGTATTTATTGGGAATGCTTCTAGTATTTCCCTCATTGCATATAGTGGCAACTTTTGGTTTTAGATACATATATTTTAAAATCATATTTTTAAAAGATCCTTTTATCAAAAGCCCATTTTAAAAGTATCAGTGAGTCATGGAACAAAATGTCAGAATTGAAATTGAGGATCAACTAGAGGCTAATAGAGAGTGACATAAGAAGGCTATATCACTTTAAAAACAAGGACTACAAGAAGTGGTATAAAGGATATCATCCGTATGGGTAAAAAGATTTCTTCATAATCTACCGCTTCCTGTTTTTCCAGTCATCTTACACATTACTGCACTCTGTACCCTCTACAGTCTAGCCATTTTGACCTTCCACACATACTTCTCTAATCCTTTAAACTAGTCTTCCCCATCCCTAGAATGCATTCCTCCCTTACCTACATCTTGGAATCCCTGGTTTCCTTCAAGATGCAACTCAGCGCCAACTTCTTCATGAAACTTTGCCTGGTTTCTCTGTTTCTTCTTTATACCTTCTTCCTTATACACACCCCCAGTTGGTAGTGCATCCTCTCCTCAAATTAATTGTCTTCATTTTGTGTATACTGTGTTATGTATATATATTTATATGTTATATCCTCCTTTAGAATGTAAGTTTCTTGAGGGCAGGGGCTTTCACTTTTATCTGTCTCTAGTGCATAATAGTAAGTGCTTAGTAAATGCTTGATTGATAATGTAACCTGTACATTGTTGATAACTTGTACATTAAATGGTGAGAATGGATCATTTTCAGCATTTAAAAAGAGCCTTTTTATGCATAAAGATTGAGAAGGGGGCTCCTGGTTATACATTGACCTACACTTATTAATTAGCTGAGTCTTCAAATAAAGATGAGGAGGACCATTTGTACACACACACACACACACACACACACACACACACACACACACACACAGCCCACCCACCCACCCCATCTCTATGTGTGACTTGCCCAGGGTCACACTGCTAGTCTATGTCAGATGTGGGATTTGAGCCCAGGTCTTTTTGTCTATGAGGCCAACTCACTGTCCATCATGATGCACTTCTGTCTTTGAACAGGTGTATCCCAGTTCCCCTTATCTGTATAATGAGAGAGCTTTGACCAGACAGTCTCTAAGATCCCTTCTAATTCTAAATCTATGATCATATCCATACTCTCTCTTTTTACACACACACACACACACACACACACACACACACACACACTCACACTCACTCACTCACATACTCATACACTCTGACTTTAGGATCTACTTACTTCTGGGGGAATGTAAGTTTTAATCCATAAAATGGTGTTTGTTTTTTTTTTAGAATGAATAGTAAAATAAACCAAGGGAAAAAACAAGTTTATGGGGTTGTAAAATTGTAAAATCTTCCTCAAGCTGAAAATCAATAAGGAACTGAGGCTGTTTAGCATGGAGAAGATAAGATATGCTATCTTATGTTTTTATGGGTTATCATGTGGAAGAATTATTAGACTCATTTTGCTTGATCCCAGAATGTCCCTGGCCACTGGGTGGTTACTATAGAGGATTAAGTTTTTGTTCAGCATAGGGAAAAACTTCTTTAAAATTAGAGATGTCCCCAAACACAGTGAGTATTTCAGAAGGTAATACATTCAGCCGTGATTCCAGAGGATCAATGATGAAGTACCCTGTCCTCTTCCTTACAGAGAGGTGATGGACTTGGTGCAGAATGAGATGTGTTTTTTGGACATGGCTACTTCAGGAATTTGTTCTGTTTGACCAGGAGTTTTTGTCACAGAAGTTTTCTTTTTCTTTTTTTATTGGTAAGGATTGGGTTAGATGAAAGTGAAACAATTTTTGTTCATTAAAATTTTTTTTTAAGATAGTATGTTTCTTGTCATTAAAAGGCTTACGGTTTCAGAATATTGGGTGACATTTTGGGGGGGGATGTTGAAGATATAAATATCCAATTGAGCTCTGTAATTTCATCGTATTCATTAGAAATTCATTGAACTCCCCCCCCCCCAATTTTCTGTATGTCTGATACTCAAAAAAGTTACTCTTAAAAGAAAGAGTTTTAATCTGACAATATACCCAAAGTTTTTTTCAGTTTGCTTTAACTTACTGATATTATTAATAAGTGTTCCTATAAAGTAGCATTCAGTAAAGTAGTATATAAAGTATATTGATATAGGTACATGCCCACATATAGATAGCATGTACACTATATATGTTTTGTTGCTGTTTGCACCAATGATTTCATTGATGTTAAGAGCTCTTAAAGAGACTGTTTCTATCAGTGCAGATCAGCATCCCTCCTTCAGAGGTTCCTTAACCGCTCTGTGCCCAATGCTAAGTCTATAACTTGCTGATTATTATTAATATACATGATTAAGCAAAAGAAATTCCTATGTTATCCATGTTCACAATTGTAATCTTTCTTCAGTCTGTCACCTCTTTCAGGAGGTGGGGATTGTTCATTATCTCTAGAATCATGGTTGGTTATCATATTGATCAAAGTTTGTAAGATAGAGAAATTCCATTTAAAATAATTGTAGACAGTATAAAATATTTGAGAGTCTAGCTACCAAGACAAACCCAGGAACTATATGAACATGATTACAAAACACTTCACACAAATAAAGTCATATCTAAACAATTGGAAAAATATCAGTTGCTCATGGGTAGGCAGAGCTAATATAATAAAAATTACAGTGTGTATGTACCCAAATTAATTTACTTATTCAGTGCCATTCCAGACTATCAAAAAATTATTTTATAGAGCTAGAAAACTAACAAAAATCATCTGGAAGAACAAAAGGTCAGGATTATCAAGGGAATTAATAGGAAAAAATGCAAAGGAAGGTGGCTACCTGTACCAGATCTAAAATTATATTATAAAGCGGCAATCATCAAAACTCTTTGGTACTGGCTAAGAAATAAAGTGGTGGATCAGTGGAATAGGTTAGATACACAAGACACAGTAGTCAGTGACTGTAGTAATCTACTATTTGATAAATCCACAGACTCCAGCTTCTAACTTGCTATTTGACAAAAACTGCTGGGAAAACTGGAAAATAGTATGGCAGAAACTGGGCATAGACCAACATCTCACTCTATATCAAGATAAGGTCAAAATGGGTACATGATTTAGACATAAAAGGTGATACCATAAGCAGATTAGGAGAGCAAGGAATAGTTTACTTGTCACATCTATGGATAAGGGAAGAATTTATGACCAAACAAGAGGTAGAGAGCATTATCAAATGCAAAATGGATAATTTTGATTGTATTAAATTAAGAAATGTTTTTGAACAAACAAAACCAGTGCAACCAAGATTAGAAGACAAGCAGAAAGCTGGGAAACAATTTTTACAGCCAGTGTTTCTGGTAAAGGCCTCATTTCTCAAATATATAGAGAACCGATTTAAATTTGTAAGAGTACAAGTCATTCCCCAATTGATAAATGGTCAAAGGATATGAACAGTTTTCAGATGAAGAAATTAAACCTATCTATAGTCATATGAAAAAGTGCTCTAAATCTCTATTGATTAGAGAAATGCAAACTCTGAGGTACCACCTATGTTAATAAGAACAAAAAAGAAAAATGATAAATGTTGGAGGTATGGGAAAATCGGAACACTAATGCATTGTTGGTGGTGATCCAACCATTCTGGAGAGCAGTTTGGAGTTATGCCCAAAGGACTATAAAACTGTATACCTTTTGATCCAGCAATCCCACTACTAGGTCTGTATCCCAAAGAGATCATAAAAAAGGGAAAAGGACCCACATGGACAAAAATATTTATAGCAGCTGTTTTTGTAGTGGCCAAGAATTGGAAATCGAGGGAATGCCCATCAATTGGGGAATGGCTGAACAAGTTGTGGTATGTGAATGTAATGGAGTACAATTGTGCTATAAGAAATGATGAGCAGCAGGACTTCAGAAAAACCTAGAAAGACTTAGATGAACTTATTCTGAGTAAAGTGAGCAGAATCAGGAGAACATTGTAATCCACAGTAACAGCAACATTGTGTGATGATCAACTATGAATGACTCAGCTCTTCTCAGCAACAAAATGATCCAGGATAATTCCAAAAGACTCATGGTGGAAAAATGCTATCCACATGCAGAGAAAGAACTTTGGAGTCTGAATGCAGATTGAAACATACCGTTTTCACTTTTTTTTTTGTTTTGTTTTCTGTTTTCTGTTTTTCCCTTTTGTTCTGATTCTTTCACAACATGAACAATGTGGAAATGTGTTTAACATGATTATGTGTGTATAACCTATATCAGATCGCTTGCTGTATTGGAGAGGGGAGGGAGGGAGAAAAATTTGGAACTCAAAAACTTATAAAAATGAATGTTGAAAACTACACGTAATTGGAAAAAAGTAAAATACTGTTAAGTGGGAGGGAAGTTTGTAAAGTCTTTCCAAGTTGTTTGTCTTTACTATGTTGTTGTTATTGAATTCTAGTTCTATTCATTTCACTCTTTTTGAAAAGGTTTAAAAGTTAATCATTTTAACTCATACTAACTTTTTAAATTAACCTTCCTAAGAATAAAAATCTTTGCAACTTCTTTTGTTGTGACAAATTGTTCTTTCCTCCCCTGCAGCTGTTCCCTTTTCTGCAACAAGTATGTTAGTTACTCAGGGATTAATTGCTAAAGGTAAGTATTGAATATTTGGATTTATTCTTAATTTTAAAAAAAATTTATGAATGCCTTTTTGTTTTTGCATCATTCATTTGTGCAAAGACATTCCCCTCTTTTCCCAGCCCTTTATTAGATTGAACATTCATTGCAGTGGGTATATCTGATAACATGCAACTTTGATTTATTTTTATTAAGATTAATATGAGCAAGTCAATAACTAAGATGAATTTTAATTTTTAATATGTTATTTGCCTTTGTTATTATATGACCATAATAATTTTTCTCTAAAACTCTTTAATTTAAGCACTGCAAAGTTGGCAGCATTTTTGTTCATGATATTGAAATAAGACAGCTAGATAGTACAATGGATAAAGCCCTGGGCCTAGAATCAGGGTGATCTGTGTTCAAACCTGACCTCAGAAATGTACTCACTGTGTGACTCTGGGTAAATCATTGAATATTTCTCATAGTTTTCTCAACTGTAAATTGGGGATAATAAAAGCACCTACTTCACAGGGTTGTTGTGAGGATCAAATGTAAAAAGCACTTAACTCAGTGCCTGGCATGTAGTAGGCACTATATAAATGTGTATTCCCTTCCTTAAAAAATGTCATTAAGTTAATCTTAGTTATTGAGTCACCCTTCTCTTTTGGATATCAGTAGAGAGGTGCCCCTATTGAATACTTTCTTAATTTTTAAGTACAAAGAGATTGATTAAGGTCTTGATAAATTCCAGCTTTGTATTTCCAACATAGTAAAAAACTTACATTCTGATTTCCATTTATACAATAGCAACAGAAGTATTTTCTTCTCTCTTTTTTTGGTTTATTTTTTTCTGACTTTAAACCAAATAAAATTAGTATTTTCATATACATAATAGAACAGAAAAGGGGGATTATACAGAAAACTTCAGGTCTCTTATGTACTGCTGCCCTTTCTTTTAGAGGTTATAATTGAAGTTCATACTTTCAAAGCTACCCTGTTTGTGCTTCTCTGTGGTCTTCCTTCTGCAAGAAAACTTATTTTCAGAGGCGAGAAACTATTAATAAATGCTGGACCTGGTGGTGTTATGTAGTGTAAAAATATAAGGTAAAAGAAATTTATTTTGTTCAGTAAGTGAGACCCTAAATAAGCTTTGGAGCTTGAGTGAGCAAATTAACAGCTTAGCATTTAATACAGATACCTATATAAGGGCAGTTGTTAATATAATAGCTCTTATTTATATGACTTTTTTTAGTCGTGTGTCCTTGAGTAAGTCACTTCCCACTAGACCTTAGTTTCCTCAGCTATAAAAGATAGAGTTGAATTACATGACTTTTTATATGCTTTTCTGTGTCTAAATCTTGCGAGTCTAAGATTTGCAAAGCATTTTCCTCATAATGGTCCTATGAAGTAGGGAATAAAAATATTAGCCTTGTTTTACAGATGATGGCCCTGAGACTTAGAGAAGGCAAAAGGCTTTTCTGAAGAGTGAGATTTATGGAGTATTTGTGGTTTCCTAGTTGCCATTATGATTCAATTAATTTTATTCCCAGGCCTGCTAGGCAAGGGGAAGGTACCTGGTTACCAAAGTTATCCCATCTCCATGTGCCTTTTATCCTCTCACTTTCCTTCAGCTTTGTTCTTTCACTAGACCCTGATTTCCCCTCAAATTGTTTTCCTCTCTCTTTTCTCCCTTTCTCTGTGCTCCTTTACTTCTCAGCACTTTGGAAGCTGGCTTAACAATTTTATTGCTTAACTAAAACTGCTCTTTCTCAAGTTACTAGTAACCTGTGATTGCCAAATCTCATGATCTTTTATCAGTCCTCATCCTTCTTAACCTTCTGCTGCACTTAATTCTGTTAGATAAAGCATTCTTTAAGCACTTACTATGTGCCATGCGTTGTGCTAAGCACTGGTTTAAATAATGTTGACTGCCTCTTTCTGGGTTTTTGAAATACTGCTTTTCTCCTCCTCCTCGGTATTTATGTATTGATTTAAGGTTTGCAGTATTCTGTATAGGTACCTGATGGCACATTGGATAAAACATCGGGCATGGAGTTGGGAAGACCTGGGTTTAAATTTAGCCTCGGGCATTTTTGAGCAAGTCACTTAACCTACTAACAGCGACTACTTCACAGAATTGTTGTGAGGATCAAATGAGATAATGTTTTTAAAAGCACTTAGCACAGTACCTGGCACAATACAAATGACTGTTCTCTTCCCCTTATGTTACTTTATTTGATCTTCACAAAAATATGATGAAGTGGGAACTACTATTGTCCCCATTTTATAGTGACTTGCCAGACAGATTGAAGTCTTCCTGACTCTTGAATCCTGCTCTAGAACTCTACAATGTGCTAGGGACTGTGTTTGGTTTTTTTGTTTTGTTTTTTGTTGTTTCTTTGTTGTTTTTTTTTTATTATGGCAATTTTATTTTTTTTTGTTTTCAACATTTACTTCCACAAGATTTTGAGTTCCAAATTTTCACCCCATCTCGCCCCTCCCCCTACCCCAAGATGGCATGCATTCTAAATACCCCTTCCCCTAGTCTGCCTTCCCTTCTGTCTCTCCCTTCCTTCTCTTATCCCCTTCCCCTTCAGTTTTCCTGTAGGGCACGATGTATTTCTGTACCCCATTTCCTGTGTTTCTTATTTCCCAGTTGCCTGTGAAAACATTTTTTTAAACATGTGTTTTTAAAACTTTGGGTTCCAAATTTTCTCCCTTCCTCCCTCCCTACCCACCCTCATTGATAAGGCAAGCAACTCAATATAGGTTATACATGTGCAGTTATGCAAAACACTTCCATAGTAGACATGCTGTGAAAAACTAACTCTATTTCCCTTAATCTTATCCCACCCATCCATTTATTCTATTCTTCCTTTTGACCCTGTCCCTCCTCAGAAGTATTTGCTTCTGATTACTCCCTTTCCCAGTCTTCCCTCCTCTCTATCATTCTCCTGCTCTCTTGTCCCCTTCCCCCCCATTTTCCTGTAAGGTAAGACAGATTTCCACACCCAATTGAGTGTGTATGTTATTCCCTCCTTAAGTCAAATTCTATGAGAATGAGATTCACTTATTCCCTCTCGCCTTCCCCCATTTCCCCTCCACTGTAAGAGCCTTTTCTTTTCTGTTTTTTTTTTGTGAGATAATTTACCCTGTTCTACCTCTTACTTTCTCCTTCTCCTAGTATAATCCTCTCTCACCCCTTAATTTTATTCTCCAGATATGACCCCTTCATTTTCAACTCACCCTGTGCCCTCTATCTATTTATCTATATCTATATATACTTACATATAATTTTTTCCCCTCCAACTACCCTAATACTGATAAAGGTCTCATGGGTTACAAATATCATCTTTCCATGCAGGAATGTAAACAGTTCAACCATAATAAGTCTCTTATGATTTTCTCTTTCCTGTTTACCTCTTCATGTTCCACTTGAGTCTTGTATTTGAAAATCAGATTTTTTATTCAGCTCTGGTCTTTTCATCAAGAATGCTTGAAAGTCCTCTATTTCACTGAATGACCATTTTTTCCCCTGCAGGATTATACTCGGTTTTGCTGGGTAGATGATTCTTGGTTGTAATCCTATCTCCTTTGCCTCCGGAATATTATATTCCATGCCCTGCGGTCCCTTAATGTAGAAGCAGCTAAATCTTGTGTTATCCTGATTGTGTTTCCACAATACCTGAATTGTTTCTTTCTGGATGCTTGTAATATTTTCTCCTTGACCTGGGAACTCTGGAATTTGGCTACAATATTCCTAGGAGTTTTCCTTTGGGGATCTCTTTCAGGAGGAGATCGGTGGATTCTTTCAATTTCTATTTTGCCCTCTGGTTCTAAAATATCAGGGCAGTTTTCCTTGATAATTTCTTGAAAGATGAGTGTTTGGTTTTTAAAGTCCTTTCCAACCTGATTCCAACCTTATTACACATTACTCTTATTCTCACACTTTGCATTCCAGCAAAATTGGCTTTATCTCTGTTCTTTACATGGGGCCTTCCAAATCCTGGTTCCATGCCTTTGTATGTGCTATTAGTTATGCCTGGAATGCAGTCCTTTCCCACCTCTGCAGCTCAAGCACCACCTTCTGTACACAAGTTTTCCTTATCCCAGCTGCTAGTGCCCTTCCTTCTTAACTAACTTGTTTTTATTTTGTATTTATCCTGTATGTACTTATAGATGTACATAATTCTCTCCAGATTATAAGTTCCTTGAGAGAAGGAATTGTGTTTTCAGAGAGTAGCACAATATCTGGCACATAAGGACTTAATCAATGTTTGTTGAACTATTTATTGCTTGAAAAGGAAGAGGCAAAAAACATTTAGAAGTCCTCCCTGTTCAAGGATATCTCCTGTCCGACCAAATACAAGTTCATTTGGGTTAACAGACCCTTTCCTCAAGATGCAGACAACTAATTGGAGAGAGGTAAAGTAGTCTAGTTAAAGGAGCAGTGGATTGAGAGGCTCTAGGGCAGGCCCTGCCACTACTAGCTTTTTGATGCAAGATAAGTCATTTTGCCTCTGTGGGCCTTTTGAGTATAAAGTGTGGGGGCTCAACTTAGGTACTCCTGCCTAAGCAGAGTTTTTCTTAATCCTTTTAGTTGTTAGTAGACTCTCCCTTCTCAAATTACTTTTATTTATTTGTATATATGTTATATATTCTCAGAACAATAAGATTGCAGTTTTTTTCATTTTTCTTGATATCTGCATTGCCTAGCACAGGCTCTGGCATACAGTAAGTGCTTAATAAATATTGGTTGAATTGAGTTTAGTAACTTCAGAGTTAGTGGCAAAACTAGAACTAGAACTCAGGGCTTCTGCTTTAAGGGGCTCTCCCATAATCATCATAATTGTCATTAACAATAAATATTTTGCGTCTCAAAGATCCAGCACTCATACCTAGAAAATATCTAGTGATGACATCAGGCCTAAATGACATCAGGACTGGAGGTGAAGAGGTGTATTGATGTTGCTTTTTCTTCAGCAGCTGTGGGAATGATTGATTGATTACATTGATTGAGCTATGATGTTTGAAGGAGTATTTAGAAGTGCTAGAAAGTAGGAAGGTTGTTGGTGTACAGATAGTTTGGTGGAGACGGAAACTGATCATTTATTTGGGATCTAGACAGTGTGTTTCCGACATGAAGAGAGTCTTCTGTTAGAGTTGGACTAGGAGTGAGTAGAAGGAATGAATTTTCATGAAGAGATCAAGAGCCTACAGGTGCATTGAAAAGCAGCTGCTATGATCCTAATGCTGGTCTCCTGTCAGTGACCAGTTTAGAACTTTTGGAGGTTTTTTCCTTGGACTTTTTCTAATCTTTAAAGTATGTTGAGGGAGATAAATGTCTGTTAAACTTTATATTTTGCCTTTTAAAAATTCTTCTTGTTCAAAACAAGTCTAATTTGCTTAAATTTTTATCAGTACCAGTTTTTCAGGGGGCTTTATACTGCTCAAAACAATTTCTTGCTTTCTACTAATATGTAAAGTTACGTATTTCATTTTAAAGATAAGTTTTGATAAAATTTTGTAACTTTATTATTAAATTTTCTTACGTAGTGCATTCTGTATAATCCTGGTTTAAATCCTTACAATTAAAGTAAAACCTTTTAAACATCATATAATTTATGTAAATGTATATCTTCCTTCCTACCCCTCAAAAACTGGATGTTATTTACTGAGAAGTTACATTTATTTTTTAGGAATTCTTTCCAGTCACCCTAAATACGGTTCTGTCCCTAAACTTGTATGTAAGTATAAAACAATCATTGGTGGTAATTTTGTTTGGGTCTTATTCTCTAAAAATATGCATCATTTTCTTCTGAGTGAAATTTTAAACATTATCAAATTTGTTGTCATTTTAATCCATAAAATAATTCCTTTCATGAAATGTTCTCCTATGAGAAAATTTGGTCGACTTACATAGTATGAACCAAAACTATTTAGTTAGCACCAAATCTTTAAATGTAATGAAGAGAAAAACAACATATCCATAGTGCAATATGTTTGGTAATTTCTTATAAGAATTAATCTAATTATACTTGAAGACTCAGATATTTTATATAGATGTACTAAGTGGACTTTATCATAATAAAAATGTGGAAAGTATAAATATTTTGCCTTCGTATAGTACTTTACAGTTTTGTTTTTCTTAAACTTTTTTTACATGTGTTATCTTACTGATCTTCACAACAATTAAGATAGGTTTGATTTTACTATCATCATCATCATTCACATTTTATATATGAATAAAGTGAGATGATTGACTTAAATGACTTCTCCAAGATCATATAGCTGATAAATAGTAGAACTATAAATAGTAGAACTAAGACCAAAACCCTTTTAAAAATCTCAGTTATGTTCATTTTCTTTGATCACATCTTTGGGTCTGAGATACAAAAACATGTCAAGCTTATTCACTGCATTGCCTGCAGAATTACTTCTTAGGACTTCATATTCCTTTCTGAACGAAAGGCATAATTAGAACTACAGTCTATTTTAAAACGTGTTTATTATTTTATTTATTTATTTTGAAAAAAGGTTTTGGCCAATAGGCACGTTGTGAGTCAAATTTGTTTCTTTATAATTAAGTTGCTTGTGTAATGGGATACTTTGCTGGAAAAATTTCCTATGTGAAAACCTGCCAAGAGAAGTTTAAACGGCTTGAAAATTCTCCTCTTGGAGAAGCTCTGCGTCTGGGACAGGGACGTCGACTTGCTTCACCTGGGTAAGGAAGATTCTGATTTTTTTTAATAACTTCTTAAAAATGTTAAGTTCCTGTCTTAAAAGTTATAGGAAGTCAGGTAAATGCTGCCATTGTTCAAGGGCATGACAACTTTGCCTAGGACTGCATTGGCAACTTTCCACTTGCTGCAGGCTGAATCTAATTTTGCATAAAATGGAACAGGACTTAGTTACCGTCACCTTAAAATATAGAGAAGCATCCTACAGGGATTGCATGTCCCAGGATATAATTTTTTATCTTGATGTGAATTGCCAAACTCATTTAGTTCCTTCATTTTGCACTTCAGATTGCTTTAAATTCAATGAAATGCACATCTCTAGTGAGAATTTTAGTTACTCCCTTGTTATCTTAAGAGTTAAAAAGAAAAAAACCTACAAACTGAAACTGTTTGATTCAGTGGAGTAAGGATCTTTTCTTCTTACTTATACCCAAAAGGCAATTATATCATTCCTTTTATTTTTATTTTTTAAGTAAGTTTTAATTGATATTTTCCTTTTCTTACATCATCATAGTTATCTCAAGTGTCCTTTCCTTTCCCCTCCCAGAGAGCCATTCCATATTACAAATAGTATCTTTGGAGAAGAAGAAAAAATCAACACAACTGATTAAAAATACATTTAAAAAGTCTGAAAACATCTGCAATATGTAACGCCATGGAGGGGAGGGGATGGTTGAACCAGGTTTTGGAGGTATCCTCTCATATCTCTTCCTTTGAGTCCTGCTTCAGAATTTTTATGATTTTGTTAAATTTGCTTCTGATTTTTTAGTGTTAATTGTTTTTTCCATTAATGTTATTATAGTTACTATATATATTGTTTTCTTAACTCTACTTAGTTCACTTTGCTTCATTTCATGAAGATCTTATCCATGCTTCTCTGTTTTCATCACATTCATCATTTCTTACAGCACAGTAATACTCCATTACATTTATGTACCACAATTTGTTTAGCCATTTCCCAGTTGAAGGGCATCAACTTTGTTTCCAATTCTTAGCTATCACAAAAACACTGCTATAAATATCTTGGAGTAAATTGAGGCTTTCTTCTCATCAGTGACTTCCTTGGAATATAAGCCCAGTAATGGAATCTCTGGCTCAAAGGATATGGACATTTTAGTCAATTTGTTTGCATAATTCCAAATTGCTTTCCAAAATGGCTGTATTGTTTCACAGCTCTACCAGTCATTTAGTAAACATTTTTTAACAATCTGTTATGTGCCAGGTACTGGGTGTAAAAAGTGGCAAAAGACTGTCTCAAGGTGCTTACAATCCAACTGCAAAAACAATGTGCAAACAAATAATACACAAAGCAAGCTACACAATGGGACAAATAAGAAATAATTAACAGAGGGAAGGCACTGGAATTAAGAGGAATTGGGAAGACTTCCAATAAAAGGTGAAATTTTAGTTGGGACTTAAAGGAAGCCAAAGAGGAAGAGCATTCCACGAATGGGGGACAGGCAGGAATGCCTGGTACAAAGAGATGGCGTGTCTTGTTTATGGAGCAGCTAGGGAACCTGTGTCACTGGATTGAAGAGTAGATGTCAGGAAGGGAGGAGCCCACCAACAGTCTCTTAGTGTGTCTTTCTTCTACAACCCTTCCATTGTTGACTGTTGATATTTTTTGTCAGTTTATAGGGTACGAGATGAAATCTCAGGGTTGTTTTGATTGACATTTGTCTTATTAGTGGTTTGGAACATTCTTTCATGTGATTTTTAAAATTTGGAAATTCTTCTTTTGAGAACTATTTGTTCATATCCTTTGACCGTCTGTGTGTGTGTGTGTCTGTCTATGTCTGTCTGTCAGTCTGTCTGTCTGTCTCTTGGATACCAATCCTTACCAGAAAAACTTGATACAAAGATTTTTTTTTACATTCAACCACTTCTCCTTTTATCCTAAGTATATTACTTTTGTCTCTGCAGAAGCTTTTCAGTTTCAAGTAATCAAATCTATCTATTTTATTTTCTGTGATTGCTTTTATCTCT
Organism: Vombatus ursinus; assembly: GCF_900497805.2. NCBI lineage: Eukaryota > Metazoa > Chordata > Mammalia > Diprotodontia > Vombatidae > Vombatus > Vombatus ursinus. Next base: position 57,461,483 of record NW_020954596.1, read on the forward strand.
TGAGAATATATCTCTTACTCATAGCTTTGAGAGATATAATTTGTTTCTCTTTCAACTTTTTTATAGTCTGGTCTTTAATATTTAGAATGTATTGTGGAATATGGTTTAAGGTGTTGTTGTCCTAGCCTAATTTCTGCCAAACTGCTTTCCAATTTTCCCAGGGTTTTGTTTGTTTTTGGTTTTTTTTTTTTTAGTCAAATAAGGAGTTTGTTTACTACAGAATTTATGTTTTCCACTTTCTCAAACACTGGGTTATTGAATTCTGTTGTTTCTGATTCTCCTTTGTCCAATGTGTTCCATTGATCTGTGTCTTATTTTTTTAACTAATACCAGATGGTTTTGATGACTGATGCTTTATAATATAGTTTGAAGTGTGGAAGTGCTATTCTCTGTTCTTCCTACTTCTTTTCATCATTTTTCTTGACATTCTAGATCTTTAGTTTTTCCAAATGAATTTTGGTAACATAATTAATCTATTAAAAACCAAAACATCCAAAACCACATGATCATCTTAATAGATACGGAAAAAACTCTGACAAAACGTTACACTCTTTTATGCTAAAAACTCTACGAAGTACAGAAATATAGGGACTTTTTTTAAAATATCACAAGAAGTATCTAAAACCAAAAGCAAGTATCATATTCAATGGGAATACACCAGAACCTTTTCCAATAAATGTATGACAGTGAAGCAAGGATGCCCGCTATCTCCACTATTATTTGATATAGTTCTGTAATTGCTAGCAACAGCAGCAATAAGACAAGAGAAAGAAATTAAAAGGCATAAATAAATACGTAAATAGGAGATTAAACTATCCCTATTTGCTGATGATATGATATGATATGATAATATGATACTTGGAAAATCCTAGGAAATCTGTAAAGATACTAAAACAATAACTTTAGCAAAGCTGCAGGCTACAAAATCCTCAAAAATCAGCAGCATTTTATATAACAACAAAACATAAGAAACAATGACAGAAGGGAAAATCCAATTCCAGATAACTATGAAATGTATAAAATATCTAGGGATCAACCTGCTCAAAGTACACAGAAGACTTGCATAGATTTAATTACAGAGTGCTCCTTAAAGAAATAAAGAACTTAAATAGCTGGAGAAATATTCAGTGCTAATGACTAGGCCAAGTCAATATAATAAAAATGACAATACTACCAGAATTAATTATAATTATAATTTTAATGCTATACCAAATAAATGACCGTGGGGATAATTTATAGAACTGGACAGAGTGCTAGGGACTAGTGCCAGGGTTGTCTGCTCCATTCTAATTTTTTTTTTTTAAGGCAATTGGGGTTAAGTGACTTGCCCAGGGCCACACAGCTAGTAAGTGTCAAGTGTTTAGTCTGAAGCCGTATTTGAACTCAGGTCCTTCTGAATCCAGGGCCAGTGCTCTATCCACTGTGCCACCTAGCTGCCCCTCCATTCTAATTTTTAAGGAAGTATTTTCTTCAATAAGCTTTTGGACTTCCTTTTCCATTTGCCCAGGTTTGCTTTTTAGGGCATGCTTCTCCTCATTGGCTTTTTGGATCTCTTTTGCCATTTGGGTTAGGCTATTTTTTAAGGTGATGTTTTCTTCAGTATTTTTTTGGGTCTCCTTTAGCAAGCTGTTGACTTGTTTTTCATGATTTTCTTGCATCACTCTCATTTCTCTTCCCAGTTTTTCCTCTACTTCTCTTACTTGTTTCTCAAACTCCTTTTTGAGCTCTTCCATGGCCTGGGATTGATTCATATTTTTCTTGGAGGCTTTGGATGTAGGAGCTTTGGCTTTGTGGTCTTCTTCTGGTTGTATGTTTTGATCTTCTTTGTTACCAAAGAAAGATTCTATGGTCTGACTCTTTTTGAGCCTTTGTTTGTTCATAATCCCAGCCAATTACTTGAGTTTTAAACTCTGTGTTAAGGTAGGGCTCTGCTTCCAGTGTGGAAAATGTACTGTCCCAAGCTTCAGGGGTTTTTTGTGCAGCTGTTTTCAGAGATACTTGTAGGGACCTGTAAATTTTCAATTCTTCCAAGGTGCTATGATCAAGGGCGAGGTGTTTACTCCTTTCCTGGACTGTGCTCTGGTCTATGAGTAACCACAAGCACTCTTTTCTGCCTTGGAACTGTGAGGAGGATTTCCTTTCCACTGCCACTACAAGCTCCACCACGCCAGCTCTCCTCCACGCCCCAGGACCGCCATCCAGAACTGTGACCCAGATCCAAGCAGGGGAAAAGCAAGAGAATCCTGCACCAGCAGAGAGATCCCTGCAGTCGTCCTCTGATCAGCCACTCAATTCCTCCTCAGTCTGTGGGCAGGAAGCTCTGGAAGCAGCCGCTGCCCTGGGGCTGCGCTGGGACTGGGACTGGAACCGCACTTCTCTCTCTCTCACCACAGTTACAGACTTTTCCCACTCACCTTCTAAGTCGTCTTTGGTGTCGGTGGGTTGAGAAGTCTGGAAACTGCCACAGCTGCCCATGATTCAGTCCTCTGAGGTCTGCTCCAGGTTTGCTGAGGCCTGTTCTGCTTATGTGCCCATGCTGAATTGCGCTCCTCTCCCAGCCCAGTGCGATATACCTTTCTGATCAACCATCCAGGCTGTCTTGGGCTGTAGATTTGTTTTACTGTGTCTTTTTTGTGGGTTCTGCTGCTTTAGAATTTATTTAGAGCCATTTTTTACAGGTATTTGGAGGGGTCTGCTCAAGCAAGTCACTGCTTTTACTCTTACCATCTTGGCTCCATCCCTCTCTTTGTTTTTTTAATGTCTTTTCTTTCTCTATTAGCAAAATTTAAGTATAGTGGCTTGATGATGAAAAGTTTTCTTTATAAAAATCTTTGCAGATCTTTTCCATTTTTCTTATGTTTGTTGTTCTCCCATTTTCATTTCTAAGTATCCTTAGAATGTCTTTGCTTAGTTGAGTCTCTTGCTAAGCTTTTTTAAAAAACTGTTTGTATTCTCCATAGCTTTGATGTTTTGATGTGGTCCTGTTTATAATCTTCCCTTCCTCTCTGTTAAGAGTTTATATTCTGAACTAGTGGTAACTTGGGCTATCCACTTGACTAAAATGTGTGACTCATTTGCTGACTAAATTGTTTTCTAAACTTATTGAATCTTTCTGTTATAAGAATTGATTTGTATCAGTCAGTCAGCTAGTATTTATTAGGTACCTGCAGGGTCTGGGGATACAAAGAAAAATCCTTGCCCTTAAGGAACTTATATTTTATTGGGCAAAGCAACACTGTTTAAACATACAGAATGAAAATATATATATATATATATATATATATATATGTATATATATACACACACAAATAAATAGAAGGTAGTTGTGTACAAAGCAGTTAGGGAAGGAAAAGTATGGAAGGGGTGCTGATGAGATCAGAAAAGACTTTGTGTAGAAGGTGGTACTTGGTCTATCCTGAAAGAAGAGAGCATTCTGTGAGGCAGGGTGAGAAAAGAATGCATTGCCAACATGAGGAAAGGCCAGTGCAAAAGCGTGGAAACAGGAGATGGAGGGCCCGGTAACAAGAATAGAAAAAGACTAATTTAGCGGGAGTGCAAAGTGTGAGAAGAGTAACATATAATGAGGTTACAAAGACAAGTTGAGACTGGGTCCTAAAGGGCTTTAAGAGCCAAACAGAGGAGTTTATATTTATCCTATTAGGCAATAGGGATCCACTGGAATTTACTGAATAAGGGAGTGACGTAGTCAGATTTTTCACTTTTGGCAGCTCTGTGGAGGATGAATTGGAGGGAGGAGAGACTTAAGGCCAGGATATGAAGAAGGAGGCTGTTTCAGTGGTCCAGGTGAGAGGTAGTAAGGCCCAAAAAAAGGGGGTAGCTATGTGCATAGAGACAAGTTCAGATGTTGTAGAAGTAGAAACAGCAAGATTTGGCAACTGATTGGAAATACAGGGTAAGGGAGAAGGCGGAGTCTAGGATTTCTGTATGAATCCATTATGGTCTGCATTCCTCTATTGGTTACTCATTTCTCATTATGCATAATTTGTTTGACTAGGTCAAGATTGAATTGTTTCAATTATCTGTCATCTCTGTGCATTTTTATTCTATTAGGTTTTTATTAATTTTTGTCTTTGTTCTAGTAAGTCTAAATAGATTGACAGTGGTTTTCATTACTCCCATCAGTAATTAGTATTTTCCTGTCTGTTAAAACATAATCGGTTACATTTTTATTCTGTTCTTCGATGTCCTTTGCCTACCAGTTCTTTTCTTCAATAAATTATCAGTAATATATAAGCACAAGGCTTTGTGGTTGGCTTATCTTTTGCCCTTCTCAATCCTTTTTCCTGAACCATGTTTTCCAGTGTATTTCTCTTCATCTTCACATATTTCCACCTTTGCATTGAAGTTATTAAATATCAAAGTATTTGTTGATATAATTGGAGGAGAGGAATTATCAAGTTCTTTGTAGAATTCTCTACCTTTTCATCCACTGTAAGAGATGTTGGTACATAATCTGCAATTGTTTTTATGGATATCTTTTTGCAAATACCTATCATGAGAAAGGCAATACAAAATATGTTCCATTATATGTCTCTTAATGCCTTTGGGCAATCAAATGAGATAACATTTGTGAAGAACTCAACACAGTTCCTGGAACATAACGTTTTAATAAGTGCTTATTCTCTCACTTCTTCCCTTTGGGAGCCTGATAAAACTACTAGTTCCTTTATTTGCTACTCAAAGAACCACCCATAAGCCTTCTTTTAGTTCAGCTACAGTAAATTCTAGTGTTGTGTATAATGAGAATGTCAAGATTAAGATAATTCATTTCTTCAGTACAATGTCCACTCATTGGTGATTGGAAGAGAATCTCACATTTATAGCACCAACAGCTGAGTCAGTTTATAGACAGTCTAAATGCTGTGATTTCTTATCACTATTCTCTTCCATGACATTGTCACTATCGCTGCATAAATAAAAAGGGACTGCACAGAAAGAAGCACCATTTATATTTTTCTTTGTTTCATAGATTATCATGACTAAATAATTCATCACTCAACACTTACTGGTGATGAGCCCTTCCATATTTAGCTAGGCTCAAAAAGCTTTCTCACATCCTCAGAAAGTAGATGTAGGACTTTTTTCAGCTTGTTAGGAACTGTCAGCTTATGTTGAACTAGCATAGTCATTAAGAACCCTGAGGAACCTCCATACCATGATAAAACATCAAAGTAGGGCTTATTAGTGGATAACTTTAGTAACATTTTAAAGTGAATTGGTATTTTCTATATCACAGTAGCATTACTGAAAACTTGTATTTATGTATGAGATAGTTTTTATTCATTTTGCAGCAGTTATGTTTGCTTATGTATAGAAAGAAAAAAACACACTGTGGCCCCAGCTTAGGAACCATTGGCTTTTAGCTAGAGTTCAAGGCCTTTCGTCATCTGGCTTCCATGTAGCTTTCTGGCTTTATTTCATATTAATGTAATGTTTTAGGGTTTTGAAACAACCTCTCAACAATCTTAATATTTATATTATCTCAGATAATATAAATATTATCACCATTTTATAGATGAAGGAATAGTATTTTAAGTAAATTGCTTAAGGTCACATAGCTAGTGTTAGAGCCAAGACTTGGTTCTAATTCTTCTGCTTCTCCAACTAGTATACAGTGAAAAGTGTGCTGGATTTGGAAACAGAGGATCTGAGTTTGAATTCTGTTTCTTCTACTTCTCTTTGGGCTTTGATTCCTCATCTCTTAAGTGAGAAGGTTGGACTGAATGGCTTCTAAGTTCCTTCTAGCTCTGAATCTATGATTTGCACACTATTTCCCTTAAATACTCAGGTGCCCCACAACTTGTTCCATGCCTTTCCTACCCTGTGCCATTGCCTATGCTTTTAACTCTGTCACGTATCTTTTTTCCCACATTTCCATATTGAGTATCTACTCATCTTTCAAAGTTCAGCTTAAGTGCTACTTCCTTTGTGAAGTGTTATCAGCATAAAAAATTTTTTCCCTCATGTTCTTACAGAATTTTATAATCTTTCTGTGCTTATAGTAATTCTGATTTATATTATCTTTGACTCTGTATATGTCCTCTCTAAAAATTGTATGCTCTTGAAGCCTGAGAACCAGGTCTTATTTATATTATCTCTTCTAGTACCCAATATATTATACATAGTATGCATTTATAAATGTTCACCAAATGAAGAAATATATATACTGATTCAAAAAGCTGTCCTTGGAATTTCTATCTCTACCCTGAGCTCACTGGTTTCCTGTCATTTTATAACGCCTACCAAAGACCAGGAAGTATGTCTCCCTGCTCCTCCCTCCAAAATAAATAAATGAACAGTGTGAATATATATAGATCAATATATGCATTTATTTTGTGCTTGTGTTTGCATTTAATAAGTGCTTACTATGCACCAAGCACTGTGGTAGGCAGAAAGGCAAAAAAAAATTCTCTTTGGTCAAATATGTCAAATCATATTAAGAAGGCTTAGTATTGTTAAGTATTAGAATACACATACTATGATAGATCTCACCAAAAGAATATTATTACATTGATCAATAATTGTCATCATCATTACTAATTACAAACATTTCTCAACACATATTTCTTACTGTGCTTGGAGTCTAGGATTAGAGAGGTATACTCCAACAGTATCTGTCTTCCAGAGGTTTACTATTTGTTTAGTTGAGGAAACAGTTATAAAAAGGTAAATAATAGTGGCTGACATTTGTATCATATTTTACATATATTATCTTATTTGAAATTTTTAGCAAACCTGTGAAAGGAGTAGTCCAGGTATTGACCTCATTTTATAGATGAGGAAACTGCTAATATAATGAACAGAGATGTCAAGGGACTTTCCCTATATTACATAGGTAGTAAGTAGCAGAGCTGGAACGTGAACTTCAACCTTCAAACGCCTAATCCAGTGTTTTTTACACTATACTACTATAGGCTAAAGGCTACACGAGTCATAGGCACAGGTGCCACAGAGGTTCAGAGGATTCAGTTGATGCTAGACTTGGTGTCATCTGTGGAACTTATCTGTTCTATAAGATTTGATTTAGTCACATTTTTGTACTGATAATGTTATATAGAACTGGACCTAATTTTTAGTTAGTGTTTTTCTTCCCAAAGTTCTATAAAACACTTTAATTACTAGATTATTCTTTGATCCCTGTTATGTTTCTCATTTAAAGTGTAAAAGTTTGAGGAGTGTTAGATTAGAGGTACCATTTGTTTTTATGTCTTAGTACTAAACATAGATTTGATTATGTTGTTTAAAATTACTGTATTAAAATTTTTCATGCGAGTACTTTTAAAATAAGATTGTTCTGGGTAACTAACATATCACTATTTTTTTTTATTGTGGTTTCATTTCTCAGATATTTTTCACAAAAGCCAGGATTTGAGTCAAAAATGCCTGCAAATTCATCTTTTGGAACATCTCCCACATCTGAAAGCAGTGCAAAAGAAGGTCCTTTTCCTCCTTATGAACCAGTCCCTTTCAGTGCTTCCATGAATGAATCTACTCCTACCGGTATTACTGATTATAATACACAAGGTATAATTTATGTTGAAATGAATTTCATTATGTTATAGTTCACTTTGTAATAATCTTTAGTTATAAGAATAATGCACTTTTACAATGATTTTTCACTACGAAATGTTCTCTATCCATTTTCTCACTTGTCCCATAGAGGTGGGTAGCACAAGTATTATTACTACCATTTGATAGAAGTCTGCAGCTTGATTTTGATGATCGCAGGAAATTTACTGCAGAAATATTTTAATTCTATATATTTTTTAACCATCATAATTTTTGAGTTCCCAAAAATATTATTACATGATCACAGGTTTTAGAATTTTATTAAGCAGTGTTTCTTAAACTTTCATTACTGCCAAAAATTGCTTATTGATCTACCATTTTGGTACTGAATTTTTTGAAAAAAAAATTTGTATTAATAGAATTTTGTTTTTACATAACCATTATGTTTCTCATTGTTTTTCTTCTCTGACATTGGTAGTGAGTTAGGTTTTATAAATTTTGACTCTTCTATTTTGCGCTACACTTTCTCCTTTTATAATTTCATCAGCTTTTATAGGTTCAGTAATCATCTCTATGCTGATGACTCCTAAATCTATATAGTTAGCCTCAATATCTCTCTAATGAATTCTAGTCCAACATCTCCAACAGCTTCATGGGGATCTTCACATTTTTTGGCTTCTGATTATAAAGCACTTGAGACAGTATTTGTGCAAATACATTGTTGCCCTTTGAAAAACATTTTATAAGTAGGCTAACAAAACATTTCCTAAACTATTTTTGAGAAAATCTTGTGTTCTGTGCAGTGCAAATAGGGCTTCTATGAGAAGCAGTATGGTGAGTAGGCAAAAGTGTGAGATTTTGTTTCAGAAAACCTTATTTTGAATCCCTTCTTTATCACTTAACCATGTATGTCTTTGGGCAGTTCACTAAACCTCTCTGGGTCTTAGGTAAAATGAAGAGGTTAGATTAGATAACCTCAAAGATCAAATGCAGCCCTAAGTCTTTGATGTCCTGATCCTGTCTGAAATGGAACAAATCATCTTTTTTTTTTTTAATACATCTCTCTCCTCCATACTTTCTGTTTCTCTAGAGAACAGTATTATTCTCTAGTAATCTCACCTCAGATCTGAAGCCTTGAATTTTAAGAAACTTGCCTAAGTTTACAAAGCTAATTGGTGGAAGAGCAAGGATTATTAGAACTCAGGTCTTCTGATTCCTTCTTTTGATAAACTGGCCTCTTCAGTCTTGACTTTGACCAATAGACACCAATGTGCATCCTAGGTCTGCACCCGTGCTGGGAGCCTTTCTACCTCCATTGTACCTACCTGAGCTTGTACTGCACTGGGATGCCTTTTGAGAAATGGTTTATTGAAACATTAGTGTAGGACCTTAGTGAGAAAATAGCAACATAATAAGAACAAGAGAAAATATTCACCAACCTTCAGTACCTGCTATGTACAAAGCATTGAGCTAAGGGAGAGAAAAAAAGACTTGTAGCTATATCGTGTGTATTTTTCCAGCATTTTATGAACCTATTTTTGTTTTGAAAAAAGTTTAATTAGGGCTTGTTCCTGAGCTCCTAATCAGAATCATCATTTATGAAATATGTCTTTTTTCAGTTTCCTTGATTTTTTCAGTTGTATTCAAAATAAATCATACCCTTTTTGTCTTCAAGTCAAAACAACTTTGAAGAGTATTTTAGGATTTACATAAAAAATTCAGGTTATTTGCAGTGTGTAATTTTGGTAACAAAAAAAATTCTGTAGTAATGTATATATATAGACATTTTCCCTTAGTTTTTGATGAACTATTTTGATTTTGCCCTGAAGGAAGATCTCAGAGGTGAAGTGCTTACTTTTATTTTGCTCTATCAGTGAGTACTAATTGTAACCACTTCTACTTCTTTCAAACTACTACTTATCTTAGAGATAATGTATAGTGCTAGTGTTTTCAGAAATGGCGTCTGAGGGAGGTAAAGTTATAAATGTTGGTGCTTACTCGAATCATTTTGCAGATTTCTTGATAAAAATATAAGTTTAGATGACACCTTTTTGTGGTTCCACCTCATCTTTGGCATGTATTTTGGAATGAAGTAAACAGGTAAAAAAAAATTGTTCTTGAAGACCCATTGTTGGGATTGGTATTATTTTGAATACAAACATACATATGTATGTCTGTATGTATGTGTGTGTATGTATATGCCCGATGCACATATGCATATATGTATGTGAGGGCTATATATACATATATAAACATAAAATATTTAAGTATATATTGGTTATTACACTTAGCTGTGGACAGAAATTCTACAATTGTGAGTTGTCATTTGTCTTTGGGTTACTAAGCAAACCTAAGTACTTCCAGGTATAAAATTTTTCATCTTTAAAACTTGCACATTCTATTCCCTATACATAATCAGTAAGTACTAGTTGATTATCCAGAATTGGATGCAGTTTCTATCTCTGAGGTATCTTATGGAATTATTAATTAGCAAAAGTGATAAAAAATATTGTATTTGACCAGAGGTTCTTAATGTTATTTTTTTGTGTCATGAACTCCTTTGGCTATCTTGTGAAGCCTATGGACCCCTTCTCAGAATGATATCTATTGCTTATATTCATAATCGAAGAAAATGCTAAATTGCAGTTAGAAGTAAGTGAAAATAAAGATATATGTAATTTCTCCCCAACTTAGTTCATAGATACCCTGAAATCTTTTCACAGGTGGGTTTGTGGACCCAAGATTAAGGACCCCTGTATTAAATACATAGAAATGCTAAGTAGTAATAAAAGTTAATAGCTAGATATATATAAATGCAAACTTTGGCTTTGCTTTAGTTCAAATCTTTTTTTGGTAAGTCATACTTTCTCTTTAATTCTGTGTATACTCTCAGTATTTTTCCATTTCATAATATCTTAAAGAGTTTAAATTGGTATCTTCTATGATAATGTACAGCATACTTTTTCTTGCTCGATTTAATCCCTAGCAGTTACAGACCTTGGCTTTAAGCTTTGAAATAAGCTAAACAGTCTTAAAATGCTAGAGGAATTGATTTTCCTCTCAGTTACTTTTTTTTTAATAAGATGTGTTTCAAAAGCATGGTGGCAAAAACTTGAACTGTTTATTTGCTATAATGTATGATCAAATGGGACTTATCATTTGAGTTACATTGCATTTATACCATGCCTTCTATGATCATTTATCTCCTTTCATTGTTTTAGAACCTGATACAACTGTGGAAGAAAGTCCTAAGAGAAAAGCTGTTACGTATGAGGAATTAAGGAATAAGAACAGAGAAACATATGAAGTAACCTTGTCACAGAAGGGTGACACCCCACTCAAACCCATGCAGGAAAGAACACCAAAAAAACAAGGTACGGTAGCTTATTAGGCAGCCATTTTTCTTAGTGGCATTGTCAATTGCAGCATTAATTCCACTATTTGTTGTTTTTTCATTTCATAGAAATTAAATTTTATAAATTAATTATGTTTAAATTTTTAAAATGGAATATTACATCTTAAATTAGAATTTGGTTGTGTTAAAATTTAATAGTTCTTAGTATCCTGAACTTAACTTACAGATGAGTTGCTGGTTTGCACCATTAGAGGAAACTTCTACAATAGGAGTTTCCACAACTGTAGAAATTATATGTCTATGCCATAGCAGAACTTAGAAATACAAATGACAGTTGTCTTCTTCAGTGTAATCACCTTAGAAGTCTACATGCTTATTTCAACAAACATTTGTTGCTTGTTGTGCTTACTATGTACCAGGCACTGGGGATACAAAGAAAAGCAAAAACAGTCCCTGCCCTCAAAGAGCTCACATTCTAATGGGGGAGAGAACATATAAATAACACTGTACAGGATTAGTTAGAGGTAATCTGAGAGGGAAGGTACAAGCATTAAGGGACACTGAGAAAAGCTTTGCAGAGAGTGGGATTTTAGCTAAGGCTTAAAGGAAGGAGGCAAAGATCAGGGGGGAGAGAACTCCAGACAGACAACCAGTGAAAATATTGGGAAATGGAGCGTCTTGTAGCAGAAGAGCCAGGAGGTGTGTGTCACTGGATTGTAGAGTATGTGGAGAGGAATAAAGTATAAGTAGGCTAGATAGATAGGAAGGGTCCAGTTTCTGGAAGGCTTTAAAAGCCAAAAACAGGATTTCAGGGGTTTTGACATCTGTGGTCCCACCTGTACTTTAGGAAGATTATTTTGATAGCTAAGTAGAGAATAGACTGAAGTGGGCAGAGATTTAAAGCAGGATGGCTAACCAGAAGCCTCTTGTAATAGTCCAGGCGTGAGGTGATGGGGCCTGTACAAGGGTAGAGACAGTGTCAGTGGAAAGAAGGAGGCATATGTAAGAGATGTTATAGAAGTAGAATCAATAAGCCTTGGCAACAAATTGGATAAGGGGTGAGACTGAGTGAGAAGTTAAGGATGACACCTAGGTTGTAAGCCTAGGAGACTGGAGGATGGTGGTGCCCTTGACAGTAATAAAGAAGTTTTAAAAGATGAGAGGATTTGGTTGAAGGGGAGGGGTAGGAGATAATGAGTTCAGTTTGTGACATATTGAATTTAATAACAAGTGGCAGATCTGAGAAGGGTCCTGAGAGAGGTTGGGACTGTATAAAAAGATCCAGAATCATGTAAAAAGAGATGATAATTGAGTCCATGGAAGCTGGTGAGGTCATCAAGTGAACTAGTACAGAGGGAGAAGAAAAGCGGGCTCAGGACAGAGCCCTGTCGGACACCCATAGTTAACAAGTGTGACCTAGATGAAGCTCCAGCAATGGAGACAGAAGGGGAGTGGTCCATGAAAGAGGAGGAGAACCAGGAAAGGACGGTCTCCTGAAAACCTGGAAAGAAAAGGAATATGAGGGAGAATCGGGTGATTCACAATGAGAGAGGCTGTTCAACAAGGATGATGATGGAGAAAAGACCACTAGATTTGGCAACTAAGAGATTGTTAGTAACTTTGAAGATTGCTAGCAATTTCTTTTGAATGGTGAAGTTAGAAGCCAAACTATAAAGAGTTAAAAAGAGTGAGAAGAAAAGAAGGGGAGGTACTTACTGTAGATAGTTTTTTCAAGGAGTTTATCCACAAGAGAGATAGAGGATGATAGAGGGGATGGATGGATCAAGTGAGGGTTTTTTGAGGTTGGGAAGACAAGGGCATGTTCATTGGTAGTAGGGAGACAGCCAGTAGACAAAGAGAAATTGAAGATAAGTGAGAGAGATGAGTTGATATGGGGTTCGATCTGCTAGAGAAGACAGGATGGAAAGGGATTACTTGCATGTACAGAGAGAGGGATTTGCCTTAGCAAGGAGAATAGTCGCCTCTATAACATGAGAGGGGTGAGGGAAGAAATAATGGCAGAAGTCAAGCTCGTAGTATGAGATGAGGAGGGGAGAAAAGGGAACTCTCAGTAAATGACTTCAGTTTTCCCAGTGAAATATGAAGCAAATACGAGCTGGGAGTGTGGGTAGAGGGAGACCCATGGGACGTTTGGTAAAGTTGCTATGGTAAGAGTTATTAACGAATTGGTTAGGAGTCTGTGAAGAATCATTTTGCTGCAGTGAGGACCCAGTTGAGATGAAACAAGAATTTGTAGTGGACCCAGTTAGCATGGTTTTGTGATTTTTTCCCTCGCTTCATTCAGGAGCACATGAACAGCAGACACAGCAGCAACTGGTGGAAGTAATCCAAGACTGTGACTTGGCAGGTCAGGATTGGCAATGGGATCAGTAGCAAGGTATTCAAGAGTAGGGAGGTTAGTGTAGAGTTCAACTGGTTCACCAAAGGGTCAAGATGGAGAAGGGAAGAGAGTGTAGCCAATTAAGGGGTGATGGCTTGGAAAAGATGGAGAGGTGGAGGGGCTGGAGGTAATAGTGAGAAGAAAGAATAGGATTAGGGGCTATAAGGCAGGGAAAGACAGAATAATAAAATACTATGAGATAAAGGAATTTTAGGGTTCTTGAACATGGAAGCATTTGTAGGTAATAGCAAGATTAAGGATGTGTAACCATCTCTGTATAGCTGTGAGGTGGGGCAGAGAAGTAGGTCATTGAAAGTGAGTAAATTGAGGACCTGGAAAGTTAAGGTGCTTGAGGGAGTAACAACGTGCAAGAGTTTGGGAGGAGAGAAAGTCTTGTGAGCCAGACACTGAACTCATGAAGGAAAGAAGAAGAATGTCCTGGGCATTGATATATAACAACTACCAGAATCTTGATTGGGTGAGAAATATGGATTGATCCTCTGAAGAGAAGGAGGAGGTTACCTCCTCCTAGGTAGAGGTAGATGGAGAGTCTGGAAGTAGCATTGGGGAGCGTGGAGTATTTTAACTCCTCCACCATGAGCAGTGAGTTGGAGTATGAGTGAAAGTGTGCTCTCTCCTCAGAGGGGGTAACTAAGAATGCCATTTCATCAGGAAGGAGATTGAAGGAGTTAAATTGATTGTGACTGTTGTACAAAGCCTTTTGTTTTGATTGTTTCTTAACTTTTTTTTAGTGCCCACAGCACATTCTTTTGCATGTTCTCAGAGTTGTTTATCCTTTGAGTGGATATGATTTTTTAAAAATTGCTCATTTGGAGTTAAGCCTAGCTGAGATGAATGAGAACCCTGGACACAGCCAGTTCATGACCATAATCAGTTTGGCTGGAATTCTAAAGATGTTTTGAGCAATGGCAATGACATGGAGAAATATATATGGCGTCCTGTGATGATTTTAAAAGGACAAGACTTTGCTGGATATGTTCATTCTAATATAGATCTTTTAGTCATAGTCATATCTAATAAGCTACAATTTCTATAACTTCAATATGTCATCTAGTTCTTCATTTTAGACACAATTGGACAAACTTTGTTTCCAGTTTATTTTAGCCTTTAGTTCTTCCTCTAGCATTTGGGCATTGCACAAAGCACATGAAACAATCAAACTTTCTGGTCAAAACAAGTTAGTCCTTATTTGGGGCATATTTTAAATAGCATTGTTCTCTCAAAATAGAATGGCATTGCTATTTTCTTGAGTTGTTTTCACAGTGTAGAATTCAGTGTTTTTTAAGTTGTGGAATTTAAAAGGATGTGTCATTGTTTTCAGAAGTTTACTATTCTGTTTTATAAATTAAAGAAAGGAAGGAAGAGGTCCTTGGCACTGAACTTAGAAGTCATTTCTCGATGGGCAAACAAAACTTCATAGCAGAGATTTCCAAACAGTTATAAAACATCAGCACTCTTGTTTTCCGTTAGTTCTTTAAAATTGTCATCATCTAAGTACAGGCTTGTCCCCAGTTTAAGACAGTTTTATTATTCAATTCAACTAATGCTTATTTGGTGTTTTCTATATATGTGCAAGGCACTATCCAGATTTATAAAACAGATAAATTAGAGAGTGATAATTCACATTACAAAAGGATTCCTCCCTTTGTAAGAGGATTTAGTTATTTTAAATAGAAAGGTCTCTAATGCATTTCACATATGAATAATTTCTTAAAGTATTATTTTCATGCAGCTTTTCAGTAATATATGTTATGTAAAGTCTGTTGTGTAAAGTGATATGTAACTGTCTTTAAAAAGGGATTTTACTTTCATTTACTAATACAACATATATATATGTCTTTATATATATGTGTATATATATGTACACATATATATACACACACACTCAAAGCAATTTGTCTTTCTATGATAACACAAAATATTTGTGGTTTCATAGTATATATTGTTGTAATACAGTTTTGTTGGAGATGTAAGACATTGAGTTATTGTGATATGATTATATGCCAGCTAGCCATTTCAAGAACTAGCTCATCTTTTTTCCTTGTCTTCTTGTCTCATTGTACTTTTTCCTAATCTTATTTAAGCTTTTTTATTTTGAGAATCATTGAAAATGAATACTTTTTATTTCTTCAATACTACTTGATAGTGAATATGACCTTTTACCCTCTTCCCTAAGTCCTTATCTTACCCCATCCCACTCAATGGAAATGATTGTTATAGAAACTGAAAGGACACTGTTACATTGTGTCTACTTTCCCTCCTCTCCCAATCTTGAGACCCTTCTCTGACGAGAGCCTTCTACCCCCAACATGTCCCTTGGGAAACTATAATCCAATTAGTGAAGGCATATGAGTAATACTATAATTTGGAATCATAGCCATCATAGGATCATAGATTTAGAGGTGGAAAGAAGCTTAGAGGCCATTGAGTCCAACTCTTTAATTTTACAGATGAGGAAACTGAGACTCAAAGGTTAAGTGACTTGTCCAGGGTCACACAGCTAGTGTTTAAGGCAGGATTTAACTCTTCCTGACTCCCAAGTCAGGCCTTACATCAACTAATGTTATTTAACTACCTACATTAACAAGCATTTTTTAAGCATCTACTTAGTTGCCAGGAACTATCTTAGATTCTAGGGATGCTGGAACAAAAAGGAAGTAGTCCTTGTTCTCAAGGAGCTTACAGTTCATTTTAGGGGAGACCACATGAGCACATGTAAGAATAGAACATTGATACAGCTGGGATGAACCTTAGAGAGCATCCTCTCCAACCTCCTTATTTTACATAGAGGAGGTGAGAGATTTGCCCAAAGTCCCACAGGTACAGAACTAGGATTTGAACCCAGTTCCTCTCACTCCAAATCCAATGTTCTTTCTATTCTGTTATGTTGCTTATGTAATGTTACAGGTTAAACAGGCTTTTATGGACCAAAAACCTAACCTTGTCTTTATGACATTGTTTCTGTGTGAAAATGTTTTGTTTTGGTTTTTTGGGGGGTTTTTTTGCTTGTTTTTTTAAAATTTCAAACAAGTGACTTAAGAATAAACTTTTGGAATGCAGCTCAGTGGCAAGTTAAGACTAATAAAACATTTCATGTTTAATATTAGATGTAATTACTAGATTTTCTTGTGCTTCTGGACAAAAGAGGGGGAAAAAAACATGGCTTTTCTTTATTAGCAGATTTTTTAAATGGTATTGTAAAAATGTAATTCTTTATTTAGAAGTCTTGACTGTGTGCTTAATTCCCTAGGGAAAGTAAACCAATATGGAGATACTTGGGATGAGTGAAAAATTTGTTGTCTACTGAAGAAAGTTTGTGTTGAGTCTACTGGAGAGAATTTCAGCTAACCACCATCATCTAGGTGGTCATGAGCGTCTTCAGGAAAGTGCAGAAGCAGCCTCCACAAGCATATTTAAAAGAAGAAACTTGGGTTTTAGTAGTGTGGTTTAACAGAAAGTTTAAAATTAATTGTGGACTTTATGGTTAATATTGTATCAGTGTACATACACTGCTTAGGAAACTAGATGAATGAAGGTACTGGATTATGATTTTATAGAGTTGATAAAATCGTTTACAAAAATTGGTTAAATTACTCTTAAAGTATCATCAAAAGACTCTGATGGACTGGAATGGGCATAGACAGATCAAGTACTATAATGTGTGTTTGTGCACATATGGGCAAAGCAACCAAAATGTTAAGTATTAAAACCTCATGTGAAAAAATTTACTTTTTTTTTCCTAAAAAGTTTGCTATGTCTTCATGTATATCCTGTCAATTAAAGTTGAAAACAATATGCAGCCATTCCTGTATTTATTGAATTTGTGGTTCTGTCCTAGCTTATAGTGAACTTGTGAGCATATATTTACAGGCAGATAGAGTTGCACCAGGATAGGAAATAGAACTTCTGGTCATCTATTTTATTAAGAGTATTGACTTTGGGATAAGGAGACCTAGGTTGAAACATCAACTGGATTACTTGTATTTCCTTGGGAAAGTCATATCCTCTTTAAAGGCCTCAATTTCCTTATCCATAAAATGATGGGGTTTGACTAGATGACTAAGTTACCTCCCTTGATCTTAGAACATTTTTAATAATTTTAAGAGTAAATGTGACTTATCATCAAATGACTGCTCTGACAAATCTTTATGCAGTATATTGATTGGAAAGAAATGGCTAAAAGAAAAGGCCAAGCAAGCATATTTTAGAAATAAAACCCTCTACGTTTTACAGGTCCTTTGGGAACAATAATTTGGCACACTCGTATTCTTTGCTGTAAACCCAATTTGTGATCCTGTTTCAGGGCAGATAAAAATGTTCTTATGGTTTTACCACACCCTATTGTTGATCATGTATAACTACCACATAGAATACAACTTTTGATTTCTGCATAAATGTTCCAGTAATAATGATAATGCAGTAAAGAAGCTGATGTGTTCTGGCAAAGCCTAATTGAGAAATCTTTGGAGATCCTACCTGTCATGTATTAGAGGAGGTGGGAATTACCCCCAAAACTTTGATGGCAGGGGAAATTGTATAGGCAGTTTGAGATGTATTTTTACGTGAACTTAATTTTGGAATAACTAGCCCAGCCAGGTGACCTGAGGGCTATGGAAGTCTGTTTCCCTCAACCAGGTGCTACTGGGGTTTGAGGAAGTTTTCTTTTGGTGGATAATGAGTACCTGATAGTATTCCAGGTTATACTCCACCACTTCTTAGAACTAATCTTCTGGCCAAGGCACAATTCCTCACTTATTCCTTGTCCCTGTCACCAAATCTTTCTTCATCAATACCACGCACGGTGAATCTTTTATTTTTAAATTGAACATGAACCTTTTCCACTATCTACCCAAAGACCCAATTGGCACCTGTTGCAATTTTTCTTATAGAAACTAAGTAAAAAAAAAAAAAGGTTAAGGATGAAAAGTGAAGGAGGTAGTCTTTAACCCACTCTGTCCTTTTTCTAGCATTACTAGCAGTTTTTTAAAAGTGCTTGTATTCTAAGCAGAACCAGGAGAACATTGTACACACAGTAATAGCAACATTGTACAATGATCAACTATGATGGACTTAACTCTTCTCAGAAATACAATGATCGGAGACAATTCCAAAAGACTCATGATGGAAAATGCTATCCACATCCAGAGAAAGAACTATGGAGTCTGAATGCAGATCAAAATATATTATTTTCACTTTTTTTTGTTTTTCTTTCTTGTGGTTTTTCTCTTTTGTTCCAATTCTTTTTTCATAACATGACTAATGTGGAAATATGTTTAATATGATTGTACATGTATAACCTATATCAGATTGCTTGCTGTCTTGGGGAGAGGGAAGTGAAGGAAGGGAAGAAGAAAACTTTGGAACTCAAAATCTTACAAAAATGAATGTTAAAAAGTGCTTGTACTCATTCCTGCCATCTCAGGGTTTCAGTAGGATGTGCTGTTCTTTGGGTATCTCCAGTTGGAATTCTGAATGCCTTTCTTATAGTAAGATAACATGATGATTATGTTGTATGGCATAATTGAAGTCAATATATAGTTTCAGCTCTTTGTCCAACATAGTCTACTAGAGACATAAAGATGAAGTAAGACATATACTATAAGGAGTTTATAGCCTGATTTGGGGGAAAGGAAAAGAATTCATGCAAATTCATGAGTTTTCTTCTGATTTTCAATCAGGCCCAGACAATATCTTATGTTGGATTGACTCCCTATCACATTACCCACATGAACTGTTCCAAACTTCCCTTCTGAAGCTCCTGACTTAACCTCACCCTTTCTCTTTCAGGTGATGACCTGCTTTACTGAGAAATTTGAGAATATCTCCAGTTCCTTCATCTTTCTTTCTCTATACCTTAAAACTCTATCTCCATCTATCCTGTCTTTCCCTCTGGTGGTTCTCCTTGTCAAGGCTATCCCCTTCCACTTATACCTTTGGTTCTCTTATTTCTCCCCCAGGGACCTTGTTCTGTAGAGCATTCCTTTCTCTCATTTTCCATCTCTCCACTACCTCTTTTTTTCCCTTCTGCTTACAAGCATGACCAGTTTCCCCATGCTAAAAACTTAATTTTGACTTGATTGACTCACTCAAGTAGTATTCAACATTTTATTTCTTGCCAAAGTTTTAGAACAGTCAACTACTAATTTCACTTCTATGTCACACGCAGGACTATAATATTTTAGAATTAGATTGGAAGTTGGAGATAAATCATTGAATTTGGAAATAGAAGGAACTTAAAAATCATTTACCTTAACCCTCTTATTTTACAGATGACAAAACTCAGGCCTGGAGTAACAGATTGATTTGACCAAGGTCTCATAGATGTTGCAAAGCAGAACACATCCAGCACTATATCATTGTGGAAATTTAGTGCAAAACCCTCATTTTGTTTTATTGATTTTATTTAACCTATTAAACATTACCCTAATTTCTGAATATATCCCTCACCCTCCTCTGCCTAGTGACCCATCTGTTCTAACAAATAAGAAAAGAAAGGAAGAAAAGTTAGCTAAATGGAAGAACTATTTCTAACTCTAAATAAAGTGCTCTTTAAAGTATTTCAAACTTCTCTTACAATCTGTTTTACCTTTGTTCAACTGAAACTGCTCTCCAAGGTCCTGATGACCTCTTACTTGCCAAATCAGATTGGCGTTTTTGTTCATCTTCAACCTTGCAGCAACTTTTGCGCAGCTCAGTCACTCCCCTTGCCCACAACCATCTTTAGACTTTCCTCTAATGGCCTCTGAATAGGCTCTAGTGATTCTACTCGTACCTGTCCACCTGCTTAGGCGTCTTCACTGGCTTATTTTCTTCCTCCCATGAAAACACCTAAAATAGACTTTCTTCAAACATCTTGCTGAAATCCCCTCCATTTAAAACCCAGTTCAAGTATCAGTCTCCATGTTGAAAGCTTTTCTTAAACTCTTCAGCTATAAAATCATTGTTTTGTTATGTAGGAGATGGCCTTTGAGCCAAAAGCCTTGAGATTAGATTACATAAATTCATAGTGTCCTCAGTCAGCCTGGTTGGGCTACTTCCTCAAGTTCTATTCAGCAGCATGTGTAAGAACAAAGACGTAGATGATGGGAGTGATACAGCGTTGGGATTTGGCAAGGCATGAGGAGTGAGTGGAAAAGTGATAAAAGATGAGTGAAAGTGGAGGACTGTGGAGTTGACCCTGGTAAGCTATTAAGTTGGATTTGGGTAGGAAGGAACGTAAAGTCAGTGCAAGGAGTAAAGGTAAAATGAGAGGAGGATTAAACACATCCTTTATTAATCATAATATAATAGAAAAACAACATTAATAGAAATCATAACAGAAATAACATAATCTGTGAAGAAAATAATAAAATGTCTATCTCTAAATGGCGAGTAAGTGATTATATTCTAAATAATGAGTGGGTCACTGAACAATCTTTGAAACAATACATAGTCATATTAAAGAGAGTATCAGTGAGACAACATACCAAAATATGTACCATGTACCTAAAGTAGTCCTTGGGGGAAAAAAACTTTATCCCTGAAAACATACATTAACAAAAAAGACAAGAAGGAGTAATGAAGTTAGCATGCAATTAAAAATTAGAAAATCATCAAATTAATAATATTAAACTCAAGAAAAATTGAAAATAAAAGCAGAAATAAAAATCAAAAAGATTAACTGGTAAGGTAAAGAAAGCATTTGGGATTTTTTAAAGGCTAAGAAAATTGGTAAACCATTAATTTGATTTTTTTTTAAAGAGAGGAAAAGTAAATTGCAAAAATAGTGAAAAAAGTAAATGCATAAAAAAGAGAAAATAAATACAATAACAGATTATGTCTGAGATAATGAGAATTTAAAGAAAATAGATTAATGTGCCTACAAAACCACAAAATACTCAAATTAGAGATCCTAAAAATCTAATCTCAGAAGAATTTAAGCAAACTAGTATAGTAATCACTGCTTTACGCTATGTGCTAGGGATTCAGGAATAAAAGTGGGGAAAAAAACCTCCTGACTCCAAGAAGCTTACTTTCTACCATGTGAGATTAGATTCACACAGATGTAAATTATACAAAGCAAATCCAAGGTGGGCTCCATCAGTTGGAAGAATCAGAAAAAGGCTTCATGTAGAAAGTAGTGCTTGAGCAGAGTCTCAAAGCAGACTAAGAGTGAGATGAGGAGAAAGTACAAGACAGGCATGGGTGACTGCTAGTACACAGAGACAAAGAATGTAGCAGCATATACAAGAAACAGTTAAAAAGTCAGAGGAAAGGTAGTAGCAGTGCAACAAACCCCTCAAATCCAATACACTCAGAAAGCAATCTGGGTGGTAGCAATTGGAGTGGAAAAGATAAAACAGATTGGAGATGCTGAAGACATACAGTTAATAGGACTTGGCAAGGTGATTAGCCATTTACTTTCTCAAAATGACTTTCAGTGACATTGATTCTAATATCAATTGCAAAAACATTTGCCTGCAAAAATACTCATGGGTTGCAGAATTTTTGAAGCTCCTTACGTTTACTAATATTTGAACAACATATAACCTGACTGTGAACATCAACTGCCTCTGAGAAATACAGACACAATCCTGTGGGTCATAGTTTCAAGCATGAGTAACATTCTTGTTTATCTGCAGTTTGGTTCTCCAAGCCTCAGTCTCAGATATGTATGCACATAGCATGGGTGAAATAAAACATATCCCAAAAGAACACTTTAACATCCCCAAACACTATGCTATTAATGTTCAAGTTGCAGGAATAAAGGCATATGTAAAAAGTGAAATTAAACATATCAAGTTGTTTGTAATCACACATGAACACTGATCAATCATAACTTAAATTCTCTTTCTCCAAATAGTTTTTTAATTGTTGTTTTGTTTTGTTTTGTTTTTTGGTAAGGTAATCAGGGTTAAGTGACTTGCCCAGAATCACATAGCTATTAAGTCGCAAGTGTCTGAGGCTGGATTTGAACTGAGGTCCTCCTGACTCCAGGGCCACTGCTCTATTCACTGCCCTTCAAATAACTTTTCTAAAGATATACTTAATATCTACCGCTTCTTATTCCTACTTCTCTATATATTCAATAACAAAATAACACTATAGAATTATAGATGATTGCTACTTTTTTAGGTGACTGTAAAAATGTTTGATGTGGTAATCACCTGATGTTAAATAAATGTTATTTCCTACTATTAAAAAATAAAAAGTTACTGGACTCTAAAATAAAAATTAAAAAGAAACTAGTCATGTGATTCATCTAATTCTTCACTATGGTAAATGATTCAGAGTTCATGATAAGAAACAAATGCTGTGGAGTCTTCATTTGGTACAGTGAACTTTCAAGTGGACATAATTATAATATTTGAAATAATTAAAAACACAGTAATAAATTACAATCCAAAAGGACTGACAAGTTTTCTGGGAGATTAACTTTTTTTGGAATACAAATAGTACCCATGTATGTCATTTTCCATTTCAGTTTTCAATTTCCTTATTGGGCTGGGGGAGGAAAGGAAATTTTGCTTCCAAAATTCGGACCTTTTCAGTAATAAATTGAATTTTGATATAAATTACATAACAACTAGGGAAAGTACAATTTATTGATGCTGTACATACACTTAAAACAAACATTATTTAACAATTACCCAAGCAACCCTTTAAACCCATAAAACTCAGTTTTGATTCAGTTTCATTTGTTAAGACTGTAACACATATATTGTCTCTGTTATTTGCCCCTTCTGTAATTTCATTAACTAGGCTGGGGTTTAGGATTAGGGCTCCATTCATGCTTTAATTTACTCCTCCTGACACTTCTGCACCACTTACTTTGACACCTTGGACCAGAAATCATCCTGGAGCACTTAACCCTTTCACCCTGCCTGTGGCCACCTCTACCTTTCCCAGTTCCCTCCAGAACTTTCCAGTTCTAGAATGATGGTCAAACCAATATTTTATCATCATTCTTGGAATGAGCAGGTTAATTTATACCTCTATGGCTCCACTCACCATCCATGAAATTTTCCAAACTAAAATAAAATATAATAGGTGTTCTCTTCCCAAATTAGAATATAAACTCGTTGAGGGCACTGTCTGTATCTGCTGCACTTAGCACAATGAGTGGCATAATAAACACTTAATAATGCTTTTTCACCTCTTCAGTCATTCATGGGAAAGAATCATCGATCTAAGGGGTCCAGATCAATTCTTCCCATCCCCACTCCACAACTACAGTAATTCACAAGGTCTAAATATCCAACCCAACCACACCATGGCATGCTTTGGGACTTTTTTTCAACCTTTCCACCACTGACATTCTCCTTTTTCCTCAGAAACGCGGTGCTGTTTTAATGACAACTTTCCACAGGGTAGCTAAGACCTGACTCACAAATTTGACCTCTCAAAATCACAAGGTTACTTCCAGGTCTGCAGACATATATTTCTCAGGAATTATTCAGTTTGCTTTCCTTTCAATGATCTTCTCATTTACATTATTATATTGATAGTATATATTCGTCTAATTCTATTTATTTTAGTCTGGATACGTTCATACAAATCATCCCACATTTCCCTTCCATATGGTCATAGTTTCTTACTGCACAATAACATTCCATTCCATTCATATGTCCCAGTTTGTTCAGTCATTCTCTAATTGATAGGCACCCATTTTGTTTTCAGGTCTTCGCTACCACAAAAAGTGATACTATGACTATTTTGGTCTATGTTGGGACTTTGTTTCTGTCTTTGACTTTCTGAGACATCCAGTAATGAGATTGTTTGGGTTAAAAGGTTTGAACAGTCGTCACTTTTCTTGAGTAAAAGTGCTATCCAGAACATTTGTACCAATTCACAGTTCCAATAGTGAATTAGTGTGCCTGTCTTCCATAGTTCTTCCAACACTGATTCTTCCCATCTTTTTTTTTTTTTGCCATTTTTGCCCACAGGATGTGCTGTGAGCTGAAACCTCAGAATTGTTTTAATTTGCATTTCTCTTAATTATTACAGATTTGGAACATGCTTTTCATATGGCAGTTGATAATCTGTAATCCTGCTTTTGAAAACTATTCATAGCCATTGACCACTTGACTATCAGGGAAGGGAGAATGGCTCTTTGTCTTATATATTTGTGTCATTCTATTTATCTTGAGATGTCAGATTTTTATCAGTGATATTTGATGAAACAATTTTCCCCGTTAGACAATTTTTCTTCTTACTCCCTCTGAACTGATTTTGTTTGTCCAAAATTATAATTTTATGTAACTGAAATGATCTATTTTGTTTATCAACTCTATTATTTTGTTCTATTTGTTCAGTATGTTAGCAGCCAGAGGCATAATGGGAGTTGAAAGTTTACTTACCTCAAACTAAATATCAACTGGACCTGAGTGATTTCCCCTTGAGAGTGAAGCAAAGTCAGTAAAAAGTCAGATCTTTGAACTGAGGGACTCTTGATATGAAAGGTGGGTATGGCTGTGAGTCTGCTCAGATGATTATAGCGTGCCCCCATATTATAGGCTAACTCATAAGAGTAGTCAACATACCACTGTGGCACAGAGGCTGCCTCGTAGTTGTAATTTAGCAGAATATATCATCAACTCTGAGGAAGAAGCAAGTCGCAGCTTTGGAAAATGTGTTCAGACTAGGAAAAATACCAAGGCCACATAAGCTTCCTTTCTCCCTGTTGGTATGGGCATCATTTATGAGAATCTGTCCCTATGGATATGGTGAAGCAGGAACGGCGAAAGAGAAAGTAATTTTCTTCCTCACTTTGCTGTTCTGTTTAAATGCCTTTGCTTTCTATTAAATGTGACCTCTGGTCTGAAAAATGGGAAACACTAGATAGAGCTGCTCATGAGCTATGATTTTGAATAATCACAGACCAAAGAGCACATTGAATCGTTGGTTTCAGTAGGTCCTCCTAGAAACCAGCTAGAACCCTTTCCCTCACTGCTTCCTTTAGATTTTCCTTTCCTTCTTGTAAGTATTATCTACAGTAATAGTCTACTGCTCTTTGCCTGGTTTTTGTTTTTGTTTTCTTTAGCATGAAGCTGCTGGTTTCCCAGGTTCATGGCCGGTTTTCAGGCAAGAGCGTTAATTTCCAAATGCTAAAAGAGATGCTTGGCTCTTAGCACCATACATATAATTATATACATTTAAAGTGAATGTGTGTGTATGTGTTTCTCCACACAAATGATATAGGTTGCCTTTTTGTAGAAAGATGTTATTCATAATACATCCCCCCCTCCAAAAGAAAAAATCATGGATATTTTCCACCTTTTCTCTTCTTTAGACTGTCATCCTTAAGAGCAGGAGTTCTTGGTCTTTTTTTGTGTGTATGTGTGTGTGCCATGAACTCCTTTGGCAATCTGAAGAAGCCTATGGACCTCTTCTTGGAATAACAGAGAAATAAGTTACAAGTTCCAATAACTTGGAAATAAGTTAAATTTAAGTAACTTAAAAAAAAGATGTGATTTTTTTTTCCCCATCCAATTGCACAGATCCCCTGAAATCTACCAGGATTCCTTGGGAGTCTACAGATCCCATATTAAGAACTCCTATTCTAGAACTAATCACCATGCCAGGTTTACTTTAATACCATGGCTATGTGGGGACAGAGGGCAGTTCAAAAATAGAACTGAATTTGATTGAGAAGAGCTATTAAGATGTCACATCTCTTTAGCAAAGGACACTTTTTCCAACTGTCTCATCTGCCTGGTGCTCCACATGCCCCTATCCAATTTTAGCCCCATGACTTGGAGGTGCTATTTAACAGTGTTAAGTATTTCTGGTCCCTGTGTACTTATTTTCTATGGAGGAGGAGACAAAATATGCCCAGTTCTACACTGTGTTCTACATGCTGTGCTGTGCCAACAGCCCAGAGATAGAGTTGTCAGTTGCCATTGACTCACTGTGCAAGTTATCAGTGCCAAGTCCTAAGTGGCATCCAAGAAGCAAGAAAGAGATTGGCTCCATGTTCTGATTTAGAGAGCTTTATTTACTGAAAAACAGGTTACAGTCTAAAGAGGCTCGTTTTTTTAAAAATATCTGTTCAACATTTTTTCCTCTGTTCTAAAATACCCTATTAAACAGTTCATTAAAGCTTAATAAAATTTTTCTGTCTTTGTGGTGAAGCTATCAAGATGCATTATTACAGATACTAACATGAAAAACTTAACCTTTTGTGAAGAATCACAACTACGAGATGCTGGTCATAAGCTAAAATATCTCCCAGAGGCCAGTTTATTTTGTATGTACTAAGAACCCAGCAGAGGAGTCTAAAGAAGCTTGGAGGAAGGAAGCGACTTTTTCAGCAAAGACATACATATACTTTATACACATATACAATGTATTATATATACATATATATACACACACATATATAAGTACAGTATATATGTATGTGAGTATACACACATAATCAGTACATAGTTCTTCCAGGACCTAAACTACTTCCTTGGAAATAAGCTAAATATTTTGGAAATTATTTTTAACCCCGTCCATTAGCAGTGCAACAAAATAATAGTTTACTAAGATAGATAGCAACTCAAGTGCTGGATAGGACATAAAGTCATTAAGCAGGCTACCAAAGAGAACAAACATTTTTAGAAGTTCAAGTCAGGAAGGAAAATACTATCCTAGTATCTTGCCATAAAATCTTCTAAACAGTCCAGAGTACACTGTTTTTATACTATAATTTTCCAACAGAGCATGCTCATTGGTTTAAATAAAAACTTCAGGCTCTCACACTTTACAAGGTACCTCCCAACCTTTTCCTTTTCCTGCCTTATTACCACCCTCACCCCGGTACATTTCTTTATACATCTTTATACATCTTTATATATCTCGTCTTCATCCCCATTTTATCAGAGTACTTGAGCACTGGAGTAACATGGGACAGACAGAAGTCAGATAACGTTATTCAAGGAAAGCTTGAGAAGATCTTATCTCAGTAAATTCTGGTCCAACGTGCTTTTAGATAACAGAAAAACCACAACACTCAGATGAAAAGTTATAAAGCTTAAGCTGAAAGTCTCACTAGATTAAGATTTAATATCATGGTTAAATGTATAGGACAAGAGTATTGACAAGTATAGCATACATTTCATTCCAGTCTGGAATACACTGTTATGTGAAGTGCAAAGAAAAGATGAAATACAAATGCAAAGGCCTGGAAGGCTTTAAAGGCACAGGTACCAGTTTAGGAAGCAGAGGCCTGTGAACCACCCTTCTGACTCAATTCATGCTTGATTTTGCAGTCTTCACAGGTGTAGAGGCAATGCCTGTAATCAGAAAGCACAAAGAGAGATTGTCCAAGCTTTCTTTCAGGAGCCTCTGCTTCTGACAAACCATTAAGGGACATGCTCTGGCCTTTCACATTTTTAAGAACTCCTGCTAAAACCAGGAACTATAAATATGTATTAAATAATGCTGTACTTTCCTATTTATATTTAATCAACTTTATAATACAATAAAAATAAACCCAAATTAATAAAATAAAAAACTCACTTCTAATTCCATCCTTGTCCAATTATTTTGAGACAACTGCAATCATTTCTACATTATACAGAAAATATATATATATATACATATTTTACACACACATATAACGCTGCTTATACATATATATGTACAGTATATATGTATGTCAGTATACACCCATAAATCAATACATGTATTATATATGTAAGTATGTGTGTGTTCAGTTATTTCAGTCATGCCTGACTCTTCATGACCCCATTTGCAGTTTTCTTGGCAAAGATAGTGAAGTGGTTTGCCATTTCCTTCTCCAGCTCATTTTACAGATGAAGAAACTAAGGCAAACAGGGTTAAGTGACTTGCCCAGGATCACACAGCTAGTAAGTGTCTGAGGCCAGATTTGAACTGAAGAAGATGAGTCTTCCTGACTTTAGGCCCGGTGCTCTATCCATGTGCTACCTGGCTGCTCTGTGTGTGTGTGTGTGTGTGTGTGTGTGTGTGTGTGTGTGTGTAAAACAAGCTTCCCCAACATACAAAGTAACACTGAGGATGTTACATATGATATTCTTAATAATGCTATGCCATGTACCAAAAAACAATGCTACTTATTTAGTAATGATTCTTCTAAGAGGAAAAATGTCAGTTCAAAAGTTATCTGAAGTTAATGCAGGTATGTGTATATGTGCACAATGTGTTACTTTCCATACTTGTCTGTAGTTCTTTCATTTCTACTCTGTGCCAATACAGAGCTTCCAACTGCTAGATATCCGGGTGGTTTCCTGGTCCACACTGCTGCTAGCAACCCCTTCTCCAAGGTTACCTCGTATGTGCCCACATGTTCACTTTGTATATGCCTATATGCATATTTTATACATGCTTAAATGTGTATTTTGCATATGCCTATACATGTATATACATGTCTCATGATAGAATGTAGGCTCCTTGAGAACAAGGACTGTAGCAAAGCAGGCTGGTGTACACCTGTAATCCCTGCTATGGGGGAGGTAAGGCTGGTGCATTGCACAAGCTCAGGAATGCCAAGCTGCCTCGTATCAGGGGTCCACACTACGACCAGCTGTGATACATATGGTGAATCCCCAGGAGCAGAGGGCCACCAGGTGGCCTAAGGAAGGGTGAACCAACCCAGATTGGAAAAATGAGTAGATCAAAGTTCTAGTGTTAATCAGAGATGGGATCAGTCTATGTGTGGCTGCTGAACTTCCAGCCTTGACAAGATAGGGATATCCAATCTCAAAAACAAAACCAAAAAATTAACAAAGTTTGAAAAAAAAAAACTACTGTGCTAGAAGTCAGAATTTCTGGGCTCTGGTTTGTTAGTGTGACCACGGACAAGTGACAGCTTCTTAGTTTCAGTTTCCACATCTGTAAAAGGGGGAAATTAAAATTGTCTGCCTACCTTATAGAGTTCATATAAAGAATCAAATGAAATAAATATAAATTCAAGTAGCTGGAAGGGTATTATTGTCACAAATAGAGGCTCCTGCTTTTCTAGCAGGAAGGGAACTATTAAGGGAGGGCGGACAGGGCTAGAAGAGGTCTTATCAGAAAATGTGGGCTAGATCAATCTAGATTTGGCCAGATCTTGGGGAGAGGGGAGAACAAATGGTTTTGGGGAACTATTTGGGTGGCTGCAAAAGATCAGTGAGTTCTTATTCAATTCTTGCCACCCCATCACTCCTCTCTTCCAGTACCTTCCCTCAGTGGGATGGACCACTTACCTATTATGGCCTGGACCAAAACCTGCCCCACGGAGTTCAAATTCTATGGTGTGAAATTTCTTCTGGCATGCTCCTATGTATGACACCTTTCCCAAGCCAAATCCCAAGATACCAGCAACTGTAAAAGCAGGTTATAAAACGTTAGCCTTTGTTAAAAAATTGACTTAACTCTCAGACTCTTATCCAAGGATTACCTATGAACTGCTTTGAAGCAGAAGCAATTATCATCTCTTTAAGAAACTGATTTACAAATCTTCCTAGAAAATGATCTTATTAACAAAGTTTATCGAGGTCTAGAAGAGACTAGGAGAAATTGGATTTTCTTGAGAGTTTGAATGTTAGCAGTAATAGCGGATGTGAAAGGGGAGCGGGGTGGTGATGAGGTGGCTTGTCTTGGGCCTGGGCCAGCTGAGGTGAGGGTGTCACTTCCAGGACAGCGCTTCCTCTGAGAAGTAGGGGGAGGTGCTACTTTGCCTGTGGTCATGTGTGGCCTCCACATCCTTGGGTGGGTAACCATCCCAAGAAAAGAGAGAAGACCTTTTTCATGGACTAAGGGGGTGAGGGTGGTTTCTGCTCATGCCAGCTGAAGGAGAGGGGAAAGGGGAACCCACTTCCCAATGTGAATGAATAAAAGAAAAAGCATTTATTAAGCACTTACTGTGCTAAGCTCTGGGGATACAAATATAAATAAGACAGACCCTGCTCTCAACCTTGTAAAAAGGAGCTAGAGTTGGAAAGTGGGGCAAGGATACTAGGAAAGGTATGGCAAAAGCTCATCTATCAGAACCCAGGGTGCCAGGGGGCAAAGTCCAAGTTCTAGTGGGTGGAGGAGGAAGGATAGGACACAGGCAGCAAGGTTTGAAAATGGCCTCTCTCCCCTATTTCCTGTGTATTATTTCTACTTCTGATACTTAAGTTTGATAACAGATTATTATTGAAAAGTATGATTTTTGTTACAGATATCATTGTATTCTAGAGTTAGGGGTTCATACAAAATCTGTAGTAAATATATCACAATCAGTCCCCATGTTCATACATACTACATTCCTAGAGATTACATTTAGCTGGATTGCCATAAAGCGAAATTCTGACCAGGCAGCTTGGTGGTGTAGCATACAGAGCACCAGACCTGGAATCAGGAAGGCCCGACTTGAAATCTGACCTCAGACACTAGCTATGTGACCCTGGGCAAGTCACTGAACATCTGACTGCCTCAGTTTCTTTGTCTATAAAAACAGGGATGCCAGTGTTGTTGTGAGGATCATACAAAATAACATTTGTAAAGTCTTTAGCACAGTGCCTGGCACATAGTATGCACTACATAAATGATAGCTGTTATTACTCCTGGGACACTACTGAAACCACTAAATGCACGGGTAAAGGCAACAAGGAGGGAAATGCACATTTCTACTAGACAGCAACAGAAATTTTTCATTTTAACTAGACAATAATGAGAAAAACAGGAAGCCTTCAGAGCCTGAGGACGATCTGTGACGTACTTCTGCTTTACTTGGCAGCTGAGGGTTTCTAACTGCTTTCAAGAGCATCCTGCATTCCACTGCTCAGCCAAACTGTCCTTCCTCTATTCCTCAGAGGTAAGCTCCCTGAAGGCAGGACTATCTTGCTTCTTTGATTTGTATCCCCAGAACTTAGTGTCTGGCATATAGTAAGTGTTTAATGAATACTTTTTTCTTCATCCTTTTTCCTCATATCAATAATGCATTCCTTCCTCACTTACACCTCATAGAATCGCTCACTTCCTTCAAGATGTGGCATAAGCAGCACCTTCTTTCCCAATTCAACCAACTACTTGTGCGTTCTTTCCCAACACTTCTATTTACTTTGCATTTATTCTATGGGTACTTATCGATGTACCTGATGTCTCCAACATTCCTTTAGATATGACGAGGTCATCCCCCTACCCCTATTCAATAAATTGCAGTGGCTTCATTATCTCCAGAATCAAAATATAAAATTCTCTGTTTGGCATTTAAAGCCCTTCACAACCTGGCCCCTTCCTATCTTTCCGATTTTCTTGGACTTTACTTCTACACATGCTACTATCCATCTATATTGGCCTATTAGGGGTGCCTCACAGAACAACACTCTATCCCAGGGGTGGGGAACCTGTGGCCTCGAGGCCACATGTGGCCCTCTAAGCCCTTTGACTGAGTCCCAAGTTTTACAGAACAAATCCTTTTATTAGGGAAATTTGTTTTGGTTTGGATTCAGTCAAAGGGCTGCACTTGAGGATCTAGAGGGCCACATGTGACCTGGAGGCAACAGGCTCCCCACCCCTGTATTTATCCTGTGACCCTGACTGGAATGCTCTTCTTCTTCACCTCCATCTCCCAGCTCCCTCAAGACTCAGCTCAAATCCCACCAACTTTAGGAAGCATTTCCCAGTTGTTTCCACTAGGTCAGGAAGAACAGCAGTCACGGCTAACATGCTGCTTCCTTCTGAAATGATTAATATTTGCATGTCTTCCCTATTAGAATATAAGCTTCTCGAAGGCAGGGACCCGGTTTTTGTTTATCTTTGTATCTCCAGAGATTAGCACTGTCCTGGAACATAGTAAGTGCCTAATAAATGCTTACTAATGGATGATCCCCCTCCTAACTCCCGACTCCTTTTTCAGTCAGCTTTTAAGACTTACGTGCCACTTTCGGCAATGATCCAAATCTTGGGTTTGATGCTAAATAACCTAAAGAACAATATAGAGTGATAAATTATTTCACTTTGCAAGTATTTTAAATTTTAAAAAATCAAGAAAATTTGAACATTCATTCTTTATAAAGAATCATTTTGAAAATCTTACACATTTCTGTAAAAAAAAAACCACTGATATGACTCATTGAGGTTAATATATTAATAACACTACCTCAAAGTTTGTAACAATTTAAATGAGCAACAAATTGAGATCCAAGGCAGAGAATTCAGGACCTTATCTAAGGCCAGCAAACAAAATCAAATCCAAGACCCAGAGTTCAAAAGCGTACAGTTCCCAGTCTGGCACCCTGACTGTTTTGAATTTTTTTTTTTCGGCAATTGGGGTTAAGTGACTTGCCCAGGGTCACACAGCTAGTAAGTGTCAAGTGTTTGGTCTGAGGCCAAATTTGAACTCAGGTCCTCCTGATTTCAAGGCAGGTGCTCTATCCACTGCGTCACCTAGCTGCCCCAGTGTTCTGAATTTTCACAACATACTCAGCCTGCATCATTTTGGAGTGCAGAGAAGTTCTTAACCTAGGGTCCATGGACCCCCAAAGGATCCATGAACAGATTTCAGGGCCTCTATCAAATTAGACAGGGAAATTACATTTTTATTTCAATATAATCAGTTTCTTTTGGAATCATAAGTTTTTTGTGCATTTTAGAACATTTTTCTGAGAAAGGGTACATAAGTTTCACCTAAATTGCCAAAGAGGCTCATGACACAAAAAAGGTTAAGAACTTCTGGACAGAGAAGCTGTTTGTGCCATATGTTGCCCAGTGCCACAGGGTCTCAGAGCCACACAAATCCTGCCTCTGACAGTGTGACCCTGAGCAAGTCACTCAGTTTCTCTTGTGCTCTAGAGAGCTTTCTAAGACTATATACTGTCAACCTATGTCAATAGAGGGAGTTCCCCATACTAATGAAATCACAGATGTAGCCCCCATCTCTACCCAGCCTGTATAGTTCAGACTCATTTTTAGTAAGCATTCTGTATCTTAATTTAAACTGTACTTGGTACAAGACCTGGGGATACCTAATTGCTATCACAAAGGCCTTACAGGACTTAAAGTAGCTTAGTCAACACTATGGGTTTTACTTGGCCTCTTGAAGACATTATAATATGCTGCCATCATTCCCGATGGGTGTCTTAAAAAATGAACCAGGTCATTTTCTCCCATTGTCACTGCAGGAGGTGGGAGCCCATTTTGAGAAGTGAAGTTTAATAAAATGAGTTAAAACAGGGATCAGCAGTTCTTTTATCCTTAGCTGCCACCTGTGGAGGTAAATACCTAAGGTGAAGAAGGAAATATATGTCAAGGGAAAAAAATGGAAGAAGAGTTGGAGTGGGTGGTAAATGGTGGAGAGTAGCAGAATGCCTTAATAGCTGTTTTAGGAACCAGCAAGGGGCACTTAGCCCAGAGATGGGCACCATGGGACACAAACAAAACTTTCACAAATGGAGCTGCAATGTTTAGCAACATCTTCTAATTCAAAGGAGAGTAAATTAGCCATAGTCACAGAGATTTAGAATTTTTTTAAGGTTGCTCAGTTTATTTGTTTCAGTAGAGTACAAAGTAAACAAAGTAACTGAGGCTGCTGGAAAGTACACAGGTGACTTGGTTAGTTAAAAAAAAAATGGTTTCTTGTCATCATTTTTGGTGTTCTACACTGAAGCAGCCCACCTAATCTAAGGGACCATTTGGGAAGAGGAAGGAGAAGGAAAGACGAGAGGGAAAATGGGCTCTCACCCTTAGCACACTTCAGAAGTGAAGCCTGCAGGGAAAATGCTGCCACTCATACAGAAGACACAGAGTGGAATACTTAGAACAAAACAAGGAAAGGGATAGGGCCTGGATCTGTAATTTCATAGGTTCAGGGAGCTTCCTATGAGCAACTTTCTCTATCATTGCCTGTTGATAACACCTCTACCACTTACAGTAATACAGTGTCCCTAGGGAGAACTGAGGTTAAATGACTTGCCCAGGATCAGGGTCATATAGACAGTATGTTTCAGAGAAGGGACTTAAACTCAGGTGTTTCAGGCCATAAAGTCAGCTTTCTCTTTACAAACACCATAATGACTCTCCAGAATTAAAGAACCAAATATTTTAAATCATACCTTTGTGGACAAGTCCTTGAGTAACAAGCATCCCTACCAAGGACAAAGGGAGAGCTGCAAAAACAAAGATACTTCTGAATAAAAGAACTCTATATTTGAAGTCTCTAAAATAAAAGTCTCTCAAATAAAATAATATTCAATAACATTTAATATTTTATTTAATATTTCAATGTCAATTTTGACAAATTAATTCAATTAACTTTAACTGAACTTATTTTGAATTTTAATAAAATATTTTATATTTAATAATAAGTAAATGATATTTAAGTCTCCCAAATAAAATTTAAAAGTCTCCCTTCCCAGAAATCCACATTCTGAAGACCTTGCCTAGAAAAAACTAGTAAGAATTGCTCTGAGTTTATTCCCTTTTAACATTAATAGCACAAAGAGTAATAGCTCCTGTCTGGTTATTTTTTTACCTTCAGTGTACCCAGGCTTAACTGTAGCTTCTGGTTGAGGGTACATAGTTCATAAGTTTCTGGGCTAGGAAGCAGTCCAGTTGCTGATTACATGTATTACTCACCCACATGTACTAAGTGCTATGTAGCATATAGCCACACATATACTGAATCAATAAAGTTGACACTAGTTTTGAATTTTAGGATTTTTGAGATGGGTAACTCTGTCTGGCAAGAAGTTCTATTTCTGTTTAACTTAAGTGTCAAAGTGACTTCTCACATATAGTAGAACACAGAGACAAATGCAATTCTTCCTAGCAATCTTGAAAAAAAAATCCAACAGCAACTTTTTTTTTCATTCAGTACTTATATGGCTCACTGATAAGCAGTAAGTGGGTCATACTGAAAAAGTA
This sequence comes from Vombatus ursinus, assembly GCF_900497805.2. Classification (NCBI taxonomy): domain Eukaryota; kingdom Metazoa; phylum Chordata; class Mammalia; order Diprotodontia; family Vombatidae; genus Vombatus; species Vombatus ursinus. The sequence continues at coordinate 57,496,630 of NW_020954596.1, forward strand.
TTAGCCTTCAGTTATTGTTCAGTCATTTCAGTCAAGTGTGACTCTTTGTGACCCCATCTGGCATTTTCTTGGCAAAGATACTGGAGTGGTTTGCCATTTCCTTCTCCAATAAGCCTACTAGGACACCACAAATTACTTTTAAAAAATCATCTAAGTTTCTTGGGGAATGATCAGATATCAATTTCTAAGAGCACAACGAAAAGTCATGCTGAAGCAAAACAAATGGGAACTACTAGACTAATTTCCAGACAGTTGAGGTTGAATGCAGAGGGATCTGAGAGTCAACAGAGGCATTTCTACAATGGCCAAGTATGCCAAAATTGGCAAGCACTAAGCAAGTAAGATCAAGTTAACAAGCATTTATCAAGAGCTTACTATGTGTCAGGCACCATCCTAAGCATCGGGGAATCAAAGAAAGGCAAAAGAAACATTCCTGACTACAAGGAACTCACAAGGAGGAAGGCAGCATGCAAACAACTACATAACTACAAGATACATACATGATAAACGGGATGTGATCTCAGAGTGAAGGCATTAGCATTGTGCAAGATCAGGATAGCAGAGTGCACTAGGACCAAGTGGAGTTGGCCATTTTAAAGTCAAGTTCTCTTCAATTCATGGAAAGTGAGAGCCGAATGACATCTACTTAGAGCTGAATGGCACCTGGTCCAACATCCTTTTGGCAGCTAGCTAAATGGCATAGTAGGAGCGTGCCAGACTTCAAGGGCTGGCATGAGGATCAAATGAGATCACATCTATGTTAAACATGATGCAAACCCAAAGTACCATGTAAATCTATTTTATAAATTAAGGAACTTAGGTCCAGAGAGGTTATGTGATTTTGGAATGCATGTATTAGATAAAAAATTTAGTAGTACAATATAAATAAGACTCCATTTTATAAAAATGCTACCATGGTATATATAACTCCTTTCCAGTAAGCACGCTCCAAGGAGGAACTTATCTGTAAAAAAGACTAGTCTAGAAACTTGCATGTTCTATGTCATGTGCCCATTTTTCTCCCCGAAAGCCTTTACTCCTGAAGCAGAAGCTGCTTACTTCATGCTTTGGCATCCTCAGCATTCTGAACAGTATCTTGCTCAATAAATTTTCTTGAATTGAAAGTGTTTAAGGTAGTACTGAGTAAGACATGTAATAAGAATGAAAGCATCCTGTTAAACAGCTGTGGTTCTACTCTGAAGGAATTCAGATCTTAAATTTTAAGCAGCCTTAAAACACTGAAAAATCACAGAAATTTTTTGTCATTATTGTTTTTTTAAATAAGTTTACTATTAAAAATGGAAAAAATTATCAATATTAAAACAATTTTCAGGCTATAACATAATTTTTGGACCATTGTCAATAAATACCTAACAAACATGGTTTTAACAAAGGATTTAATAACTTCTGGAAATACCTCTCTTCCAGAAACTCTCCTCTTTACACTCACGGATGATCTTTGAGATCTCTCCTCGGTGGATGTGGTGAACCTTTGATTTGGGACAAAACAACAGGCTCTGCAAAGAAAATTGTGTGGCTTGTTTACTGAAATCATCAGAAAAGTATTTCACATGGTTTCTCTGGAGGAGACATTGGGGAACCATTTCACCAAGCTATTTTGGTGCCTGATCCTAACAGTAATTGAGGAGAAAATCTCTCATTTTTACAAAATAGCACAAAAGGTGAGAAATGAACATTCAATTTACTGATCTGAAAAGAAAGGAAGAAGCATTTATTAAACACCCACTACGTGTCAAGTACTTTACAAATATTATTCTAATTTGATCCTCAACATCTCTGGGAGGTAGGTGCTATATTGATTCTTATTTTACAGTTGAGGAAACTGAGGCAGACAGGATTAAGTGACTTGCCTAGAGTAATACAGCTAGTAAGTGTCTGAGGCTGGATTTGAATTCAAGACTTCTGACTCCAGGCCCAATGCTTTACCCACTGTACCACCTGGCTGTCTGAATGAAAAAATGAGGGGAAAAAACTACAAGCAACATATCTAAAAATTATTCATTGTGACCAAATTGGATTTATACTAGAGATGCAAGGACAGCTCAACATTAGGGAGGCAATTAACATAATTAATTTTATTAATAGAAAAGCAACCTGGCTTTGCTGACTTTGAAGCTGAAGATACTTGAATTCAAGTCTGTCTGCGTGATCCTAGGCAAGTCACTTAACCTCTCAGTGTCCCAGGCAACTCTCTAAACACTAATTTGCAGAGTAGGTACTGATCTGAATTAGTAGAAGGAGTTTCTTCACTGGGAATTCCCTGTCAATGAAATCACAGGTCCCACATCATCCCATCAAAGACCAAGAGCTATCTCCTTTTTGTTTTTGTCTTTTAAAATCATCTATCTCTCTATCCATCTATCTATGCTATTTCCCAATAATTAAGTCATTGATGGATATGAACAAACAGCTCTCAAAATAAAAATCAAAAATTACTAAAAGCCATATAAAAGACGGCAAATCACTGAGAGCAAATGCAAATCAAAACATCTCTGAGGTTTCACCCCCACACCCTGCACATTATCAAAGATGACAAAATTAGAAGTCAATGAAAAGAAGTGCCTTTCACTGCTAAGCTGAGGAGTATTCTTTTTTAAAATATTTTTATTTATTTTGTTAAATATTTCCCAATTACATTTTTAAGATTTTAACATTTTTTAAAAAAAAATTTGAGTTCCAAATTCTCTTCCTCCCTCCTGATCCTTCCCTACCCCTTGAGAAGGCAAGCAATATGATATCAATTATATATGGGAAATCATCTGAAACATATTAAAGAAAACACACACACAACAAGAAAAATAAAGAAAGTGAACAAAACATGCTTCAATCTGTATTCACAGTTCATCAATCAGTTCTCTTTCAGGAGGAGGATAGCATTTTTCATCACGGGTCCTTTAGAACTGTCTTGGATCATTGTCTTCATCAGAGTAGCTAAGTCTTTCACAGTTGATCAATCTTACAATATTGCTGTTCCTGTGTACACTGTTGTCCTGGTCCTGCTCATTTCACTTTGCATCAGTTCATATAAGACTTCCCAGGTTTTTCTGAAAGCACCCTGCTCATCATTTTTCATACCACAATAGTATTCCACCACAATCATATAGCACAGATTGTTCAGCCATTCACCAACTGATGGGCATCCCCTCAATTTCCAATTCTTTGCCACCACAAAAATAACTGCTCTAAATATTTTTGTACAATAAGTCCTTTCTCCTTTTCTTTGATCTCTTTGGCATATAGACCTAGTAGTGGCATTGCTGAGTAAAAGGTATGTACAATTTTATAGCCCTTTGGGCATAGTTCCAAATTGTTCTCCAGAATGGTTGAATCAGTTCACAACTCCACCAACAGTGCATTAGTGTCGCTATTTTTCCACATCCTCTCCAACATTTGTCATTTTCCTTTTATATCATACTAGCCAATCTGAGAGGTAAGAGTTTTACTTCAGAGTCGTTTTAATTTGCATTTCTCTAATCAATAGTGATTTGGAGCATTTTGTTTTTGTTTTTTTGTTTTGTTTTGTTTTTTGTTTTTTTGGCTAGGCAATGGGGTTAAGTGACTTGCCCAGAGTCTCACAGCTAGTAAATGTTATGTGTCTGAAGCCGGATCTGAACTCAGGTCCTCCTGACTCCAGGGCCAGTGCTCTATCCACTGCACCACCTAGCTGCCCCCTAGAGCATTTTTTAATGTGACCATTGATACCTTTGATTTCTTCTTCTGAAAACCACCTGTTCACATCTTTTGACCATTTGTCAACTGAAGAAAGGCTCTTATTTTTTATCATATTGACTCAGTTTCCTATATAGTTGAGAAATAAGACCTTTATCAGAGAAACTTGCTATAATTTTCCTCCCAGTTTCCTGTTTTCCTTCTAATTTTGGCTGCATTTGTTTTGTTGGTGTAAAACCTTTTTAATCTGATGTATTCAAAATTATCCATTTTACTTCAGGGGAAGAATTCTTAACCAAATGAGGGATATTGAAGCTTACAAAAAGATTGGAGACCATATTATTTATGTTAAAAAAATATGAAAAGCTTTTGCATGAACAAAAGACAGAAGTAGTTCATAGTGAAGGAACTCTGAAAGGAGAGGCACACTAGTTGGTGAAGCTCTATGGTCCATGGGGTCACGGCGAATCAGACACAACTAAATGACTGAACAATAAGAAACAATAAATGAAGGAAATAAGATATGCAGGGAAGCATGAGAAGACTTGTGTGAACTGATACCAACTGAAGTACACAGAACCAGAGAAATAACATGTACAACAGCTACAACATAAATAAAGGAACAATAAATTGAAACTATCTTCATAATGAACAAGCATGGCCCCAGAAAAGAGATGAGTAAAGGTATTTCCTGCCTTTCATTATGGAGGTAAGGGGATCATAAGTGTGAAACATTACCATGTGCTGTCAGATGTAGACGTGTCAGTTTTTTATTTAACCTTTTTCCTGTTACTAGGGAAAGTTCACTGAGGAGGGCAGGGAGGAAGATATATTAGAAAACGATTGATGTAAAAACAAAAAGACTTAAAACAAAATTGGGGTATTTATTCAAATTCAGATGTTTGTGCATTTTTTTGGGATCACACTTGTGATTTCATTGCAGTACGACCCACTTGCTTATTACAAGAGAAGTCATAAGTAGGGAATTCTGGTAAGGAAATTCCTTCTATCAATGTGTATCAGCATCCATTCTGAGTCTTAGAATCGCCTGGGGCACCAAGAGGTTAAGTGACTTGCATGGGTTACACAGCTAGTATGTGTCAGACCCTGGGCATGAACCCAGGTCTTCCTGGCTCCAAGGTCGGCCCTATCTTCTGTCTTGTCTGCCAAAGGCTTTTATTGACAATTAGCACCGAGACTTGTTTTCTGTCACCTTAGAATTGAGTGGGATGCCCCTATGAAGACTTCTCAGTGTAATTAAGGTTTGGGATAAGATTATCCTGAATTTGGAGATAAGTTCATGAGGCAGAATAGGATAAGTATAGATTTCTATAGTTCCCCCTTCTCCCAGTGTTAAGTCAGTAGTTAAAGATTGCCAAGCCTGAAATCCCCCGTATTCTGTTGCTACATTCCGGTCACAGTGACCTTCCCACAGCAGTGTCTAGCTTGATTGCATATTCTAAATTGTTCGTTTTTGCAGCAAACTAAAGTGATGGATATGTATATTGTTTCTTTGTTCTCTGTCTCTGGGAATAGATTTTCGTGCATAGATTGTAAGCCAAATATTGGACAGTTGGTGGGAGGGGGAATTCTCCCCATTTCTGCTATTTAATCTGGCTTTCTGCTTCTGTAATTTGTCTTCCTTCATCAGAAATCATGCTGGTGCAGGAACACCCAATTCTTGAGAATTGAAATAAACTATCTGTTCCTACCTTGAGATACCTCCAAGAGTTTTTTTTTTAGGTCACTATCCCACACAGAATCTTCTACCTTGGGAATGCTATGGCTCTGCCAGGAATAGTTGATGAAATAAGTCTAAAAGCATAAAGGAAAGTCCTATGTACAATCCAGTTGGACAACTGAAACTCAGCAGAGGGGTGGCCTGAAGCAATACTGACTCTCCAAGAGGGACTACAGCTTGTTTTTGGAGCCCTAAGGCTTTAGAGTTATAGAAATATGCTGAACTAAGATGTCTGAGAGGATAAGAGGTGAATGAATGGGGATGAGAAGTCCCCTGGGATTCAAATGGTAATGGGTGTGATTTTTATGGTGTATCCAGTGAGAAATGAATTCTAGCTGACACATTCCATTGAAAATGCAATTACAATTTATAAGATGTATGTTATGTAGGATGTTTAAGGTGCTGCTGTGGATTTAGGGTGAAAAGAGATACAGCCAGCTGTATCAGGGTTTGTTGGTTTGAAGAGAAACAAAATGTTACACCTGCTTGCAGACAAGGGCCAGTAAACTGAAAAAAATTATCATTATCTGCATGCAGGGGTATGCTGGAGCCAGCTTGAACCAGCTCAGAGCCTATTGATGAATTTTCAATATGAGCATTTACACCTTGGAAATCTGCAAATGCTAAATATCAGGGCTTGATTTGTTGTTTTGTTACTTTCTTCGCTCAAAAAAGTGATGGAGAAAATGTTAATAATAGAGATTAATTAAAAATGAATGGTGCAGTGGATAAAGCACCAGCCCAGGAGTCAGGAGGACCTGAGTTCAAATCCTGCTTCAGACACTTAACTAGCTGTGTGACCCTGGGAAAGTCACTTAACCCGGATTGCCTCCTTCCCAAGAAGTACACATGGGGTAAAAATGGTTTTTTGGCAGGAAGCCAGTTGTTAAATATTTACCAGCACACCCTTGCCTGCTTGCCATACTCAGGGATCATTGTAAAGACCTGAACACGAATAGCTGCTCAGGTGAAAAAGCAAGATCTATAGGACGGAAAAACTGCCAATATCAGACTATAACTTCAGTGCCTGGAGTCAGATGTGACTGACTCTTAAAGAATGAGCTCTTTTAGGGAATTCTTAGGGTTAGCATGAGTAGAATTTCTACTGCTATTCATATCAAAGGGCCTTGCTCAGATGGAATTATGGGTCTAGCAACAGGTAGATCTTTTCTTGTAGAATATCTTTCCCATCTTGCTTTGGACTCAGGAAGACTTGGTGTCAAATCCAAGCTCTAATAACCACCACCAGAAAAGTCACAATTTTAGTACCCCAAGCAACTAAGACTGCACATTAGAGTAGTTGCTATCTGCCCCTGTGGAGTGACTTTCCTTAATGGAAGTTGTTCCATGCTGATAAAAAATCACAGCATCAGCTCACCACTTCCAAACTTAAAAACAAAAAATGGCACTGGGGACAATACACTAGTTCCTGGCCCTCATCAGTCTCTGTTCTAAGAGGTCTGATAGAAAGGTGGATAACCCTATCACTATTTCCTCCTCTGGGCTAATCTCCCAACTTTGTTAAATATAGTCTCCTTCCCCTCAGATTTCTCCTCATTCAAATGATTCAATAAAGACTGAGTTGTGAAGCTGTTAAGTTTAGATCAGGGAGAGACTGGTCAACAAACAAACATTCGTTAAGTTCCTATTATGGGACACGCATATGGATATGAAGACAAAAATGAAGCGGTCCCTGCCCTCAGACAAGAGCCACTCAACTATGGCTCAAGTCTGCCCTAGGATTCTTTAGTGGTCCATACATATCTCAAGCTGGCCCTTCCATCTACCCCAACTGTTCCTCTCCTTCCTTTCCAAACAGGGCCAGCGTTGGACCATCTGGTTCTTTGCTAGAGATGAAGACGGAAGGAGAAGAATGGGTGCCATGGGAGGAATAAGACAGTTTTTGACCTCAGAGTTTCCTGGCTCTTCCACAAAACACTAATCCCTGAGCATGAGCATAGACATGGAGTCACAAGCCGGAGCCTGCTGCTGAGTGCAACAAGGTGGGGGGAGCTTGCTGGCACATCTTCTTCAACAGGGTCTCTGAATTGGTAGGAACGCTGCTCTTAGGCTGCATGTCCCTGCAAACTCTCCTGGGAGGACTGCAAGTGCTCCTTTTCTTTCTAACCATTAATGCTTTATAGCTCTCAGTTTCACAGTGGCAGCTATCTACTTAACCCTTCACATTCTTATTTCCACGTGTGAATTGACTGGCCTCTTGCCTGGAACCGGTTGTCAACTTCCCTCCTCTAGACACGTCCCTTGAATTCTTAAGTTTCACCTAAACCTTGGATGTGAACTTCATTCACCTTAACCTTTGCCCAGTTACCTCGCTGAGCTATTAGGCTCTCTCCCAGAGGCCAGCTGTCGGGTCTTATCTACACTGTGCATTTGCGTGCTGCCTGGGTTAACACTTGTTCTCAACCAAATGGCTTACTTATTTCCCTGAAGGAAGACCCTGCTATCCTAACCTTCCAAAAGGAAATACAAACATAATTTATCAACTGATGATAAGTGTTGTTCTCCCCACCCCTGCTATGAAATCAGGTCCCTGAAGACAAGGACTATTTCATTTTTAATTTGAATCCTCGGGGTCCACAGCACATAGCAGGTATTTCATAAACATAAACTTAGTTGGACAATAACAGCCGATCTTCACATCTGGCTTGAATAAAAACGAGCCAGAGTAAATAAAAAATAAATTTCAAAAACCATAAAACAATTTTAAAAGAGGATTTTCTTCTCAAGTCTTTCCTTCTTAATTCTTCTTGTATTAATTTTTAAAAGGTGCCAAATCTACAAGCAAAAAGAAGCATGGAACTTTGTAAAGCTGTCTCTAACTGAAGCCCTCCACTTAGATGTCGTAGTTTAACTTCCCACAGTAAATAGCCTTACCTGTTTATCTAGGGGTAAGTGTGGAGTTTTAGCATGTTTTTCAGGAGGAGGTTCAGAAGCCATGGTAGTAATGTTCAGGCTTGCCTCTGGGCTCTTCTCTTATTTGGCTGCATAAGAAAGTGAAAAAGAATCACTGTTATCACCAGGTTAGCGTTTACTTAAGATCAGCAACACCCCTCCGGAAAAGTTCTGTGTGGTATTTGACCTCATCAGACAATCATTCACAACATTTTTTTTTTCCTCCCTCAAATCAACTTTTTTTACAGTTTTTTTTTTTTGTAAATAGTATTTAATTTTTTTCCAATTACATGTAAAGATAGTTTTTAACATTCATTTTTTATAAGATTTTGAGTTCCAAAATCTTCTCCCTTCCTCCCCTCCCCTTCCCCAAGACGGCAAGCAATCTGATACAGGTTATACATACACAATCATGTTAAACATATTTCTGCATTAGTCACGTACAACATTTTTTTCAAAAGAATTTCTGATACCAGTTTTTAAAATAATTAATTTCTTAATGGACAACTGCCAACATTAGAGAATATAAGGAACTGCCACAATACTTACACTACCTCTATATAGTATATTCATATATCGGTATATTTCTGCTGATTTCACAGAGCGATGGCTTTGGAGCAAGAAAGGATCTTACAGGTCCTTCATTTTACAGATGAAGAAACAGAAAATCAAACACTGCTGACCTCCAGTCTTGCATTTCCAATTGCCCACTGGACATCTGGAACTAGACGTCCCATAGATGTGTCCAATGTGTTGCCAAGGCCTGTCAGTTTTACCTCTGTAACATCTCTTGAATATGCCCCCTTCTCTCCTCTGACACTGCCACTGCCCTGGCACAGGCCCTCACTACTTCATTGCCTGCACTACTGCAATAGTTTGCTGGACAGCCTCCCTGCCACAAACCTCTCCTCACCGAGTTCATCCTCCACTCAGCTGTCAAAGTGACCTTCCTAAAGCAAAGGTCTGAATGTCACCCCCCACACACACTCAATAAATTCCAGTGGCTCCCTATCATTTTAGAGATCAAACATAAAAAAAAAATGTCATTCAAAGCCCTTCATAACCTGGGCCTTATCTTTTCTGTCTTCTTATACCTTATCCCTCATTCTGAAAACTAGGGACACTGGCCTTCTTGCTATGCCTAGAACAAGGTACTCCATCTTCCAACTCTGACATTTTCATTGTCTGTTCCCCATGCCTAGAATGCTCTCCTTGGAGCCAAGATGGTGTAGTAAAAAGGTAGTCGCTCTCACCCTCCCCTATCAACCTCTGAAAACCCAGAAAATATCACCCCAGAAAAAACCCTGAAACAGCTGAACCAGAAGAAAGACGAGGTACAGCAGTGCAGTAGCCCAGGTAGCAAGAGGTATTAACGGGAAGGGCCCCTCTTACCCTCGGGGAAGGGACCGGGAGTCGCCCAGCCAGCTAGTGGAAAGACCCACTTTAGCACACCAGGAGGAGATCCTAGTACCTCGGCATTCTACAGCAAACGGGTCTCTCAGTGCCTCAGCAAAAATAAGGGAAGCAGCACTACAAAAGGCCCCAGGCGGATAAGCACCCGGATTAGGAGTCGAACAAAGCTAAAGGAAAGGAAAAGCGGGCAACCTAGAATGCCTGAAAGTCCCAGCCTTGCTGACTCCAGCCCAACACCAAGTAAGCTGCCAGAACCCTACAGCCTCCAACTGCCAACATAAGAGGCCCCAGCATACAAAGTCAGTGACCAAGACCTAGGCTCCCAACACAAGAAGCTTGGGTCAGTGCCCTCTGCTACCCAGCAAGAGAGCATAACCTCTTTAAAGGCCAGAGAATAAGGAAACACCATGAGCAAAAAGAAACGTACAATAGATTCACATTATGAGAAGAGTGAAGATCAAGACAGAAATTCTGAAGAGGACAACATTGTCATCAAACCCACATCTGCAGCATCAAAAGGGAATATGAACTGGTCTGAAGCCCAAAAAGCTTTCTTAGAGGAGCTCAAGAAGGATTTTAGAAGTCAAATGAGAGAAGTAGAAGAGTCCTTAAAAAGTACAACTGGCCAACTGGAAAAAAAATACACTGAAGAAAACAAGTCCCTAAAAACCACAATTGGCCAACTGGAAAAAAAGTACTCTGAAGAAAACAAATCCCTTAAAAATACAATTGGCCAACTGGAAAAAAAGTACACTGAAGAAAATAAATCCCTTAAAAATACAATTGACCAATTGGAGAAGTACAAAAATCTAACAGAAGAAAACAGTATGTTAAAAATTAGAATTGAACAAATGGAAACTAATGACTCTATAAGAGAGCAAGAATCAGTCAAACAGAAACAAAAAAATGAAAAAAAAATAGAATGTTCTCCTTGCCTCCTGACTTCCCTAGATTTCTTCAAGTCCCAGTTAAAATCCCACTTTCCATAGGAAACCTTTCCTATACCACTCCACTCCCACTGTTGATTATTTCTAACTTGCTTTGTCATTTGTCTTTTGTCCTTGATGAGGACCTTGACAACAGGGAGGTGATGGATGCCATGACATATAAGTGAATTGCATTGAAGTGAGGGAGGGCTGTGAAAAGTCACCAGCCTCACTTTCTCCTCTGGAGCCACCTGGGTCCAGTGACAAGATGTAGATCAAGATGACCAGAGATGGCCTTCAATTTACCTTGTATATACTTCATTTATACATAGCTGTTTGCATGTTCTATCCCCCATTAGAATGAGCTCCCTGAGACAGGAACTGTCTTTTGTCTTTCTTTACCTGCCTGGTACTTAGCACAGTACCTGGCCCACAGTAGATGTTCAATAAATGTTTACTGATTAACCGACAAAAGTCAGAAAGGTAGTTAATAAATAGAAGAACCATGGTCCTCTCTTCTATTCAAAACTAAGACCTCTGACTCCAAATCCAAGTTTCTTTCCTCTGTATCATGGTGTCTTAGAGAAGGGTTTAAGCGAGAGTCAGGGCTCTGGAAAAGAGATGAGAAGACCTGTAACAGGCTTCTGTACTAGTTTAGGTAGGTATCATGGGGACCCTGATACTGGAATGGGAGCAGTGGAAGAAGAGAAAGAGTATATTTAGAGCTATTGACCATAGGAGAACTGACATAATTTGGTAACTGAATGGTTATGAGGAATATAAGCTCCTTCAGGACAGGGACTTTCATTTTGTTTCTCCAGAACCTAGAATCTTAAAAAAAAAAAAAAATCTGCTTGTTATTTCAATTGCCGGGGGAGGGAATAGAAAATGAGAGGTTAAGTACACAAAGTCCCAAGGGCAGGAAGGGTGCTGGGGATAGGGCACCAGGTCTGGAGTCAGGAAAAACCTGTGTTCAAATCCAGCCTCAGGCATTTACTAGCTGTGTGACCTTGGGCAAGTCACTTAACCCCAATTGCCTCAGGTCTTTATCTGTAAAATAAGAGCTGGGGAAGGAAATGGCAAACCAATCAGAATAGAGTTCACATTTCCTTGATTTTGTTGCTTTTCTGAAGCCCTAAAGAAATATCAAGTTGAGTTTATATTCAGATCTCTCTCTCTCTCTCTCTCTCTCTCTCTCTCCCTCTCTTTCGCAAAAAAAAAAATAATATTAACTAGCACCTGTGCCTCAGTGTTTTTCTCTTAGGCAACTTCTGGGTGATGACATTGATTCCCCAAGTGCATTTAACAGCATCAATGTGGTCACAATATTTTCAAATATCTCTATAAGACTCCAGTCTTGCACATTCGGGCAGCTAAGTAGTCATGACAGTTGGACATGAAAAATGACTTAACAGAAAAGGTGGTACAGTGGATAGAATGCTCAGGCCTTGAATCAGGGAGATCTGAGTTCAAATCTGGCCTCAGACATTTACTAGCTCTATAACTCTGGGCAAGTCACTTAACCCTATTTGCCTCGCTTTCCTCATCTGTAAAACGAGCTGCAGAAGGAAATGGCAAAACCCTGCCAAGAAAACTCCAAATGGGGACATGAAAAGCCAGAGAATCAACTAAAAAACTACCTGAAATTACTAACAACTTTAGCAAAGTTGCAGGATACAAAATAAAACCACATAAATCATTAGCATTTCTATATGCTACCAACAAAGTCCAGCACCAAGAGACAGAAAGAGAAATCTAATTTAAAATAACTGTAGACAATATAAAATACTTGGGAATCTACCTGCCAAGACAAACCCAGGAACTATATGAACATAACTATAAAACACTTCACACAAATAAAGTCAGATCTAAACAACTGGAAAAACATTAATTGCTCAGGGGTAGGCTGAACTACGATAATAAAATGACAACTCTACCTAAATTAATCTATTTAGTCAGTGCCATACCAATCAAACTATGAAAAAATAATTTTATAGAACTAGAAAAAATAATAACAAAATTCATCTGGAAGAACAAAAGCTCAGGGATATCAAGAGAATCAATGAAAAAAAATACAAAATAAGTTGGCCTAGCCATACCAGATCTCAAACTGTATTATAAAATAGTAATTGTCAAAACAATCTGGTACTGGCTAAGAAACAGAGTGATAAATCAGCAGAATAGATTAGGTACAAATTACTTTATAGTAAATTATATAGTAATCTAATTTATGATAAACCCTAAGATTCAAGCTTTTGAAATAAAAACTCAGATGACAAAAACTGCTGGGAAAACTGGAAAACATTATAGCAGAAACTAGGTACAGACCAACATCTCATATGGCGTAACAAGATAAGGTCAAAACTGGCAAGTGATTTAGACATAAAGGTTGATACCATAAGCAATTTAAGAGAGCATGGAATAATTAATCTGGCAGATTTATGGGTAAGGGAAGAATTCAGGACCTAAGAAGATACAGAGAACATTACAAAATGTAATCATTTTGATCATTTTGATTATATAAAATTAAACAAGTTTTCACACAAACAAAACCAATGCAACCAAAATTATAAGGAAAGCAGAAAACTGGGGGAATATTTTTGTAACAAGTATCTCTGATAAAAGCCTCATTTCTTTTTTTTTTTTTTTTTTTTTTGGTGAGGCAATCGGGATTAAGTGACTTGCCCAGGGTCACATAGGTAGGAAGTGTCAAGTGTTTAAGGCCAGATTTGAACTCAGGTCCTCCTGACTCCAGGGCCTATGTACTATGCCACCTAGCCACCTCAAAGGCCTCATTTCTTAAATATACAGAGAGAAATGAGTCAAAATTCATAAAAATACAAGTCATTGCCCAATTGATAAATGGTCAAAGGGTATGAAAGGCAGTTTTCAGACAAAGAAATCAAAGCTATCTATAGTCATATGAAAAAATGCTCTATATCACTATTTACTAGAGAAATGCAAATTACAATAACTCTGAGGGTGAGGTACCACCTCACACCTATCAGACTGGCTAATATGACAAAAAAAGAAAAATGTTGGATGTTGGAGGGAATGTGGGAAAACTGGGACACTGGACACTGTTGGTGGAATTGTGAACTGATCCAACCATTCTAGAGAGCAAATTAGAACTATGCCCAAATAAAACTATGCATACCTTTTGATCCAGCAATACTAGCTCTATATCCCAAAGACATCCAAAAAAAAGGGAAAAGGACCCATTCCTACAAAAATATAGCAGCTCTTTTTGTGGTGGCTAAGAATTGGAAATCAAAGGGACAGCCATCAACTGGGGAATGGCTAAACAAGCTGTGGTATATAATTGTAAGGGAATATCATTTTGCTATAAGAAATGACGAGTAGGATGATTTAAGAAAAGCCAGAAAAGACTTACATCTACTGATGCATAGTGAAATGAACAGAACCAGGAGAACGTTGTACACAATAACAGCAATATTGTTCCATGAAGAATTGTTAATGCCTTGGCTATTCTCAGCAGCAATCCCAAGGGATCCGCCTCCAGAGAAAGAACTGATATTGTTTAAATACAGACTGAAGCATGCTATTTTTCACTTTCTTTCCTTTTTTTCCCCCTTTATTGGTGTCTTCTTATACAAAATGACTAGCGTGGAAATGTTTTACATAATTGTACCTGTATAAACTATATCTGATTGCGTCTCAGGGAAGGGGGAGGGCAAGGAAAGAGGGATACAATTTGGAACTCAAAACTTCAAATAATTTTTTTTAAACTAGTTTCAAATCCCATCTCAGACACTGGATTTGGAGCCAGGAAAAACTGGTTTCAAATACTACCTCAGACGTTTACTAGCTAAGTGGCTTAACCTCTGTGTTAAGTCTCAGTTTCCTCATCTGTAAAACGAAGAGTTTGGGACTGAAGGCCTCTCAGGCCCCTTCCAGCTCTTAATCTAAGATCCGACGACATCTCCATAAGGGCCCCCTGCTTCAGGTCGATAGCAAAGGTCGCACCCCACATTGCCAGCAGCTTCTAGCACAAAACCTTTTTTTGCCGTTTGCTGGTATCCTCCATCGAGGGCCAGAGCACGAAGTGAACTAAACTGCCTCGTTTCCTGCCTGACGCATAAAAGACTCAAATGTATCTACTCAGCAGCACAACACTCCTGCTTCTGCCTCCACATCCCAGCCTGGGATCAAGTGTATTCACAGAGGGTGGAGGACCTGGAATGCAGCCCAGGGTCCCAGCTCCTACCTATATGCCCCGCCTCCACCCACCAACGCCATAAGCCCCTTCCCCAGGGCTGAACTGGAATGCCAAGGGCCAGCAGGATAGGCAAAAGGATCTAGACTACCGTTCTCAATGGAGGTTCCCCCACCCAGTGTGAGGGAAAGATGGGAAGGTGGGTAGCTGCTCTGCTGAACTCAGCTCACCTTTAGGGAGTAGGTCGCCTCCAGCTTCTAATTCCCCTTTGCAGAACCGTAGCCCCCTGCCGCTGTCAAGCTAAGCAAGACGCACCCTCCCCTACCCACAGCAGCTCGGCCCGCCCCCTGTGTGCTCCCTAACCTTCGCACAGGAGGAGGGCGAGGGCGGAGAGGAGCGCACGGCACCTCTCGGGACAGCTGAACCGGTACGGGAGCTAGAACCTTAAAGGGAACCCGGGGAACGCTCTGACCTATGCCTAGGAGATGCGGGAACCGAAGTCCGACACCGCAGCACTAGGCCATGAGCACCTGGGAGCGGCGGAAGGAGGCGTCTGAACCCTAGCTTGAGTCAGAGAGAAGGCGGTGCGCATTGGGACAACAGCCTGTCCATCGTACTGATGGATCTCGGGAGAACCACCTCCGTTTGTTGGCGCCCAGGCTGAGGAGAGAAGCAGCGTGAGTCACGGGAATTTGTGAGTCATCTAATCTGCGCAGAATAATGATGGCAAATCACGCAAAGGCACAGAGATCTGCTGCGCACCGCTGCCAGACCCTTATTCCGCGTTCCACTGGGCCCCCGGGCCAACATACGGCGTCAGGCGCACTTGGAAAACAGTTCTCATACCAGCAGTTTGTCATAGAAAACTTGATACTCTTCTTTAAAACAATAAAATTGCTCAACTGGACCCTCAAAATAAAAACAGGCATGGATTTGGCTGCAGCCCCGGGATTCCTTGGTCCAGTTTCTAGCTTTTGCTTTATACACAAGCTCTCTTGATGCTGAAGATTGAATCAAAACTTAGAGGACATAGGCAATTTTTTTTGGAGTGGTAGACAGTGTGTGGTGGTTAGAGACTGGGTCTCAGAGTCAGCAAAACCTGGCTTCAAGTCCCTATCCAGACACACTAACTGGCTTAGAGACCCTGAGCAAATCACTTAACTTCTTGGTCCTTTACAGAATTCCCTAAGCCTATAAACTGCTGAGAAATTGTGGATCTCCGTTTGCAGTCCAGGTTGTCTTCCTATTAGTTTGGAAGCTCCTTGAGGGCAGGGACTATTTTTTGTTTGTTTATTTCCTGGTCATTTAACTCAAGGCCTCGAATATAGGTGTTTAACAAACGTTGTTGATCAGTAGAGTTTCCTTACTGGGAGTTTAATACACTAGTAAAATCACAGGTGGGGGGGCTGGGGGGGAGGGGAGGGCATCCTAGGGATGATATAATCCAGCCCTTTGTTTTATAGGTGAGGAAACTGAGGCCTAAAGACAGCTAAGTGACTTGCTTAAGGTCCCAGAGGGAAATGGTTAGTGACTACAACAGAACAGCTGAAGAAATGCTAATTTCTTAGAGCGCAATAATATTCCATTACATTCATTTACCACAATTTATTTGGTAATTCTCCAGAAGATGGGTATCACCTTAGTATGCAATTTTTGGGTTACCAGAAAAAAAAAAACTGGCTCCCTTTCTCCTCTCTTTATTTTCCCAGTTTGTGTCAGTTAAAGCAATCTCTCCTGCAAGTATGTGGGCCCACAGAATTGTGGTATTGTGGCAATTCTTTTAATGAAGAGAATTATCCCTAGCTTGCTATTGTGTACTTTTAATTGTACATTGGAAAACTGCGCCAATGGTTACCATTATTAGGCCTATATCTCGAAGAGATCAAAGATAGAGAAATGGGCACACACGTGCATAATTATTCATATCAGCTTTTTCTAGTGGCAAAAAACTAGAAACTGAATGGGTACCTATCATTTGGGGAATTACTGAACAAATTATAGTCCATTAATGTAATAAAATACTACTGTGCCATAAGAATTTGTGAAAGGGAAGGTTTTCAGAGATACCTGGGAAGAGTTGTATGACCTGATGCAGAGTAAAGTTAGCAGAACCAGAAGAACAATTTATACAGTAAGAATAACATTGTAATCAACTTTGATAGACTTTAGAACTCTGAGCAATGCAGTGACCAACATGCTTCCAGAGGACCAATGAAAAGCATGCTGTCTACCTCCTTACAAAGGGATGGGTGCAGAAGGAGACATATTTTTTAGACATGGCCAATGCAAGAATTTGTTTTCCTTCACTATGCTTATTTGTTATAAGGGTTTTGTTTTTCTTTTTTCAACGGGGAAGGGGACAGAAAAGTATTTTTGTTTTTCAAAAAATGGGATGAAAGTGGCAAAATAACAAAAATGGCAACAGACCATGTTGCAGGGGTTGTGGGAAGATGTTGGTTGACATATGAAATTGTTCAACCATTTTGGAAAGCAATTTGGAAAGCCCGCCAAATAAAGTGACTAAAATGTACATATCCTTTGAACCAGAGACTTTGTTTCTGGCTTTATATTCTAAGGAAGCTATCAATAAAAAGAGAGTCCCCAATTACACCAAAATATTTATAGCAATCCTTTTTGTGATTTTAAAGATTTCAAAGTAGATGACCCTCAATTGGGAAATGGCTAGAAAAATTGTGATACATAAATGTAATAGAATATTACTGTGCTGTAAGAAATGATGAATGTGATGAAAACAGAAGAGCATGGAAAAGACCTACATGAACTGATTCAAAATGAAGTAAGCAGAATGAAGAAAACAATATACACAGTAACTACAACAATGTAAATGAAAAGAAAAAATACACACTAAAAAATTAAAAGTAATTGTAACAAAATTATAAAGATCAAGCAGGATTTAGAAGAAATATGAGAAGACACTCCCAATCCAGCCTTTTGTGGAGGTGAAAAGTCCACAGATGTTACACATTGCCCTTTTTTTTTTAGGTATTTCAACGCATTGATACTTTGTGCTGATTTTTTTTTCCTCTCTAAAAATACTATCTGTCATATATGATGACTCTCGAGGAAGAGGAGAGGGAGTGATAGGTAATTATGATGGCATAAGAAGCAGAAAATGTCAATAAAAATTATTTAAGAAGGAAAGAAAAAAAAGGAAGGAAGAAAAGTAGAGCTAGGCTGGTTAATTGGGAACTATGCAAGGCTGAGTAACCATGCAAAATCAGGCAGGGCCCTAGGCCAATGTCACACAGGCTAGAGCAAAGTTCACAATACGAAGGGGAGAATAGGCCATAAAAAAATATAGTTAAGCTGGTTGTAGGTTGGTCTGAAAAGAAGGCCAAACAGGTGCTATCACAAAACCATGGATAACGCCCCAAGAGAGCTGTTTCTTCTGTGGTAGTTGTTAAAATGCCCATATAATGTTATCACAGAATCTCAGGATCAAGGGGACTTTGACTCATCTATTTCATAAGCTAGAATCCTCTCAACAATATACTTTAAAAAGTGGTCACTCAAACATGGAAGAGGTAAACAGGAAAGAGAAATCATAAGAGACTTATTAAGGTTGAACTGTTTACATTTCTGCAAGGAAAGATGATATTTATAACTCATGAGTCCTTTGTCAGTATTAGGGTAGTGGGAGGGAAAAAATTTATATGTATGTATAGATAGATAGAGGGCACAGGGTGAGTTGAACATGAAGGGGTGATATCTGGAAAATAAAATTAAGGGGTGAGAGAGGATTATACTGGGAGAAGGAGAAAGGGAGAAGTAGAATGAGGTAAAGTATCTCACATGAAACAGACAAGAAAAGGCTTTTACAGTGGAGGAGAAATGGGGAAAGGTGAGAGGGAATGAGTGAATCTTATTATTCTCATAGGATTTGGCTTAAGGAGGGAATAACATACATAATGGGGTATGGAAATCTGTTTTACCCTACAGGAAAGTAAGGGGGCAAGGGGACAAGAGAGCAGGGGGTTGATAAAGGGGAGGGCAGATTGGGGGAGAGGATAATCAAAAGCAAACACTTCTGAGGAGGGATAGGGTCAAAAGAGAGAATAGAATAAATAGGGGGTAGGATAGAATGAAGGGAAATATACTTAGTTTTTCACAACAGGACTACTATGGAAATGTTTTGCATGACTACACGTCTATAACCCATATCAAGATGCTTCCTTTTCAGTGAGGGTGGGTGGGAAGAAATGGGAGGGAGAAAATTTGTAACCCAAAGTTTTAAAAACACATGTTAAAAATAAAAAAATAATAAAATAAAAAGAAGTGGTCACTCAGCATTTCATATAAAGACCTCTAGAGAGGGGAAACCTACTACTTCCTGAGATAACCAGTTTCATCTTTAGACAACTGTTAGGAAGATTTTCCTTTCAGCATTTGACTCTGTTACTTCCAACCCCTGCGGCAAAGGGAACAGTCTACTCCCTTGTCCACATGACGTTACTTCAAATAATACTAGCCCTTTGCTCTTCTAAAACAATTAAAAAAAACTATACAATAGGAAGAAACATATTTAGTAAACATCTGAAACTGTTTACATCATTAAAATTCCAATCTGCTGAAGACAAGCAATCAGGTATACTTAATGCAAGAATATGTGCGCTTCTGTTTCCAGGGAGAGAAGGGAGAAGGACTTGGTGCATTTTTTTTGCAGGTCAGCTTCCTTTTGCTGACTTTTGATCTGGGAATTGGATATGTACCTCTTCTGAACAGGTCTCTAAAGACTGAGAGTACAGTGGACGTTGGCAGTAGCATCCATTTATTTCTAGACAGGTTAGACACAATGAGCTCAGAGCTCTAATTACTCAAGGGGTTTAGGACAGAGAGGATTATGAGCAACGGTTGTGTAACTGTAAAAAAAAAAAAAAAGCTGGAACCTGGCCCCTGCTGAGCTTATGACCTTGAGATCCACAAAAGAGCTAAAGTATCAAAAGAAGTAGAAATTTCTGATAGCTCAGAAAATGATACCTATTAGTCAGGCTTCTTATGTAGCAAAAAAAAAATTTTTTTTTAGACAATTTTGACTTTCTCCGTCTCCTTTCACTCTCTCTGGTATCTGCTTGACAGCATGGAGACTTCCAGGTCCAAGAATAAAAAGTAATATCCTCTACTGTACTATAATATTGACAGTGTGTGTCGTCTGTTCTCAGAGTTTTGTTTGTTTCCCATAAACTAGCAATTTTTTCATGTTATTTCCCTCTTTGTCTTCCACACTTGAACCATAATTCAATTCATTATTCCTTGGACACAACATAACTTTTTCTGTCTTTGCCTATCGAATTCGCTTCGTATCCTTTAAAACCTAACTCAAATGCCATTTCTTCTATGAAGCCTTCCCTGAACCCTGACCCTCATTAACAGCTTTTAAACTTGTGCACTTTATATAACACTATTCAATGCCTTTGTTGTATACTATTGTATATTATAATTACATGTATATGTGCCTTATCTCCCTGTGGGCTCCAGGAGGACTGTATTTTATTCAAATGTATCTCAGTACCTAGAATGGTGCTCTTCACACTTCAAGATCAGGACCTTGAATCCTTTACTTAAAGGCTATAATGGTTCTGTGATCTCATACTTATAGCCTTTAAGTAAAGGATTGGTGCCATTTCCCATATTCATCATTGGTAATATGCTACAGCCAGCTTAAGCCTATTAAGTATCTCACCTTTGAATTACCCACAATTTTAGCTTGTTGGAGATTGTTATATGCTAAGACTCACAGCCTATGAAATCTTATCTATTAATTTCTGAAATAATAATAAATTCAGAAAGAAAATTTAAATCTATAGTTATTGCTAAATAAACCATACTTAAAATTTTTAAAAACAAGATTTTTAATGTCCTTACCTTAGTAAATTTTAGGTCTGTAAAATATGCTAAAAACAAAGCAAAATAAGTATTCCATGGACTTCTATTTCTCCCCAAATTTAAATTCTACCCTAAAGGAAAAGTAAATTCTAATGTTTCAAAATTTCCATGCATTTTGCATTTTTAATAATTAAATTAGTCAGTGGGGTATGACTATGAAGATGGGATTTTAAAGGCCTGTACTCTCACTATGTATACTGATGTTCTAGAAATAGGTACCTAAAAATATCCTAGAACCTTGACTATTCCATAATTATCTTGAACAGAATACTTGGAGTTTTTTAAAGCAAAAATACTACTGTGAACTAAAGGTATTTATATGAGAGTTATTAATAATGATAATATCCCCCTAGTATCTGAACAAGTGTGAATCAGCAAAAGGAATTACTATGTAGATAATGTGTCCTAGCAACCTGAATAACCTTTTCCTTTTATTACTCTCATTATGTTTATCATATCCTTGAGGGGAAATGAAAAAGACTTTGTATGGTAGATCACAGGGATTCTATACTTACTAAAATGTAGTTACAAGCTGTCCTGAATCAAACTCTTAACAAGTATGTTGAATTGAAGGGATTGGTTTCCTCTTCTTTTTGTCATACAATCTCAAAAGTTTTCCTTAAACCCAACATGTTCTACTAAAGAAAAAAATGTTTCATTGATATCTTTTTTACATCGGGCATTTCCATTCATAATTATATATAATCGTATAGTTTAGAGGACTCTTTTCTTCATATGTATGATATACCACCCCTCATCCAATGAGCCTTCCCTTATAATGAAGGAAAGCAATTTAGCAAAACCAATCAACCTAACGGTTGCTAGTAGAAGCAGCTTCATCTGAGATTCTTATCCCAATGCAATCATAGGTCCAATTCCTATATTATATCAAAGGAATTTTGTATTGGAAAAGTTTCCAAGATGTACTGTTTTTTTTGCAGGCTCCTAGATTGTCTAACTGAAAGTCGTTTTAGAACTGGAAGCAAGAGCTTCACAAAACTTGAAAATAAATGTATAAGGAATTACATGTTCTTATTGATGTAGGTAAATAGGGTGACATTTTTGTGTAGCCCAAAGTTGGTTAACTTCAAAATTAATATCTTCAGTTTAGAGGGCCCCTTTCTCCACGTGCATGACTATGTAAAATGGTAACAGCATGTGGATTGTCTGCTTTGGAGGGGAAGCAGCTGCTATACTTATGGGGGAGAGGAATTTACATGAATGGAAAATGGTGGTATCGAAGATGCAAATTTTTATTCTGTAGAAGCAAAAGCAGGGCCCTACCTAGGGTAGAGTCTACAACAATAGTTGCCAAATATTTTCTTGTTAATTATGGACAATGGTTCATGAAGGGAGCAGATGGAGAAAAGGAACCTAGTATTTAGAGCTGAGAGGGACCTCAGAGTTTATCTGATTTAATCCTCTCATCTTGGAAGTGGCTGCCCTACTTCATACTAAAAAGGATCTGAGGCTACACAATTTCTGAGGTCTATAAGCATTCCTACCAACAGCAAGGCAAAGGAAGTGGGATCATTACCTTCACCTTGCTTCATTTCCTGTGCATCTAGGTTGCCTTTTTAAGACTCTTCACCCTGTCCCACCCCAAGTTCAAGGCTGCTATTGATATTAATTTTCATATTCACCTGAATTTACCTGGATAAACATAGTGAAGATAGGAGCAAAGGGCATAGTGAGATTTACACAAGGCTTGACACTCTGCTAGGGACTGCCTTGAGCTAAGGAACACCATTGTTTCATATAGTAGAAGCTTGTATCTTTGGATCTGAATTTTCTATTCCTGTTGCTTATAAACAGATGGTTATGGTGTTGACTTCCCTCTATCCTGAATATGTCACACTGAGGCTATTCTTTAAGACTGTACTTTGACAAAAATAGCTTCCTGAATCCAAAGCCTGGTACTATTATACTTTTTTTATGTTCCAATTTAATCTTATTTTTTCTCAATTACATGTAAACAAAATTTAATATTTGTTTTTTAAAATTTTGAGTTCCAAATTCTCTCCCTCTCTACCCCTCTCCTTGAGAAGGAAAGCAATTTAATATAGATTATACAAGTAGAGTCATGCAAAACATTTCCATGTTAGTCATGTTGCAAAAGAAAATGGAGACCAAAAAAATAAGAATAATAAAGAAAGTTTAAAAAGTATGCTTTAATCTACACTGAGACTACATCAGTTCTTTCCCTGGAGATAAATAGCATTTTTTAGCATGAGTCCTTTGGAATTGTTTTGGATCATTGTATTGCTGAGAATAGCTAAGTCATTCATAGTTGATCATCGTATAATATTGCTGTTACTGTATCCAATGTTCTTCTGGTTCTGCTAACTTCACTCTCCATTAGTTCATGTAAGTTTTCCCAGATTTTTCTGAAATACACCTGCTTATCATTTCTTATAGTACAATAGTATTCCTTCACAATCATGTACCACAACTTGTTCAGCCATTCCCCAATTGATGAGCATCCCCTCAATTTCCAGTTCTTTACCACCACAAAAAGAGTTGCTATAAATACACACACACACACACACACACACACACACACACACACACATCCTTTTTTTCTTTGATCTCTGGGTCAAAGGGTATACATGGTTTTATAGCTCTTTGGGCATAGTTCCATATTGTTCTCCAAAACAGTTCACAATTCCACCAACAGTGCATTAGTTTGCCTATTTATCTGCATCCTCTCCAACATTTGTTATTTTCCTTTTCTGTCATATTAGCCAATGCAACAGGTGTGAGGTGGTATCTCAGAGTTGTTTTAATTTGCATTTCTCTAATTAATAGTGATAGCTTTGATTTCTTCTTCTGAAAATTGCCTGCTTTATTATACTTTCATCATTTGATATAATTAGCACCAGTCTTCTGTGCAGTTATTTGATTAATTATTATATTCTTATCAGCATGTCTGAAAGTTTTTTGGAATAATGTCAGGGCAAAGATCATTCATCAAACACTTTACAGTACCATTTGATTATGTTATCCACTTATTTTGTTAATAATGTGAGGGTGCTGCTTTAAAGGGACCATTTATTTTTTTATAACCCTATGTACAGGTATCTTAGGATCATAGATTTATAGCCAAAAGGAACCTTATCTGACCTCATGCATTTTCTAGATGAGGAAACTGAGGCCTAGAAATATTAAATGACTTGTGCAGTCATACAGGGAGGAAGTAGTGGAACTGAGATGTGTATTTAGGAGTCTTTTGGGAATAGAAAGTTATTTCCCTTAAAACAATTCAGGGACAGAATTATTAGTAAATGGCCTTCCAATCTACCCTCAAGTTGTACCTTGCTATTACAGGAGATTAGGTTGGAAGAATGTTTGTATGAAAGGTCCTTTTCCGCTCTATCTCGTGTGATCTCAGAAGCTAAGCAGGGTGGGGCCTGGTTAGTACTTGGATGGGAGACCGCCTGGGAATACTGGGTGCTGTAAAACGGGGGCAGCTAGGTGGTGCAGTGGATAGAGCACCGGCCCTGGATTCAGGAGAACCTGAGCTCAAATCCGACCTCAGACACATAACACTTAACTGGCTGTGTGACCCTGGGCAAGTCACTTAACCCCCATTGCCCAACAAGGAAATAAATAAATGAATTAAAAAAAAAACAAAAGGTCCTTTTCCCCCTATCCCCTGATTGTGTACAGCTGCAATTTCACTTTACTGAGAGGGAACTTTTCGGACCAGCTTTTGGCTATATATGACTCATCTGCTGAGTCTCTTAATAGGCTGCTGAGCCTAGAGGAATGAGCCTGATGTCTCAGGGTGTCACACTTGATAGAAGCAGAGGTGATTTCTGGTTCACGTCCTCTCTAGATACAGCCCTCCAAGTTACAAGATGTGATTTCAGCAATCTCTATCCTGTGTCCTAACCTCTATGGTAACATAACGGTATGAAGCATAGATTCACCTAACCAGGCTTGTGCCAGGATCCTTGGCTACGTTTGTCTCTCCTCTGTGTTTTCTTCCTTTAGCAACAACCGTGAGGCACTTTAGTTCAGAAAGTTACAGGAATGGTGAGTGGTAATATGGGGAGGAGATTGACATTCTGCTTCAAGGAGCAGTAGCTGAGTTGATCTGATCATGGTTCCAGAACTGGAATTTGGAGTTTCCCAAGAATTTACAGAATTCCAGAATCTTAATAGGAAGGGACCTCAAAAGCTCTCTAGCCTGACCTATACCTGATTGAAAATCACATGAATGGTCATTCAGCCCTGCTTGAAAAATTCCAAAGAAGAGGAAACCTATTAACAAGATAATATTTCTAATTTCTGATATTTGCCTGACACATAGTAGACAGTATATAAATGCTTATTTCCTGTCCTTCCTTGTCCTTTCCGTCCCCTTCCCCTTTCCTTTTCCCTCCCTCCTCCCTGCCCTACACACTAGTGATGGAGTACTAATATGCCGTAAGAAATAAGGAAATATACAACATGACTAATGTGGAAATGTTTAACATGATTGAACATGTATAACCTATATAAATTGCTTGCCATCTTGGGGAGGGGGAAGGGGAGGGTGGAAGGGCAAAAATCTGGAACTCAAAATCTTATTTAGAAAATGAATGTTGGGGGCAGCTAGGTGGCGCAATGGATTGAGCATCAGCCCTGGATTCAGGAGGACCTGAGTTCAAATCTGGCCTCAGACACGTAACACTTACTAGCTGTGTGACCCTGGGCAAGTCACTTAACCCCATTGCCTAGCAAAAAAACCCAAAAAAACAAACAAACAAACAAAAAAAAGGAATGTTGAAGGCATCAACCTTCTGAGCACTGAAAGATCTGGAGAGAATGCAGCAACAGGATGTATAATGTTCTCCTTACCTGGCACTCAAGCAGCATGGTGGGTGAGAGCACCTAAACAGTGGCAGGAGTGGACTGGTACCAAGGGACAAGTCAGTTTTGGAGAAAGGCAACTAGAAAATTCAAGGTTGGCTTTTTGATTGGACAATGCTGATGGAAGTTAATGTAACATGGCTAATTAGCAATCTTGCAAAAAACTTTTGCATGTCTCAACAAAGCTTGAATAATAGCCTCCCAGTTGGATGTACAAGGAGCAATCAGCTGTTACTGAATTCTATTCTAATCACTCTGTAGTGCACACCATGATTCATTTATGCTTGGCATTCCTTTTTCTGTGCGGGAGCAAACAACCTGTTCTGTACCTGATTGATGTTTGTACATTAGATACCCCCTTTAACAAAAAAAAAAAAAAAAACTTTACTCATTTCTGGGTAGCATTTTAGACTTTCCAAATGTACTGCCTTTGATTTATGTGGAGTATTTGATTACTTAAAGGTGAAGAAAAATTTCGTGGTCAAGACCTTGAATGAGACAGTTTTGCTAAAAAAAAAAATGTTAGTGTTCATGGGGATACACAAATTATCAGATCATTGGAAGGCTACTCCATACCTAGTTGTAAAGAGACTGAACAACTTGTCTGTTTACACAGTAAGATTCAGAATCTGTTGGGAGCCTGGGCAAGACAATCCACTGCAACCACTTATTGCCCATAGATGATTTAATTGGAACCCTGGATGAACAGTTATAGACTGATAGACAGTTTCCTCAGTGGACTCTCAGTAAAAGAGACCACCTCCAAATAGTGCAAGTATTGTCTGAACCAGACTGGCTCAGAATAGAAATTGCAAGTGAAGAAGACTTGCAAATCTGTAATCCAATAACCATTTTGAACGGAGGAAAGGACTCAAGCCAGAAGAGGCACCTTACCTACCTAGAATTTCAATTATAGAGACTTCTAAGTATAGAGACATCCTACAGAGTCAACCTGGGCCCTTCATAAGTCCAGCTTTAAAGATGTAGGATTATAGTTCTGATGATGATACCATCAATCAATTCAGGTATAAAAACAGTAAAATAAGCAAGTCCCAAGAGACCTAGATCTTTCTACCTCTGACAACTTATGACATCATAGGGAAAACTAGTGAAGTAGCTACACATATAGCCACCAAATGACAATGCTAGTGTTTAATTACGTAAGATGTGCCTTGAATACAATTATATATGCCCATTGATGTACATGGTAATTACTGCACATTTGAGTGCCATACATACATTTGCCTGGTTACTATGCATAATTTAGCTGTTCATCTTTATGCATATACACTGCATGTGCTCTGTTATTATGAAGAATTACTACTGTTATTATTATATTGTTTTGTTTTATAGATTATGCATTTTTGGTTGTATGATTCTGCATTACTACTGTGACATGTGCATATAATATACACTGCATATATTATTATTAGAAACTTAGTCACTAGAGAGCTATCTAAAATTTAGCATTATGAAAAAAATAAGCTCCCAAAGTGCCCTGGTTGATTTGCTGGGAAAATCAAATGTTTCACTAGGGGGGAAGAATATAAAAATGTTTTCTGAAAGCCCAGGATCTAATCACAAAACAGAGCCAACAAAGAGATGCTAAACTAACTGTAAACATTTGGCCATGCCTGTTGAGAACAATTCACTTCAGTGAGTTATCAATGGAGTGACTCCATTTGCCATGCTTTTTTGGGGGGACTCTTAAATGACAGTGGAACAGTCTGAGGTACTTTTCCTAAACTGAGTAAAGGACTTGATTTGAACCTTGTTTACACCTTTGATTAATCAACTAATTTGATGAGAATCTTAGCCCTTCTGTATCTGCATTAATTCCTTACAGTTATGACAAAGGTTAAAGAAGAAAGAAGAAAAAAATGCAGTTCAGCAAAACTAGACAACGCTGTGTCTGATAATTTATGAAATATTTCCTACTCACTGTCCTCCACCTTTGCAGTGATAAGAAAGAGGCCCATTTTCTAAACTCTTCTCTTGGGCTAAGGTTGGTCATTATTATAACTGAAGACAGTATTCAATTTTTTTTGTTCTTTACGTTGTCATTATTGTAGTCAATGTGTATATTGTTTTCCTTGTCTTGCTTACTTCACTGTGTCAGTTCACACAAGTCTTCCTAAATTTCTCTGATTTCTTCCTATTGATTGTTTCTTAGCACACAGTAACATTCCATTCCATTTACTCTCAGTTTATTTACTCATTCCTCAATCAAATGGTCATGTACTTTATTTCTAGTTCTTTGTTACCATAAAGAGTGCTGCTGTGAGTATTTTGTTGCATATAAGACCTTTCTCTCTGTGGCTGACCTCCTTGATATGCATCGCAGTGAGATCGCTGAATCAAAGGGTAAGACTAAACAAGCTAATCTTCACTATCTACTCAGTTCAATCAATGCCAGCCTTTTAAAGAGTATGTAGCTTTTTTAGATTATAGATAATTATGTATACATTATGGCCCAATATACAGAAACTGCCAGTTTATTGATAGAGCCTGCCTTGGAGGTAAAGCCAGTTACCAAACATCATAAAATCAAAGGTTGTTTAAAATCAACTGAAATGTCAAAGTCCCTTTAAAAGAAATTGATCATAGGGGGCAGCTAGGTGGTGCAGTGGATAGAGCACCCTGGAGTCAGGAGGACTGAGTTCAAATCCAGCCTCAGACCAAACATTTGACACTTACTAGCTGTGTGACCCTGGGCAAGTCACTTAATCCCAATGGCCTAAAAAAAAAATTATCAGCAATGTGCTGGGCCATCTCCAGTCATCCTGATCTATATCTTGCTGCTGGACCCAGATGACTTTGGAGGAAAAAGTGAGGCTGGTGACTTTGCACAGCCCTCCCTCACTTGAATCTAATTCCTTTGCAGGTCACAGCATCACCTTCCTGATGTCGTGGTCCTCTTCAGGAACGAAGGACAAACAACAATCAGTAATGCAATTGTCACAAACAAAGGTAAGGGAAGGATCCTTTATTAAGAGCCTACTCTATGCCAGGCACTGTGCTAAGTGCTTTACAAATATGTCATTTGATCCTCATAACAACCCTGGGAGGTAGATGTTATTATGTGATCACCATTTTACAGTTGAGTCAACTGAAGTTCAGTGACTTGACCAAGTTCATACAGTTAGAAAATGTCTGAGATTTTATTTGAATGCAAGTCTTTCTGATTTCAGGTCCAGCCCTCTAGCCATTGTACCCTGCTTCGTTCAGGCACAGGATTTACCTGCAGGTCTCTGATTTTCTTATTAGTTTGTCTAGTCCTATCTCATTGCCCTCCAGTTTCTAGGAAAGGCACAGAAGATTATTTGGAGAAATTCAGGCTTTGAGAACTTGACTATGTCAAATTAGAAAGGCAGAAAAAGAAAACATCAAGGCAATTTCTGGTCTGAGAAGAGGTTTGTTTATCCTACGTACCTGAATTCACAGGCAACAACACTGATCATCTTGAAATGTCAGAGATGTTTCTAGGCATTAGAGCAGGTCCATATTTAGACATATATATGTCCTAGTGATTTAGAACTATAAATTGCCATGGTGCATTCTATGGTGCTCTAGATACAACTGCTTAATTAATGGTGTTGACTAATTGGATAAGTAATCAGACTTTGAATGTATCCCCATTAATATTTCATTTAGATAGAAAATAAAGCCTGCTTCAGTTGTTGACTAACCAGTCTCTTCTGTGACCTTAGATTTTTGTCCTAGAATCAAAAGCAATGTCAGGCTTCTTTTTAATATTAGTATACTTGAGCAATGACATTTTCTATTCTCATATATATTCCAATTTCTCTATTTTCTCAAATCTAGCCCTTAGTATTTATTTTTTCTTGAGAAAGTCAAGCCTGGCAAATTCAGCTCATAAATCGTACAGTATCTCTAGATTCTGAATAATTTTGGCTAACATAAAGCATTTTTTATTTTGATAATAACAGAGGCTTAAAATTGCCCACTTTTCTGTTCAATAATGAATAGCTAGATAAGTGTGTTCCTCAGTCTTCCCATAATAATCACTGGGACTTAAGTTCTTGTCTTTCAAAAAGAGGAACTATCAGAAAAAATAATCTTAGTGTTTTCCTGCTTTTCTGCAATTCACAGTGCAAATAACACTACACAGAGGCCTTTCATTTTGAGTGAAACGAACACAGTTTAGCATCATAAACTTATAGGCTGCTCGAGATGGAAGAAACTTTAGAGAGCATCTCCTCTGGGGGTGCGTGGATAAATGTTTAAGAATTGGTTGGGGCATGGGTGGGGAATGTGCCCACAATACACTTTTAAGTCTAATCTGCATCATTAATATTTTCTCCATCACTATGTTAAGTCTAGAGATCAGTAAAACAATACACAAAGCTCTAATTTGTGGTGCTTGTTGGTTTCTGAATTACAAATAGTCACACTGTAAGTTTAACAATAATCTTCCCATTAGAGTTGGTGCCAGCACACCCTTAAATTCATCTAATCCTCTTGTCCCAATCCTTAGTAGACTTAGAAAGGGTTTCACCAAAGAACCAGGCAGACCAATAATGGTTAAAGTAATAGGATCATAGGATTATATATAGAGCTAGAAGGTCTAAAGGACATCTTTAAAACTTGTGGTGAATCAATTCTCTAATTAAACAATTCTTTAAGGAGGAAGAGCCCTAGGTTTGGAATCAGAAGACCTGGTTTCTAGTTCCAGCTCTGCCCTTCCTCACCTTGGTGACAGTGGGCAAGTTCCTTCACTTCTCTGTGCCTCATTTTCCTCATCCGTAAATTGGATGGTGAAGCAGCCCCTGGTGATCTGCTCTCAGAATATTCATGGGATCAGGGTTTTAAAGTTGGAAGGGAACTTAGTGCTCAGTAGTACCTTTCCTTTTACAGATGAGGAAACTTTAGTCTACAGAGGGATGTGACAGGCCCAAGGTCATGAAGATAGCATGTGGCAAATTCTGCATACCGTCTTGATCCCTAGACTCCTAATTCAGTGCCCTTTGCTCTACATGCCTTTTCTTATGGTGCATTTTAACTCACAGAGGGGAGGCTCAAGGTTGAAAACTGAAGACCAGAGGACAGAGGCATGTAGGAACAGGGACAATAAGGGGAGAGGTTTTATGGTAAAGGATGCAACTGGCTGGCTGGAGGCATCATTTAACTGAGCCTCAGGTAGGCTAGATCTCAGGATGCCGGAATGATTCTCTGGGGAGTTTGCTCTCAAACTCAGCATACCCAGGTTGCACTGAGCTCTTTGCCTCTCTTTTTTATCAATGTGTTGAGTCATCTAGTCTTTCCCCCCCACAGCTAGATGGTGTAGTGGATAGAGCACTGGACCTGGGACAGAAAGACCTAAGTTCATATCCTCAAACATTTACTAGCCGTGTGACCTTGGGCAAGTTGCTTAACCTCTGTCTGCCTCAGTTTCCTCAACAGTAAAATGGAGATAATAATAGCATCTTCCTCCCAAGGTTGTTGTGAGGGTTAATTGAGATAATATTAGTAAAGTAGTTGGCACATAGTAAGCACTTAATAAATTCTTGTTTCCTTCCTTCTTATATAGTAGGGCCAATCATCCTTCCTTAGTGGTCATAGCTTTTTATAAAGATGAAAAACCAATCCTAGTTTCCTCTTTGATTCAGGTGTTTGTCACAGGTGGGGAACTAGGCAATGGCCAATAGATATCCAGTCCCTATCTCTGACTTCATAGTTGTGGAAATTTCCAGTTAGTCAGTACAGTAGCTGACAGAGATATCTTCATAAGAGCATGGCTTGTGAGGCCTTCACACAAATGTCAAGGAAATGGGTAGAGATATCACTGCCTAGGAAGCAGTGTGATGTAGTAGAAAGCATTTTAGATGTAGATTCAGAAGACTTGCATTCAAATCTTAGCTTTGTTGTACACTGCTTGTGTGACATTGAGCAAGTCACTTAACCTGTCTAGGACTCAGTTTCCTCATCTGTAAAAGAAATTTGGACTAGATGACTCTAAGGTCTCTCCTAGCGTTAAACCTATAATCTCGGGAACATTCTGACGCTAGATAGTTCTCCCTTTCCATTTATAGACGAGGAAAATGAGGCGCAGAAAAGTGAGGAGACTTGCTCATGATTACAAAGGTGAGGAAGGGCAGAGCTGAAACTAGAAACCAGGTCATCTGACTCCAAGCCCAGCGCTCTTCCTGCTCAGAGAACTGCTAAATTAGGGCATAAACTCATTTGACTCACCACAATTTTTCAGCTCATTTTGCTGGGGAACTTGGTTTCAGTGATTTTGAAACAGTTCTAATTTTATTAGTCAATGGAAGAACAAGATTTACTTTACCAATATTAAATTATAGCCACTTTTGCTTGAATCTAGCTATTAGATATCCTGTACACAGGATAAAAAATGACTAGAGGTCATGGTCTTTTTCCTTTTCCTTACACATTACAATTTAACATATATGTACATATTTATGCATATATTTTAAACATAAACATGCATATGTAGATATATACAGATATATAGATATACAATATACATATCTATATGTGTATTGACACAAATATACATATATGTGCATGCATGTTATATGCACATATGTGGATATATATGTGTGTGGAGTGAAAACTCCACATGTAAGGAGAGACCTTATGAGTTTCGAGAGGCCTGGGTATAGATAGGCCCCCACGTGTGGTGAGGGCTGTCCTTGTGCATCTCAAAGGGAGGCAGATTAGACATTTCTCTCCTCTTTTCCCCTCACACTTCTCCAAGGAGACTTTAATTCCTGCCAGAAGGAGAAGCAGGAAGTCTCTCAGAGAGAGGAGAAGCCAGACTAGAAGTAAATCTATCTAATATTTTAAATATTATTAGTTTAGAGAATATAATTAGATTCCATCTAATTTTCAATCATTTTGTCATTTTGGGGGGAAGGGGGATACCGAGCCCTATGTCCAAGGCTTGACCCCTTTCCCACAAAATACCAGCTCCACAATGAACACACATAGCAAATGGCAAAGAAACCCATTTGTCCAGATCATAGCAAAATAGAATTCAGAGACAGTATGTATAGGAAGATGTATACCAGACAGTGCAGACTGATGGAGCTCTCCCTTTGGGAGCAAGATAACTCAGAGAGATTGTCCTTGATATCACCTAAGGGGAAACTCCCTGAAGTCTCTAGTGTAGCAAGCTGAGGATAGGGACATGATGGAGACCGCCAGCTCCTCTCATGTCTTTCCAGAATCTTTTCCTTGGGCAACCTGAAGTGGGGTTGGTCTCTTCTACCTTCCGTCTCAAAGATGGAAGCTAGAAGCACCCAAAGCAATTTAACTACTCAATGTCTGGAGTCTCGAAGAAGATACAAAATTTGATGAGTCTGGGAGGTGGGGAAGGGTGGGGCCAGAGGAACTGGACCAGAACTAAAACTCTATTGCCAACTCTGCCCCACCTCTCACACAGGGCAGATTATTCATCTCCATCATTAAGGAGAGAGCCCCATACCAATGGGCTTTAGGACAGGGGTACCATTCAAATACATACATTCACAATATACATATACAGATACATATACATATGCTCTATATATTATATATAGACATACATATCTATCTATCTAAAGTATGTGTGTGTGTGTGTGTGTGTGTGTGTGTGTGTGTGTTCTCCAGAATATGAGTAAGTCTCATGGACACTTCTTATAAAACATTAGGATTTATACTTCAGGCAACACTGAAAACTGCCATATACTGGATAACTACCACTTTGGGTTGACATATTAATGCAGGCATGACCCTCAGCGATAGAGGTGGCATTCCCTTCAGCATGAGTAGACCATTTTTATGAGCTGATACAGCTGAAGAAACAAACAAACAAACAAACGTTCGTCCCCTTGTGACCAGCGTTTTAGTAATGAACCATTCTGGAGTTAGCTAGGCTGGTCCTTGGTTGTGTAGGATCACTGAGGTGCTTAAAATCTTTAATTTTAAGAGATTTGAATTCTCTCTCTCTCCATACATATACATATATGTATGTATACATATATATCGAGATTATAGATGTTGGGATATCTGTGTATATCTGTAGATATCTACTGTCTGCTTGTCTGTCTATCTAGCTGTACATATTCTGGACAGTCATTGCAAATAGATGACAAATTGGACTCATTTCAATGGGGGGAAGGAGCCAGATTTCCTTGGAAAATTTGGAAGTCCTTTCAATGACTTCAAGTTTCTTCCTGAAACAAGGGCCCATTTAAAAAATATTAATGTTTTCTTTACATTGTTAGGTGGCAACAAGTGTTCCATTGATATCCTTAAGATGTCAAGAGAAAGTGAGGAAGGCCTCAGCACATTGGGTGGACCCCCTATGTTAAATTTATGGGAGGTCATAGATAAGAGGTTCACAAGATGGGTAGGCATGAATGGATAGTAGCATGTATGTGTAGCAGAGGGAATATTCACATTAATGCAGTCACAGATTCATTTGAGAATTTAGAGTATTTGAGTAACACAAGCCAAGTGTGAAATCCTGGAATTTTAAGGAAATTTATCAGAAGGAATTTCTGATATAGTGGCAACTTTGTAGAATTTAGGATTATTGGTTTTGAAGAGGGAAAAATAAAAATAAATTTTGTCCACAGTTTTAAAAAAATATTTTTGACTATTATTATTTTATTTTTACATAACCACAATTTTTCCCAGTGTCCCTTTCCCTGCCCCCTCTCAGAAAGACATATCATACAAAAAAAATAATAAAGAAAAGAAAAAGAAGAGAAAAAAATCAGCAAAATTGGTCAATGCATAGTAAAAGTCTGAAAACAAATGAAATATTCCACATCTACAGACCTCCCATCTCTGTATAGGAGTGGGGTGGAGGTGTCTTTTCACATCTCTTCTTTGAGGTCATGCTTTTTGTTCACAACATTTTGTAACTCTTAGTAACACTCACTTTTGATTTTTTTTCATGGTGGTTGCTGTTTCCATTTAAATTGTTGTTGTCATTGTATATATTGTTTTCTTAGATCTGCTAACTTCAGGCTGTATCTGATTCTGTAAGACTTTCTCCATACTTTTCTGCATTCATCATACTTGTCATTTCTTAGAGCACAGTACTAATGTACCACCATTTGTTTAGCCATTCCTCAAAGGAAGAGCATCTACTTTGTTTCCAGTTCTTTGCTACTACAAAAAATGCTGCTATAAATACTTCAGTACATACGGCAACTCCTCCTTTATCAATGATTTCCTTAGGCTATATACCCAGCAGTGGAATCTCTAGGTCAAAGGGCATCAACATTTTAGCAACTTTACTTGAATAACTACAAATTGCCTTTGAGGGTAATTATTGTACTGATTCATAGTTCCAGAACAATTCACTAGGGTACCTCTCTTCCCACAATCCCTCCATTATTGATGATTTCCATCTTTTGTCATCTTTGCTTATTTGCTTGCTGTGAGTAGAAACCTCTGTTCGTATTCTTAATGAGTACATGTTCATATTCCTGTGTACCAGCAGTAGTTCTTTGGGCATTAATCAAAGGCTTCAGGTTCATAAGAGAAAAAACAAATGAGCATAAGATAATGGATTTAAGGCTAGAAGGGATGTTAGAGGTCATCAGATCCAACACCATCGTTTTGTTGGTGAAGAAACTGAGGCACGCACATGTTAAATGACTTATCCATAAGTTACATGGCCAGTAAGTGTCTGAGGGGGATTTGAAATCAAATCCTTAGCTATCCAGGAAATGAGACTTTAATCAGCAAAATTTGCTGCAGAGATTTTTTCCCTTCCAATTTTAACTTCATTGTTTTTTTTTCTGTGAAAAATCTTTTTTAATTTTATGTAATCAAAAGTGTCTATTTTATATTTTACAATCTTCTCCATTCATTTTTTTGTTTATGGACTCTTCCCCTATCCGTAGATCTGAAAGGTAATTTCTTCCTTGATCTTGTAATTTATTTGTGATATGACATTTTATATCTAAGTTATGTATCCCTTTGGAGCTTATCTTGCCATGTGGTGTGAGGGGTTGGTCTATAAGTAATTTCTACCAAATTGCTTTCCAATTTTCATCAAAAAGTGAGTTCTTATCCCAGTAGCAGGGGTCTTTGGCTAATTCCATATGTTATGTTACTAAT
Source organism: Vombatus ursinus (assembly GCF_900497805.2). NCBI lineage: Eukaryota > Metazoa > Chordata > Mammalia > Diprotodontia > Vombatidae > Vombatus > Vombatus ursinus. The sequence goes on from NW_020954596.1 coordinate 57,532,355, forward strand.
ATGTTCCAACTTATTGACCTCTCTTTATTTATTTTATTTTTAGGCAATTGGAGTTAAGTGACTTGCGCAGGGTCACACAGCTAGTAAGTGTCAAGTGTTTGGTCTGAGGCCAGATTTGAACTCAGGTGCTCCTGACTTCAGGGCCGGTGCTCTATCCAATGCACCACCTAGCTGCCCCGACCTCTCTTTTTTTTTTTAAACCAGTACTAAGTCATTTTGGTTGTTACTGCTCTGTAGATTGAGTTCTGGTACTGCTAAGGCTCCCTTTCTTTCTACTTTTTTCATTATTTCCCTTGAGATTCTTTACCTTTTGTTTCTCCAGATGAGTTTTGTCATTTTTTTCTAGCTCTGTAAAGTAGTATCTTGGCAGTTTAATTGGTATAGCATTGAACAAGTGAACTAATTTAGATAGAGTTGACATTTTAATTATGTTGGCTACCCCCAGGCAATTATATTTCTCCAATTATTTGAAGTATGTCTTTATTTCTGTAAAGACTATCTTATGGTTGTATTCATATAATTCCTGTGTGTCTTGGTAAGTAGATTCCCAAGTATTTTATGTATTCCATAGCTATTTTAAATGGAATTTCTCTGGCTATCTATACCTGCTGGGTTTTATTGGTAACATACAGAAATGCTGATGATTTATATATCACATTCCATTTACACTGTGGCACTTGGTGATGAAGTGGGAAGAACACTTGGCCTGCAGTCAGAATGACCTGAGTTCAAACCTGACTAGCTATGTGTCCTTAGGCAAGTCACTTAACCTATGTTTCCCATGGTTTCCTCAACTCTAAAATGGGGGTAATAATAACACCTACCTCCTAAAATTTTTGTGAGGATCAAATGAGATAATATTTATAAAGTGCTTAGCATAATGCCTAGGCACATAATAAGCACTATATAAATGTTTATTTCCTTCTCTTCCCTTTCGTCTGTTTAGAGGTCTATAGAGTTTTCTATTGATAGACACTCAAAGCTCCAGTCCAAGGTGAACAAATCCCAGGTGCCTTCAAATCATCCAAATATGAATGTGGAAAATAATTCTAAACTCTGGTTGATAGAGTTCCTTTGAAGGCAAGACCTGAACTTGTGAATATTCATCAACCTTTCTACCTCTTTATCTCCATGCCTCTTCTCCTCCTCTGAGTAAAAGCCTCAATCTAACTAAACTGTATCAACCACAAAACAAAGGAAATTACTTTTTATAAAGGCACATATTTTTAATGCCTTACTCTTCACGGCAGGTAATTATTTATTTTGTGATAAAATCAAGTCACATTTTATAGTGAAAATTCAGATCTCCAGTTGAAAGGAAACCACGGGCAACCCAACTTTCAAACGTGAAGTAGTTTGGACATGATTTTCAATTGCTCTTCACGGGGTACAAATGCCTCCTCCTGGCTCTGAATAAAGGTGAGAAGTCCTGAAAGCTTTTCCAGGTCCTCCAAAAATTACAAAAGCATGTTTTTCAACTACTGTGGCTCTTTCTGGGCACCCTTCCTAGGCAACTGGGGCTTAACTCTGTTGTGGACGATCAGATACATGGTTCTTAGGCCAAATCTGTTCTCCTTTTAATTTGTTTGATACACTGCGCCCCAGCTCCAGAGCAGTACAGGACTTAACCACAGATCTTCATGTGTACACCAGAGTCAAAACAGACACGCCGGTTAAGGTCTTGACTCCCTTCCCCGGAACATTAGCAGGCCAGGCCTCACAAGACCAACACAGACCACTGTAGACAGGCCACTGCAAGCTTGATGGAGACTTATCGAGCTGTTTTCCTCTGGCATTTTCTTATACATCTGTCTTCTGAGCCACGGTCTGGTCTGACAAGATTATGCAGGTGCTGACTGCGGCACAGACCCATCCAAACCACTTCCCCTGGCTCACCTCAGGGACGGAATCTTTTGCTAATAATGATTGTGCAGTTTCATAATGCCCTATATTAAATAGCACCATAGTTCATGCTCAAAGATTCTGCCTCATTTAACATTATTTAAACTTTGTGCTTATTTTATTAACATAGATAAAATATATGGAACTTGCTATTTCTTACATATTTCTGTTTGTTTGTTTGTTTGAAACAAGAACTTCTGGGCTAAAATGAAAGTACTACATTTACTAACCGAGGTAGGGATTTAGAGATTGGGTACGGTGAATTTCATTAAAAATGGCAAAATTAGGAAAAAACAAGAAACTTTAGCAATTGGTATTCCCTAATCAAGTTGATGCCCATTCAATTGAAACAGAGGCATACATAAGGATCTATTGACTTAGGAAACCACACATTTATCTACTTCTTTTTTAAAATAATACATCAATACATTAAAGTCTGTTAGGAACTACATTTTCATTTAGTTTGGGCCTCACTCCAAAGAGTTACGGGCTACTTGGGGGACATAATCTTGACACTTCTATAGTACTCCATGCTGCCTCTAATCAGAAGAACTGGGTTCAAATCCTGGCTGTGTTCATTATTACCTAGAACATCTTTGCCATAACCTATGGCACCCTAATGTAAGTATAATACAAAGTGGCAGCTAAGCAGTATAATGTATAGTCATTAGACTATTATTAGACTATATATTAGACTTGCTAGACTTGGACTCAGGAAGACTTGAGCTCAAATCCCACCTCAGACATTTACAAGCTGTGTGACCCTGGGCAAATCTTTTAGCTTCTCTGAGCTACAATTTCCTCATCTGTAAAATGGGGTGAATAATAGCACCTTTTTTTTTTGCACAGAACCAAATGGGATAATATATAAGGCATTTTGCATATTTTAAAGATAAAATAACTCTTTATCTAAATACATTAGCTATTTTTATTATGAGCATTATTCTCAAAGCTGAATTTATAAATTTATCTTGATATACTGTCAGAGTGGCTAGTCCTAGCACTTCATTTGTGTAAGTGTCCCTGTGGTTTGTAGGAGAAAAATGAAGAAGTTGGAAGTGTTTGCTATGTCCCTAGCAACCCGAGGGGCAGCTAGGGGGCATAGTGGATAGAGTGCCAAGCCTGGAGTCAGGAAGACTTATTTTCCTGAGTTCAAATCTGGCCTCAGACACTTACCAGCTGTGTGACCCTGGGCAAGTCACTTAACCCTGTTTGCCTCAGTTTCCTCATCTGTAAAATGAGCAGGAGAAAGAAAAGACAAACCACTCCTGTATCTATACCAAGGGGAAAAAAAACAAAATGAGATCACAAAGAGTCAGACACAATTGAAATGACTGAACAACAAATAACAACGAAGTGGCTTGAACTTGGATGCTCTTGGGAGGGAGAGTTGCAGCAGTCTGGGCGATTGCACTCAGTGGGGAGTATGAGCGCTCACCTTGAGCCAAAGGAGAGAGTATTTATTAATAGCTCCATGCCTACTTCAGCGTACAGAAGAGCCTCAAGAGAGCGAGGCATGTGATGATACTTCTTGACATCCCCTAGGTTTGCTTTCTTCAGTAATCCTCTGAGAAGTTCCCTGAACAAATGGCAGAGCTCAGCTGTTGCCACTGTAGAGGTCGTGCTGCGGCGGTATGTGTGGAACCCTTGGGGCCCTGGAAGAGAGTACCCCTGAAGGCTGGAGGTTTAATGGAGAGACTTTGGGGATGGAGGAAGGCTTACTCAGAAGAGTGGGAATGTAGAGGTCCCACTGAGGCACATGCCAGTAGCTTAGAGTTGCTGTTAGCATTCAAGGGGCTTCAGCTAATAGTGATCCAATGCAATAAACATGTATTAAGTATAGACAGTGCGACAGATATAAAGATAAACAGAGAAATCCCCTGACACTCTGGTTCACGCCTAGACTAACTCTTATAATAGCTTCCTAATTGGTCTTTCTAACATTGGTCTATTCCTTCTCTAATTCACCTTCTTTCCCTTTGTAATGAACCCCTTGATAGGTGGTTGGGCTAAGGAAAAGTCTTATTTGATGAGGTCACATCGAGGTACCCTAAGACAGAAAGGTCAGCATTAGCCCTCATTGAACCTTGGGGGAAGAAAATGGATTTTTTTTAAAAAAATAAAACTTCTACTAAAGATATTAAACTGCAACTACCTACTAGATGAGTTGTTTCAGAAACTCAGATAGGGAAGACAGAGATGGAGATTCCATATGTTAATTTAGGTCTTTGATTTCTAGTGGGGACTGTGAACTAGAGAAACAGGGTTACATTTGAAATGCTAATCTTAGATAATTCATGAAGTGGGGAACATTTTGCACAATTATTTTGAGCCTCATTTTTATAGAATTTTGAGTTCTTTGCTGGCTTTGCTCCCTATTTCATCAATTCTACATGAGAGGATTCCCACTTCTTTCAACAGCAGAGCAAGGGTACCAGAAGAGAGACAGTTGGTGGCACATTGGATAGTGTGCTGGGGCCTGAAACCAGGAAGAACTGAGTACAGATCTGATTCTTGACACATTACTAGCTGTGTGACCCTGGGCAAGTCACTTAACCTCTGTTTGCCTCAGTTTCCTCATCTGTAAAATGAGGACAGTAGTAGCTACATCCCAGGGTTGTTGTGAGGATGAAGTGAGATAATATTTGTAAAAAGCACTTAGCACAGTACCTGCCACATAGTAAGTGCTAAATAAAATGCTTATTCACCTATTTGAAGCCTGGACAAATGCCTAGCCACTGGCAACCCGGACAAAGTGAGATGCTCTTGACTATCTAGGGAAAGGCAGCTAGGGTGGCACAGGGTAGCTAGGTGGTACAGTGTATAAAGTGTCAGACCTCGAGTCAGGAAGATTCATATCCCTGAGTTCAAATCTGGCCTCAGACATTTACTAGCTGTGTGACTCTGGGCAAGTCACTTAACCCTGTTTGCCTCAGTTTCCTCATTTGTAAAATAAGCTGGAGAAGGAAATGGCAACCCATTCTAGAATCTTTGCCAAGAAAACTCCCAAAATGGGTTCACAAAGAATTAGACATGACTGAAAGGACTGAACAACAACAACAACAAATCCGGGGAAGGAGACCTTGGTTCCTGGTGACTGAGAGTGAAATGAAGCAGTTTTGTCAGTGTCCCTGCTGAGCCGAGGCATGGGCAGGTGGGGCTGACTGATGCCTCACTGAGGCTGAGGATGCTTCCAGTCTGCTGGCCCTGGTGCCTCTTCCCTATCAATGGGGCCATCTGTTAGTATCGTCTGCTGCGAAGGAGGCAGAGGTGAGAAGGTTTTTAGGCCTGAACATAAAATATCCCTCTATAAAAATAGAAAGCACATCTTCCACAACTGTGGCTAGGGGAGGAAGGATATCACAAAAGAAAGTAGGTTGTTTTGACTACCACAGGTGCTGCTATGAATATTTTGCTGTCTATTAGACCTTTCCGTCTTTGACCTCCTTGGGCTATCTGCCCAGTAATGTGATCATTGGGTCCAAAGTCATGAACAATTTTGTCATTTTCCTCTTATAATTACATCGCTTCTCAGAACAGTTGTATCAATTGATTTCCCTGTAGTATATTAGTATGCCTACCTTTCCATAGCTCCATCAACACTGACTGCTTCCTTCCTTCCTTTCTTTTTTTTTTTTTTAATAAAATTGCCGTGATGGTTGGGTCTTAAGAAAGGAACGATGCCCTTTGGTAGCTTGGTAGATAGAAAGGGGTGCTTTTTGCAAAATGACCTGGAACTTAAACATAGGCCAGTGTTGGATATAATTTTCATGTTTACCTCCTTCATCTATTAGGCATAAAAATGGAAATAATCTTATGTTTCCAGGCACCAGGGTAGTATTTGCCAGATTTGGTTTAAAGCAGGGGTTCTTTTTTTTTTAAATAAGTCCTTATTGATGTTACTTCTTTTTTTTAAACATTACTAAAATTTCCTCTAGTATCTGTCCTTCTCCACCTTCCCAACCCAGAAAACAATCCCATAAAACAATGATGTTTTTGAAGACAAAAAAAGGAGAGAAAAAATAAGCAAAATTGATCAAAACATAGAAAAAGTCTGAAATGAGGTGTAATATACCGTGCACATTGACCTCCCTCCTCTGCAAAGGGATGGGGACAGCATTGTCTTCTCTCATAGCTCTTTTTTCCAAGTCACGTTTGTTCTTTGTAATTTTGCTACATTCACTTTTGATTGTGTGTGTGAGTGTGTCTGTGTGTGTGTATGGTTATTCTTTCCACTTACATTATTGTAACCATTTTTTTCTTGGCTCTGCCATTGAAAAAACATATTTTGATAGCTATATTTCTGTATAATTGGTTTCTTTCATAATTTTATTTATTTTTACACATTTTTCAACATTATTCTGAGAAAGGATCCCTAGGCTTCCCCAGTCTGATGAAAGGATCCATGACACAAAAATTAAGAAGCTCTGATAGAAAAGATGGAAAAGCCTGAGTAGGCTCTAAACTGATAAGATTTCCTCAAAAAATTCCAGAATAATTCAGTTCTTAGTTTATCTTGTCCTTCTTTCTTCTCTTCCTTCTACCTTATTTCCAGTTCTGAGTGTTTTTTTTTATTTAAAGAAAATCACTTTTAAAAAAAAGTTTTAGCCCATTACATTGTCATCTGCATCTGCATCTGCTGACTGACCATATGGAAACTTACCTAGAGATAGGATGGTCACATTTTTCCTGCGGACATGATTTGCTGTACAAAGGACATTCCTTATATAGAAGATAATAGAATTGACTGAAGCCAGCAAATATTCTAAAATGACCTTGACATGCACTTCGTTCCTTAGCTATTATTTCAATTAACTACTCAATTGTTTGTTGGTACTCTTGACATTCCAAATGATTACCAAGTTTGCATTTTAATTAATGTTTTATGGAGTGTAACATTCTATTTCCTACGTATATAATATTATCAGAGAGGAGGGTAATTAAGCCTCATTAATCTGACACTGGCTGATTCAGTAGCAGTACTCATTGTTCCCTCTCTGACTGGCTTTGCTATTGTTCTTTAGTACAACTATTGGGCAAGGCTGAACACAGATAATTCAAAATCCAATTTTTCTAGGTTCTTCTTGATCAAAACTACAAGATTTTATTGTACTAAATTAGGAAGTTATCCAACCCAGAAAAGGGAAAATTGCAAACATTCAAAGATGCTCCTATATATGTTATATAATGTAATCACTATTCATGGGGTGAGAACAAAAGTACTAAACTCTCAATTACAATAGATGTCTTTGGAGCAACTTCCTTTTGAACAGCCTGAATACAGCAAAGGAAGGGTGAGACTAAGCTGATAGTTAGGAGGAAGGTGAGCGGACAAAACTGCTTACCTTTCTGTACTCGGGGAAATGTGGCTTCTTCCAAATGGAGGGGAGAATCTAGCAGACTATTGTCATAGCGGTTATGAGTTCATTCAATTCAGCAGATATTCATTAACCAATTCATGTGTGCAGAGCACTGTACAATGTACAACATTTCAATAAGACATGGTCCTTGCCCTCATGAAGCTTACAGTTTAGACTACAGTCTATATAATTAATATGTACAGAAAAAAATTGTTCTAACTTAAATAGGACTTGAAAGTTTACAAGGCACTTCATGTAAAGCATCTCATCATATCTCAAATAGACGTAATAATAGCACCTACCTTCCAGGGTTGCTGTGAGGATCAAATGTGATATTATTTGTAAAGCACTTAGCACAGTACCTGGCACATAGTAGGTGCTATATAAATGTTAGGTATTATTATTATTATTATTCATTTAACACTCACAATGACCCTCTGAAGTAGGGTGCTGTTATTATCCTCTTTTTTTTTTAGGCAATTGGGGTTAAGTGACTTGCCCAGGGTCACACAGCTAGTAAATGTTAAGTGTTTGGTCTGAGGTCAGATTTGAATTCAGGTCCTCCTGACTTCAAGGCCAGTTCCCTATCCACTGTGCCACCTAGCTGAACCTATTATCCTCATTTTGCAAGCGAGGAAATGGAAGCCCAGAGAGATTAGGTGACTTGTTTAGGGTGACATAGCTAGATAATATCTGAGGCAGGATATGAACCCACATCTTCCTGCCTAAAAATCCCATCCTCTATCTATATTACCTCTGAGAAGTAAATATAATAAATGATACATTCTTAAGAGAGGTTTAAGCATGGGGCAGTTAGGTGGCACAGTGGATAGAACTCCAGCCTTGGAGTCAGGAGGACCTGAGTTCAAATTCATCCTCAGACACTTAACACTTACCAGCTGTGAGACCCTGGGTAAATCACTTAACCCCATTGCCTAGCCAAAAAAAAAAAAAAAAAAAAAAGGGAGAGAGAGAGAGGTTTAAGCAAAGTGCTTAGTGGGGTTTGAGGAGGAAAAGGTCATTTACTGTCTGTCCCTTGTAGAGATCAGGGTAGGTTTAATGGAACTGTTATTTGAGTTAGGCTCCAATTACACTGAAACTTTATTAGTAGTAACATTTCTACAGGGTGTCCCAAAAGTTTTAGTGCAGTTTTAAGTTCTTTTTATTTTATTCATTTATTTTTTGGGGCAAGGCATTTGAGGTTAGTTTTAGTTAGATTTGAACTCAGGTCCTCTTGACTCCCAGAGCTGGATCCACTGTGCTACCTGGCTACCCCTTAGGTTTAGGTTCTGATAAAGTTCTAGTAATATGAGAGCTTTAAGGTCTAAAAGTTTAAGACTGCACTAAGATTTTTGGGACACCCTGTATAGTGTCTTAGAGTTTACAAATATTTCCACATACAACATCTCTCTTGATTCTCACAATAGCCCTGAGTCATTTAATACAAGTATTATTACCTCCACTTTATGGGTAAAGAAACAGGCTCAGAGAGATGAAAGGACTTGCCTAAGATTCCATGTAAATATTAAATAATGGAGCCAGGAACTAGATCCCATACTCAGACCTGGAAGAGACTTTGATTCAACCTCTTCCTTTTACAGATGAAGAAACTGAGTTCCAGAGAGGTAGAACCACTTTCCCAAGGTCACAAAATGGTAAATAGAAGAGGCAAGATTTGAACCCAAATTCTCTGAGGTCTTTCTGTTAACTAGATTGTAAAATCCTGAAGAGCAGACACTTGTCTTACTTATCTTTATCTTTATGTTGCCTCCTTCCTCCTCCCTTCCCCCTACCCCTGACCCCAGCATATATCTATTATAGTACTTTTCACATATATGTGCTCATTAAATAATGAACGAATGAATAAGTGTTACTCACTTGCGAACTGTCAAGGACTGTTTCATAATGAGGTACTTTTAGTACTTTGGTGGCTAAACCTAATTAGACAGGTCTGAGATGAATTTGGTATTCTGTAGAGTTTTGATTCTTAAACTCAACTATTCTATTATGACAGGTTTTATGCTGTATATAGATAGAGTCAGTCCATATTGGTAAAGTCATTTCAAATAGATAATGAAATCAACAGTCACAGTTATTCTGTGATCTTCTTGATACCTGCCAGAGTATTATGATCATTTCTACAATAATATGAAATTATTTTTCGTGAGGACGGCAATGACATTTCCAAATGAATCTTTTCTTTTCAGAATTTGGTACAGACTAAATTCCTAGGAGCAAAACCAAAACGAACAAACAAACAAAAAACCTTGGTATATCCTGTGGGGTATTAATGAAAAAAAATATCCCCCAAGTAAAAATAATTTCTTTCTAGATTATAATCTGATTTGGGGCAGAGCCAATCTAAAGGATCGCTTTTAAAATACTGAAGCAAAATAAGCAGCAAATAGGCAGGTATCCATATGTTGCTAATAATAGAATATATAAATGCCAGTATTTTGCTACTTGCTATAGAAGTTAGACTAGTTTATTCTCAGAATTGCTCCTTCGGCATTGCATGAGAGGAATGTATGCAAAACAACCTTTCACCTTGCTGCTCTATTTGCTATTCTTTTCCAGGCCCCCTTAATGCTGGTTCCATTCCCCTTAGTGCTTTCCCTCTCAAATTATCTCTAGCTTACCCTATATATCCATCCTGTTGGACATAGTTGTTTGCATATTATCTTCCCAACTAAATTATGAGCTCCTCATTGAGGGCACGGGTTGTTTTTCCCTAAGCATATCCAATGCTTAGCACAGTGCCTGGCACTTGGTAAGTGCTTACTATACACGGATGTTTATTAGATGTTGTTGCCTTGACTCTTTAATTAAGATTGACTGGTCCTATTATTTATTATTATACATCACTGCCACCTGCTGGTCATATGTTAGTACTGCAGAAAGGTTGGCTTTGAGAGATTTGTAATTTCGGAATATGATCTCTAATATTGTTTGCGTGAGTCCTTCATTGTCTCAAGACGTGCTCTTTTTCTCATATTATAACATGACCTGCATGGGCCCAGCGATGCACTGTATGCCTGTTACGTGCAGACAGCGAAGCCTAGAGAGGCTGATCACCATGACTGGTCATAGGATAGTGAATTTCTTAACTATGGTAAGACCATCTACTTTACCAAGGCATGAGGAGCTTATAATATGCCCACATTAATGAATCTATGGATCTTTGAAGTAAGACAGAATTTGACCATTTTAACGTCTGTTTAGCAAGTACAGGTAATCTTCAACTTATTAAAAGTTAATTTGTAAGTTGACACTTAAAATCATAAAACTTTAGAGTCAGAAGCATTCTTAGAGCACATCTATCTGAACCTCCCATTTTACATGTAAAGGGTAGACACTTCAGCTCGGTAATTATGCTGCTACTTCATTTCATTGTTGTGGCCAGTATTCAGCTTGTATCCTCACTGAGTGTATTCACTACCAACAGACCACATGTGGGTGTGGGTGTGTTTTTAACCTGAATTGTTATTTAATTGGAAGAGTGAAGAATTTTCTGTACTAACAAAGATCAATCAGTACATTCTCTGAGTCTTGTCTTAGAGAGTTGCCCAGGGCGCTGAGAGGCTAATCAACTAATCAATAAGTGTGTATTAAGCACCTCCAACGTGCCAGGAACTGTTCAAGGTGCTGGAGATTCAAGAACAAAGAATGAAGCACTGCCTACTCACAAGGGCTACTTCCTAATGGGAAAGACAATACATACACATATGAATATATGCAACATAAATATAAAGTAAATTATTTTTACTGGTCCTCATGCCACAAGCTGTGAATTGATTCACCTAACTCACCCCCATGTACTCTGAGACCCTTTGATACTGGCCTTGCTGCTCTTCAAATAAGACACTTCATCTTCACTCTTGGGGCGTTTTCTCTGGCCGTCTCTCATGTCTGAAATGCTTTCCCTCCTCACTTCCACCTCCTGGCTTCCTTCAAATTCTAATAATGGCTTTAATTTCATCTTCCTTGGTAGTGAATTCACCTTTTTCATTTTTGATGCTGGTAATTTGATTTTCTTCTTTCTTTCTTTTTTAAAATCAAATTAATCAATGGGTTGTTGATTTTATTGGCTTTCTCATAAAACCCAGCTCTAGGAAAATTACTTTGCCAGCAATATGGAGGATAGACTGGAGTGAGAAGAGACTGGAGGCAGGGAGACAAATTAGGTGGTTGTTGCAATAATCTAATCAAGAGATTATGAAGGTCTGAACTAAGGTAAGAACTATAGGAATGGAGAGAAGGGGTCAGATATGAGTGATATTGTGAAGGTAGAAATGGCAAGATTTGATTCTTTATTTGATGTGTGGAGTAAGGCAGAGTGAGGCATCTTGGATAATACTAGTATTAGAACCTGGGAGATTAGAAGGGTGATGGTGGTTTTAATAGAAATAGGGAAATTTGGAAAAGGAGAAGTTGGGGAAGGGGCAAATAATGAGTTCCATTTTGAATATGCTGAATTTGATATGTCTCTGAGACATCCACTTATTAATGTCCATTATTCAGTTGGTGACGTGGGACTGAAGCTAAGAGGAGAAAGGCCAACTCATCTTCACATCCTTAAGCATTCTCTTGAATCTGACCACAGCCCTGTCTAGTTGCCACAAAGAAGGCTGTGGGACTTCAACTTGTCCTTCCAATACAGGGTCCCCAGTTCCTTGTCCTTACTGCAGGGTCTTTCCCACATGGTCAACATTTTCTGCTGAATCTTTATGAGGCTGGGAGATTTGCACCCTGTCTTCACTTATCTTTTCAGTTCCCATAATGTCTGACTATAACGTGGCAACCATAACTTTTGTAAGAGGGACAAGAAACATATAATGATGGTCTTCGAAGCTCTCACAGGGAGGACTACAAACAGCTAGAGAACATCTGTACGTGCTCTGTAAAATCCATCAGGAAAGGCAAATCTGAGTGTCTCCATTCTCTGTATACCTAGCCATAGAAATAACCCCAAATCTCTAAGAAGCTTCCTGAAATAATAGATAATAAAAAATAACAAGAGCTAGCATTTAATAGCCCTTTAAGGTTTGCAAAGTGCTTTATAAATATTATTTCATTTTATCTTTACAACAACCCTAGGAGGTAGGTGACATTATTATCATCACCGTTTTACAGATGAAGAAACTGAGGCACACAGGTTAAGTAACTTGTCTGAGGCTTGGATTTGAATTCCGATCTTCCTGACTTCAGGTCCAATGCTCTATACATTGTACCACCTATTTGCTTCAGAAAGTACCTGAAATAATAATAATAACTAATATTTACATAGCACTTACTATCTACCAGGCACTATGCTGAGCGCTTTACAATTATTATCTCATTTGATCTTCACAATAAACCCTGTGAGACAGGTATTATTAAATACTGGAAAGGTAGAGGCTGAGCTTGTGGCTCTTGACTGGGTCTTGCCGCTATAGCAAAATTCCCTGTAGCCTTTATGTACAGATGAGGAAACTGAGGCCTAGAAAGGTTAAGTGACTTTTCCATGGTTACCTGGCTAGTTAGTAGCTACAACAATGCCGGTTCTAGCATATCACCCCCAGTTGGAACACATTTCCCAATGGAACAATGCTGTAAATGGTAGTAAGGTTCTCATGCCAGCCCACAAAAATCTTTCTACTCTTTTGTTGTTGTTCAGTCATTTTTCAGTTGTGTCTGACTCTTGGTATTTTCCTGGCAAAGGTACTGGAATAGTTTGTCATTTCTTTCTCCAGCTTATTTTACAGATGAGGAAACTGGGGCAAACAGGGCTAAGTGACTTGCCCTGGGTGGCACGGCTTGTAAGTGTCTAAGGCCACGTTTGAATTCAGATCTTCCTGACCCTAGGTTCAGCATTTTATACCATTTAATCTAGCTGCCCATTTAATCTTTAATTTTTTTTTTTTTTGGCTAGGCAATGGTGTTAAGCGACTTGCCTAGGGTCACACAGCTAGTAGGTGTCAGGTGTCTAAGGCTGGATATGAATTCAGGTCTTCCTGATTCCAGGGCCAGTGCTCTATTTACTTCGCCACCTAGCTGCCCCAATCTTTAGTATTCTTGAAATATGCTGTCTATAGTACTGGAGAACCAAATTGGCAGTGTAACAGTGCTTTGGGGTGGGGTGGAACACACCATCTTTAATCTCCATTTTTGTTGCTGAGATAGTTCTAGGTGATATTGTGAAATGACAGCAATTTTTAAAAGAAGAATAAAAATACAACGAAAAGAAGTAAGGATATAATCACACTATGGCATTTCTAGAGATTCTATTCTTGTGCTGGCTCAAGAGAGGGGAGAGGGAGAAAGCAGACACCTCCAGCTTTCTCCAGGATTCTCCACCATAAAGGCTCAGCAGTATTGGACCAGAAGTGAAATTATAACAACACATTGAAATCACCATTGGTTAAACTGATGCTTAGCCTAATTAGATAATGTGACATTGGTCAAAAGAAGGTGAAGGGAATGGTCTTCTTCCATAATTTTGTATCTTATAATTACTGCAGGGATCTCATAAGTACAAAATTCCATGGAGATAAAGCTGGAAATGTAATTTGGGGCCAAATCACAGAAGATCTTTGTTGGCCAAATGGCTATAATACATTATTATTGAGAATCCACTGAAGGGTTTGGAACAGAGGACAAAAATGGTTAAAGTTCTGCTTTAGGAAGATAAATCTGGCAGTGGTGTTGTTAACAAAAATAGGAAAGTCAGTGGAAGAAGTTGATTTGGAGCAGAAGATAATGTGTTTATTTTTAGACATTTGGAGTTAGTCACACTGGTAGCTGGAAATAGATAGCAGGCAATTGGAAACACAGGACTGAAGATCAGGAGAAAGGTCAATACTGAAAATGTGAATTTGCAAGTTATCCACAAAGTGATGATGAAACGGGAACAGTTATTTAGGGTACAGAGGGTAGAAAGTAGGCAGAGAGCATAGAAGACCAGTTGGAATAGTGTAATGTCACAGAAACCAAGAGAAAAGAGAATACCCAGAAGGAGAGAGTGAACAATAGCACCGAATGCTACAAGAAGTCAAATAATTATGGGATTGCAGATTAGGAAGAGACTTCAGAGGTCATGTCGTATACACAGAGGAACTGCAATATACATCCCCCTTAGCATCTAGCATAGTACTTTGCATATAGTAGGCATTCCACGTATAGTAATAACTCATATTTCTATAGAATTTCAAGGCCTATAAAACACCTCCCAACCACTCTGTAAGGGGAATAGTACAAGTATTCTTTTCTTTACATTTAAAGAAGGAAATGGAGGCTCAGAGAAGGTGTGACTAATCTTCGAACAAGAATCTCTGCTCTGATGTGTCCAGCAAATGGTCATCCATCCTACTGAGAAGGAACCTACTATTTCCCAAGGTCACTCGTTCAACTTCTGAATATCTCTCGTTGTTGGATAATTTGTGCTTTTTTCTTGTTGTTTAGTTGTTTCCATTCTATCTGATTCTTTGTGACTCCATTTGGGGTTTTCTTTCAAAGATACTAGAGTGGTTTGCCATTTCCTTCTCCAGCTCATTTCACAGATGAGGAAACCAAGGCAAACAGGGTTAAGTGATTTGCCCAGGGTCACATAGCTTGTGTCTGAGGCCAGATTTGAACTCAGAAAGATGAGTCTTGATGGCTTCAGGCCCTGCACTCTATCCACTATGGTACCATCTGGTTTGTCTTCACATCAAGCCTAACTAAATCTGCCTTTTTGCACCATTAGTCCTAGTTCTGTCCTCCAGAGTCAAGCAAAACAAATCTAATCTCTCTACCACTTGGCAGTCCTTCCTATACTTAAAGATAGCTATTATTGGGGCAGCTAGGTGGTGCAGTGCATACAGCACTGGCCTTGAATTCAGGAGGACCTGAGTTCAAATCCGGCCTCAGACCAAACACTTGACATTTACTAGCTGTGTGACCCTGGGCAAGTCACTTAACCCCAATTGCCTAAAAACAACAACAACAACAAAAAACAAACAGAAAAAAAAAGATAACTCTTATGTTCCTCCTATGTTTTCTCTTAGATTAAACATCCCCAGTTTCTTTAGGTGATGCTTATATGGCATAATTTCCAGTCCCCTGACCATTGAGGATGTCCTCTGGAAGCTCTCCAGCTTATCAAAGGACTTCTGTGGCAATTAGAACAAAATAAAATAATCCGGATGAGGTTGGACCAGGGTAGAGTACTTTAGGAATATTTTCTCCTCATTCTAAATGGCTCTTATTGCAACCTAAGAGAGCATTACCTGTTTTTTTTTCTACATGTCATACTATTGACTCATATTGAGGTTGTCAGGCCTCAAGCCCTTTGTAACATGTTTTCAGACAAACTGTTGTCTAGCCACGCCTCCATCATGTTGTGCTTGTGGAGTGGATTTTTAATCATAGTTATTTCATTACATTGTGATCCACAGTTTGTGGTTGGGCATCCAATTTGTTTCCAGTGGGTTTTTTGTTATTGTTGTTGTTGTTGTTTTGTTTTGTTTTTTTGCTTCCAGCAAAAGTATGGCTAAAAAAGTTTAGATATGGGTCCTTTCCTTCTTTTTTGTTTTTCAACCTCTTTGGTATATGAGCCCAGCCATGGGGTCAGTTGGTAAAAGAGTAAAGACGGTTTAATCATTTTCCTATTATAATTGGAAAATGGCTCCCAAAATGGTTGGATCAATGCGGTGCAGTCAGCATGACTATCTTCCCCCATCCCACTGACATTAACTGTTTCTATTATCTTGGCCAATTCGTTGGGTATGAGGGAAAACCTCAGAGTTAGTTCAGTTTGCATCCTTGCTCATTTTCCACTGCTTCCCTACACATATCATATATATACCCTACACACACACATACACACACACACACACACACACATATATCATATATATACACTACTGCTTCCCTACACATATCATATATATACCCTACACACACACACACACACACACACACATATATGTCATATATATACACTACTACTTCCCTACACATATCCTACATATACCCTATAGTGCAATTTACAAAGCACTTGCTTCATAACAACCCTTTGAGGTAGTAACAACAACAACTTACATTATGATAGTAATTTACATTTTATCCCACAACAGCCTGATGAGTTAAGTAGAGATAATATTCTTATGCCCACTTTATAGATAAGAAACTGAGGCTCAGAGAGGTTAAGTGACTTGCCCACATCCCTGTTAATTAAGTATCAGAGCCAGGACTCAAGCAAAGGACTTAGACCCAATGTACAGAATCAGCACTAGACAAGACAAGACAACTAGACCGGTTGGAACAAAACAAGTAGATGTGGAGGAAATCTGTGTTGGAAATGATAGTCTAAAAGCATCAACGGATTGATCCTCAAGATTTCTGACAAAGGAGAAGCTGCTAAATGACGGGAGGAAAAATGGATTGTATTATTCTCAAAAAAAAATACATCATGACTAATGTGAAAATATATTTAATATGAATGCATAAGTAGAAGCTTTATCAGATTGCATGCCATGTTGGGGAGGGGGGAGAAAATTTAAAACTCAGAATCTTATGGAAGTGAATGTTGAAAACTAAAAATAAATAAAATTTTTAAAAAAGGGTGACCAAAGAGTTTGTCAGTAACTGTCAACCTCTATATCTTTGTCTGTAAAATCTCTTTGAGAAACCTCTACAGATATATTGAGGATATACTTGACGAAAACATGAGAAGAGGTGGGGTTCCACTAATGATTTTTCACAGCAGACCCTATCCTTACAGTCATACAATTGACTGAAAGATGTTGTACAGAATACAAGTTCCAGCTGGGTTGTGTTTGTTGATTAAAAAAAAAAAACAACATCCAAGCTGCTCCCTGAAAAAACAAAACACTTTTTAATATGGATATTATTCCAGTGTTGTTGTATGTCTGTGAATTGTGGAACACCCTGATTTCCC
Source organism: Vombatus ursinus (assembly GCF_900497805.2). Taxonomy (NCBI): domain Eukaryota; kingdom Metazoa; phylum Chordata; class Mammalia; order Diprotodontia; family Vombatidae; genus Vombatus; species Vombatus ursinus. The sequence goes on from NW_020954596.1 coordinate 57,549,536, forward strand.
AAGAATCACTATTGTGGATTACTTAAGGGTATTAGGCAGACCCATGGTGGGGGTAAGTGAGCTGCAGTACCTTCCCAGCAACGACTTACTCTCGAGAGGTGGCATAAAACGATCACAGAATTAGAGCTCTAGACTGAGAAGGCACTTAAGTGATCTCCTCCAAACCTCTCATTTTACAGATGATGAAACTGAGGCCCAGAGAGGTAACTTGACTTGCTTGAGGTCTCAAAAGTACTTGATGCCATTCAGGGAATACATGAATATAGTCAATAACTATTCATTAAGTGCCAGGTACCTTGCTAAGTGTTAGGAACACAAAGAAAGGCAAAAAAAAAAAAAATTTCCTTATCTCAAGGAGCTCATAGTCTAGTGGGGAAGACAACAGGCAAACAATTCTGTAGGAACAAGATAAATAAGGATTGATTAGAGATAATCAACAGAGGGAAGGGATTAGCATTAAAGGGCATGAGAAAGGCTTCCTGTAGAAGGTGATATTTTAAGTAGAATTTAAAGAAAGTCAGGAAAGCCAGGAGATGGGAATGAGGAAAGAGAGTTCCAGGTGTGGGAGAGTCAACGAAATTGCCCTGGTGTCAGGAAATGGGATTTTTGGGGCAAGGAACAGCAAGGAAACTAGTGTCACTGGATCACTGAACGTGAAGGGTGAAGTTGTAAGAAGACTGAAAAAGTAGGGAGGGCAAGTTATAAAGGGCTTTGAATGCCAAAGAGAGGATTTTATATTTGACCTTGGAGGTGATAGGTAACCACTGGAGTTTATTGAGTTGGGGGTGGTAACATGATCAGACCTACACTTTAAGAAGACCACTTTGATTGTCAAATGGAGGATAGACTGGAGTGGGAAGAAATTTGCAGCAGAGAGACCATAGAGTAGATTATTGCAATAGTCTAGACATGGGGAGATGAAGGTGTGCACTAGGATGCTGGCAGTGTCAGAGGGAAGAAGAGGCATATTTGAGAAATGTTACAAAGGCAAAATTGATAGGACTTAGTAACAAATTTGATGTGTGTGTGTGTGTGTGTGTGTGTATAAGAGTGAGGAGTTCACAATGATACCCAGGGTTGGGAAGATGGTGGTACCCTTGACAGTAATACGGAAGTTAAGAAGAGGATAGGGGTTTTTTGGGGGGAAAGATAATGAGTTTAGTTTTGGAGTTTAAGATGTCTTTGGGACACCCAGTTTGAGATGTCAGAAAGGCAGTTGGAAATGGGAGACTGGAGGTCATCAGAGAGGTGAAAAGAAAAGAAAAGAAATGGGGAAAAGAAGGTGGCTCAGTCATGTTCTAGGAAATGAGGATAATGGATAGACAGCTTGAGTGCTGCACTGGTGCCCACTCAGTGTTAAAAGACCTGAAGGAAGGCTTGTAGGGCATCAGGCAGATCTTTTATGGAAACATTAGAAAAGGACATGAACAAGGGTTACACTGGGTAAGAAAATGAAGATGGATCTATGGTCTGTACCACTGGATGGAGTACCTACATTGTTACGGTCATGAATCCATAAAAGTAGTGAAATATAAGTTCCCATTAGCATCTAGCATGGTACTTTGAATATCGAAGCATTCTGTATATAATTGTAACTGACATTTCTATAGCATTCTAAGGCTTACAAAATACCTCACAACCACCCTCTGAAGTGTGTAGGATTTTTTTTCTCCATGTTCAAACAAGGAAATGGAGGCTCAGAGAAGGTGTGACTTGCTCATAATCCCACAGCTAGCAAATGTTGGAGATCCAATCTCCAAGGCCAGTGCTCTTTCAACAACTCCACACTGCTCCTTGTTGAGTAAAGGAATGAATGACAATGGTTATATCTCAGATGACTGAAGTTGAAAATTAAGTTGAGCCCCCTACTCTTCCTTTGAGTTGGCTAGATTGTGCACCTGTCAACACCTGTGTCCCTGGACAGCCTTTATTGAATACACGTTCCCCAGTAGCTATTTAAAAAAAAATTCCTAGCAACAGCTGGTTTAAATTCTCCTACTCACTTTTGCTAACATATTAGTTATCTTTCTTTGTTAGAGAGGAGTAGATTGGGTGGGGTGACCCCTTAAAGCTGGAGAGTCTTAATCTTTTCTGTGTCATGGGCTCCTTTAGCAGACTGGTGAAACCTATGGACAAAGAATGTTTTTTAAGTATGTAAATTAGATACAGAGGATTACAGAGGAAACCAATTATATTGAGATAGTTATCAAATTTTTTTAAGTTCAAAGAGCCTAGGTAAAGAACTCCTGCCTTAGAATAATTTTTTACCCTTTAAAACTACTTTTAATCCTTGAAAGTCTTGATAATTCACTGCCATGCATTGACTGCAGAAGACTTTTTATGGATGTCTTCTCTTTCTTCCTTTTATTGAACATTAGTGAAGGGAGTATTAATTACTTGTTAAAACTGAAATAGGGAAAGCAAAATATGCTTTCATTTCTGTGCTACAATATGCAAAAATTTGATGACCCCAGCAAGCCTTAACCTCAGAGCTCTTTGGCCATGGTAAAATTAAAAATAGCAAGGTTCTTTTTAAAAAAAATTTCCTCAATTATATGTAAAAACATTTTTAATATTCATTGTTTTGTTTTTTTTAGTTTTGAGTTCCAAACTCTATCCTTCCCTCTCTCCCTCTCCTCCCTCCTCCCTGAGATGGTAAACAATCTGATACAGGTGATACATTAGCAATCATGTAAAACATTTCCATATTAGTCATTTTGTAGAATAAAACTCCAACAAGAAAGAAAGAAAGAAAGGCGAAGGAGGGAGGGAGAGAGAGCAAGCGATAGTACACTTGAGTGTACTTCAGATGCCATCAGTCCTTTCTCTGGAGGTGGACAGCATTTTTCATCATGAGTCCTTTGGGACTGTCTTGGATCAATGTATTGCTGAGAAGAGCTATCATTCACAGTGTTCATTGTACAATATTTCTGTTACTGTGAAGAGTGTTCTTCTAGTTCTGTTCACTTAACTCTGTATCAGTTCATGTAAGTCTTTCTAGGTTTTTCTGAATCATCCTGCTCATCATTTCTTACGAGCACAATAATATTCCATTACAATCATATACTACAACTTGTTCAGCCATCCCCTAATTGATGGGCTTCCCCTCAATTTCCAATTCTTTGCCACCACAAAAAAAGGCTGCTATAAATATTTTTGTACAAGTAGTTTCTTTTATACCTAAAGGGCTATAAAAATGTGCATACCCTTTGACCCAGCAATAGCACTTCTAGGGCTATATCCAAAAGAGATCATACAAATGGGAAAAGGACCCACATGTACAAAAATATTTATAGCAGTCCTTTCTGTGGTGGCAACGAATTGGAAATTGAGAGGATGCCCATCAATTGGGGGATGGCTGAACAAGTTGTAGTATGTGAATGTAATGGAATACTACTGTGCTATAAGAAATAATGAACAGGCTGACTTCAGAAAAACTTAGAAAGACTTTTATGCTTTGATGCTGAGTGAAATGAGCAGAACCAGGAGAACATTGTACACAGTAACAGCCACATTGTGCGATGACTAATATTGATAGACTTAACTCTTCTCAGCAATACAAGGATCTAAGACATCTCCAAAGGCCTCAAGATGGAAAATGCTATCCACATCCAAAGAAAGAACTGTGGAGTTTGAATGCAGATTGAAGCATACTATTTGCTATTTTTTTTCTTCTGTTGTGCTCTGTCTCCTCTTTCTGGTGATTCCTCCTATTGGTTCTAATTCTTACTGACAACATCACTAATGTGAAAATATGTTTAATAGGAATGTATATGTATAGCCTGTATCAGATTGCATGCCTTCTTGGGGAGGGAGGAGGAGAAAAATTTGAAAACTCAAAAGCTTATGGAAGTGATTGTTGATAATTCAAAATAAATTAATTTAAAAAATAAAAATAAAAAGGAAAAGGAAAAACAAAAAACAAATAGGTTCTTTTCCCTTTTTCAGATTTCTTTGGGATACAGACCTAGTAGTGGTATTGCTGGATCAAAGGGTACGCACAGTTTTGTAGCCCTTTGGGCATAGCTCCAAATTGAATAGCAAGATTCTTAAAGAGTTTCTCAGGACCATCATTTTGAGAGAGAGACAGACAGACAGAGAAATTGTGTCTCTTCATAAATAACTAAGGGATCTTTTAGGCATAGGACCTTACATATGGAAAGATCATGTAGTCATTTTGCAGATAAGGAAACTAAGGCCAAGATAAAGTAATGACTAGTTCAGGGTCACATAGATAGCTCCCGGGTCTTCTTTTTTCTTATTCAGCCTTTTCCATTTTCCCACACACTATGTCTAAGTCAGGAATGAATGGTATTATAGATTTAGAGACGGGAGTGACCTTAGAGACCATCAAGTCTAATTCCTTCATCTAAGACCCGAGGTCATTCAGGCAAAAATCGTCATAGATGGTGTTTGAACCAAAGTCCTTTGATTCCAAAACCTGTTTTCTTTCCACTATACTAAATGTATTTGTGGTTCAGTCATCTTTTTAGTCATGTCCAATTCTTCATGACTCCATTTTTGGGATTTTCTTGGCAAAGATACCAGAGTGGTTTGCCATTTTCTTCTCTAGCTCATTTCACAGGTGAGGAAACTGAGGCAAACAGGATTAAGTGACTTGCCCAGGGTCACACAGCTAGTAAGTGCCTGAGGCCAGATTTGAACTCAGAAAGATGAGTCTTCCTGACTCCAGGCTCGATACTCTATCCACCTATCTGCCCAACCAATACATTAGAGAGTTATGAAACAAAGCCCTTTCTCTCCTGCCACATACTATTAGAGTAACAAGTCATTTAATCTCTCTGGACTTTAGTTTGCTCACCTATAAAATGAGGAGGAGAGGCATTGAGGTATAGTGGGTTAAGAGCTGGCTTTGGAGGCAGGAGGAGCTAGGTTCAAGTATGACCTCTGACACATACTTAAATACATAGCTGTGTATTACTGGGCAAGTCACTTAACTTCTCAGTGGCCCAGACACATCTCTAAGACGATAAATTGCATAGGTACTTCTGCATCAGAAGAAGAAATTTATTACTAAGAGCTTTCTACACTGATAAAGTCACAGGTAAAATATTTTTTAAATTGAAAATTGGGATAATAATACTTTCATTACTTATCTTCAAAACCTCTGCCCCTGTCTAATTATGGCACTTCACTTAGCACTGGGGGCCCTCACCCTAGAACATCCAATCATCCCTACAGACTTCTCAAGCTGGAATAGCCCTCTGTAAGACTCACCTCCTTCTTTCATCGATGAGTTCTTTCTGGGGCCTCCATTTTGTGGAGGGGCCCCTGGAAGACCTTCATTCTCCCCCACACTCTGTTCTCAGCTTCCATACTTCAAAACCATGCTCCAACGGTAGGTCCCATTGTCCCCCTTCACCCTCTTTCCTTCTCTCTTTTGTGCATTGACTTCCCCCATTAGAATGTAAGCCCCTCAAGGGCAAGGACTGTCTTTCTTTTTGTTTATATTTATACCTCCATGTGCACAGTGTTTGGCACACAGCAAATGCTTAATAAATCCTTCCTTCCTTTTTTTCACTTTATCTTAGATGATCTCTGAGGTCTTTCCATTTCTAAGATTCTATAAAATTCCAACATTATATTGTATCATGAATCAAACCCAAACTAAAAAGACATAATATTGATTTTTATGCTAAGGGCTAACTCCCTCAGAAAAATATAATAAATTATTCTGTGCAAGGAATGGAAATAATTCCAAGTTGTTTCCAAATGCAGATGATCTTTCATTTATATTAACTAGTCAACACACAGTTTTAAACCCATCAATCTTACAATGTATCCAAATGATCCAAAATGCAAGTTGAATGAGAAAGTGAGGATACTAGTGAGACTTGTATACCTGATATACAAGTCTGAGTTCAGTTTTGTTGATTGCAAGTAATTTTATGCATGTTAAATTTAGCATGCATTATGTCATCACTCATAAGAAATGCCTATTCTTTCTAAAAATAATTTGTAAGCATAGACTTTCAACTTTTATTGTTATTAGTCTTTAAAGTTATACATGCTAATTGATTTCATTATCTTCAATAAAAGGTTTTAAGTAAATATAGTTAAGAGTAACCAAGATTTCTGGAGGGAAAAAAGCCTATGTGCACCTTTGAATTGTATCTGGTGCCATTTGAATTTAGCTTAGTAGATTTCTTAGCAACCTTCATCAATTTAAAGGTCTGCCCCCGTGTTTAATAATATCTGACTGATACGAATGGGTTGAAAAAATAACACTACACAAATGTCAGCTGTTATTTCATTCAATGAATTCTATCAGGTAGATGCTGGGGAGTAGAAGGAAGAGCTAGACCTTTACACTTCTAAACTTGATAGTTTGTCCATTGTTTCACAGCCTTGTTTCACAACCTACATAAACAACTTTTTTTAAATTAAGTTTTTTATTGATATCTTTTGTTGTTGTTATTGTTGTTATTTTTACATCACCAAAATTTCCCCTGGTATTCCTCTCCTTACCTTTCCCAGATAACCATCCCATAGAACAAATAGTTTTTCGAATTCAATTTCAAGTTGTATCGGAAACAAGATTCACTTTTTATGATTTATGTGTATTTTGGTACAGTCTTTGACAACTTGCTGATTTCCAGAATATCTTGCAAGAACTGTAACCAGAGTTATAGCTAGCTCAAGTGAGCCAGTGGCTCCAGCTTTAATAACTTATAACTGCACTAAGACTTTTGGGACTTGTTTTGGCATCTAAAGCTCTTCACAACTTCCTACCTTTTCAGTCTTCTTGCACTTTATCACACTCTGTGGTGTAACTACATTGGCCCGTTTGCTGTTCCTCAAGCATGACACTCTATCTCTGGTCTCTGTTTTTTGCTCTGATTGTCCCCCATTCCTGAAATTGTTGAGGTCTGAGGGGTTGAGACCCCTCAAAGACCAGAGTACAGGGCGGGGTTGTCTGGAAAGAATTCACAGACTCAAGCATTCTTTAAGTCAAGTTGGCAAAAAGTTTATTGTTATACTTTTCAGCAGGCAAGGATTCTTAAGGAACCTGCAACCTTAGAGGGGTATGGTTAAAGTTTGTATAGGATACAATATAAGGAAACATGTGCCAAATATGCTAACTAGGTGATTCAGGGTGAGATTAGGGAGTGGTTAAGGAGTGGTCAGTTCTTAAAGGAATGTGCACTTTTTGTATCTATTGTGCAGGTGTTTTACCCAGAGTTCACTAGGAAAAGCCCACAAGGAGAGTCACACGGAGGTATGGTTTTAGGCCTACTATGTCACTAAGTTAACTAGCGGTCAGGGGTAACTGAGAGTTGCCCAGTCTGCCACCAGTCAATGTCTTGTTTGACAAGATTGATGAAGGGAGTATGCATAGGTCTTAGGTCTAGAATACAGATAATGAGGAGTCCAGGATGTAGATAATGAGGTAGGGCAGTAGTATAGATAGTGCAGTGGGTAAGAATATTTTTATGATCCAGCGCAAAGCCAGTTCAAACTAATAATCCCTTCAGGCACTGTTTGTAATTGCACCAGGGAGAGAGATAAGGGTCTTGCTGGGGCCCACTCATGAGTAATTGCTAGGCACAGTGTCCTTGGGCTGGGAAGAAACTGCCAGGAATAGTGTTTCTGAGGGTAGGGAGAAACATGGTCATGGAATTGGGGTTCCAGTACAAGCACCCAAGCACTCCATGACCTCTGCCTCTTGTTTTCCTGGGTGTCTGTCAAGATTTAGCTCAAATACGGCTGCAGGCAGCCTTTCCCAGTTTCTTCTGCTGCCTCTCCTCTTGAGATTACCTTCCATGTGCTCTGAATACATGTATTAAGTTCACATATATTTTATATGTACCTAGTTACTTCAATCTTGTCTTCTCCATTAGAAAATAAATTCCTTGAGGATAATCAATGCTTTTGACTTTCTATCTGTCCTCAGTATTTAGTAGAGTGCAAGGCATGTATAGTAAGTACTTAATAAATGCTCTTGACTGGCTGGCTAACTGAAGATCCTGGAAGATGTAACAAAACAGGGCAGAGATTTATATCTTGATCCACACTAAGGTTTTTCTTTTCTTTTTTTTTTTTTCTAGCTGGGCACTGAGTAGGAAGAGGGTTTTGATTTGGTTTTGATATTCTCAATAATTCTTAGAAGCTTGCAATAGCAGAACTAGATAAAACACAAGACTTAGGACCATTTACTCTAGGCCATGGAGTCAGGATCCAGGTGGCTTAGAGTGGTAAGCATTTCAGTCAAGTTTTTGGCCTTAGAGTTGAAAGGCAGAGTAGAGACATGGACCAAGGGAATATTAACCCCCACGGACCCTGCTTCTGGTGGGAGGAGGAAATATGATCTAAGGGGCAACTCCCACATTTTTCAAATGATAAAGGAGGAGGGTTACTATCTCAAATATGTATATATATACAAATATGCTAACTAGGTGATTTAGGTGATACATATATATGTATATATAGAGACATATTCAAATGTATATGTCTATATGTACATATAGACATATATATTCAAATATATGTCTATATGTTCAAATATATGTATGTATATTCAAATATATACATATTTGAGATAGTAACCCTCCTCCTTTATCATTTGAAGAGTGTGGGGCTTGCCTCCTAGATCATATTTCCTATATATATGCATATATATCTCCAAACTGTGCCTCACATCACCCTCTGATAGTTATCCAAATATAATTCTATACCCCATTGACAATTTTGAAACAAACTAGTATCTGGCTGAGAGAGATTGCTTAATTGGTATTTACATCTCCAAATTAAGGGGTTAGCAGGTCACCTGGGATTCAGCCTTATACTAGTCACTTCATTTTTTGTCATTTTCTTTTTCTGTACCTCAATTTTCTCTTTTGTGACATGAGCATAGTAATTTCTGATACGTGATTCAAACTAGGAGAAATTAGAATGAAAATTCCTCAAACTTTTTGTCTTCTGCAAAAGAACAAAAAAAATTTTGCATCTGTTGAAACTAAAGGTTTGGCACCATGATTATTACTTTTTAAAAAAAATGATTGGGGCAGCTAGGTGGCGCAGTGGATAGAGCACCGGCCCTGAAGTCAGGAGGACCTGAGTTCAAATCCAGCCTCAGACCAAACACTTGACACTTACTAGCTGTGTGACCCTGGGCAAGTCACTTAACCCCAACTGCCTTAAAAAAAACAACAACAACAATCTTCAGAAGGGAAAAGATTGCTGATGGATAGAATCCTTGAATATGGCTGGATGTGACTGAGCTGCTGGGCAGGAAAAACCTACTGTTCTGTTGGTCTTTTTTAATTTTTCTTAACCATTCAAAGGGTAAATTTGCATCAGCAAGTATTTTGTGTTACAGTATAGGAAACTGGGGCCATTAAGATTTCTACTTCTTTGTTACATGCAATGAAAACCTATCTGCTGATTTCTCCCCTTTATAGCCCTTTGGGCGGAGTTCCAAATTGTTCTCCCCACCATGCTTGGATCAGTTCACATGGAGGTTCTTATTGATGGTTCAAATAACTTGGTCAGGATGTGGTTTGCAACGCTGTATTTTACATTTTCTATAGTTTTTAAGAGTAGGCTATCAGATAGCAAACTTGGGCCTGAGGAGCTCAGCAGTATTATTGTCCTCCTCCGTGTCTCTGTATTTCTTTCTTTCTTTTTCTTTTTTTTTCTTTTTGGTAAGGCAATCAGGCTTAAGTGACTTGCCCAGGGTCACACAGCTAGTAAGTATCAAGTGTCTGAGGTTGGATTTGAACTCGGGTCCTCCTAACTCTGAGGCCGGAGCTCTGTCCACTATGCCACCTAGCTGCCCCCAGTATTTCTCATTATGGTCTATTTGAAAGGGTGCCCTGAACTAGGGTGTTCAAAGATTGGAACTCTGATTTTGGCTCTGCCACTTAGTAGGTAAATAATCCTGGTCAAATCACCCAATGTTAACAAAAATTAATTTAAAAAAATTTTGGCGGGGCTTGAAGCCAGAATACTTGGGCTTGAATCCTTCTTTGGATCCTGCACCATAGTGCAGAGTTCTGGGCCTGCAGTTAGGAAGACTGATCTTCCTGAGTTCAAATATGGCTTCAGATAACTAACTGTGTGACCTTGGGCAAGTCAGTTAACCTTGTTTGCCTGTTTCTTCATCTGTAAAATGAGCTGGAGAAGGAAATGGCAAACCATGCCAGTATCTTTGCAAAGAAAACTCCCAAAATAGGGTCACAAAGAGTCAGATACAACTGAAATGATTGAATGATAAAGACAAGGCCCCTTCCAACCCTAAATCTATGATGCGGTAGAAAGAGAATACATCCCATGCAATGGATGACCAGGCAAATACATGGAGGTACTCAGGAGGCACGCAGTAGTCTAGTTTGGCTGGAATGTGAGGTCGGTAAAGAGGAGTGGTATGAAATAAGGCCTTCAAAGATAGATAGGAACCAGTTTTCAGGGGGTTGTAAGTGCTGGGCTGTGGATTTTGTAATTTTTCCTCTGGAAGCAATAGGGAATCACCAAAAGCTTTTGAGCAGTGGAGTGATGTGTCTCCACCTGTGCCTTAGGAATAGCATTTAGGCATATGTTTGGAGGATGGGCTGGACAAGAGAGAGACTGGGAGCAGGAAGGCAATTTAGGAGGGTATTGCAGGGGCCCAGGTGAGAAAGGATAAACCCTGAACACAAGTGGTGGCTGTGTAAGTGAAGATAAGGGGACTGGTAAATGAAATACCATACAGGTAGAAGAAATAACACTTGACAACAGATTGTGTACTGGCGGTGGTAAGGAAAAGGGAAGAACCAAGGATGGTTGACCTTGAGTTTCCTGATCTGTGAAAGAGATAGCCGTAGTGGATAGAGCGTTGGAATAGGAGTCGAGAAGTCTGAGGTTCAAATCCTGCCTCTGACCCCATAGCTGTATGATCCCAGGTAAGGGGCTTTACCTTTCTGCACCACAGTTTCTTTATCTGTAAAATGAGGGGGGTTGTTAGATGGTCTCTGAAGTCCTTTCTGGCTCTAATTATAATCCTGTGACACGTAAATTAAGTATGTGAAAATGTTTTGCAAAATGTGAAGCATTGTACAAAAATAACCAAATATAATAATAATACATAGTGTAAATAATAATCAATATAAAAATTATTTAAAAAAATAAATCGAATAAACAAAAATAATTCAGGGCTTCTAAAGCATTCTGGGTTCACATTGATTCCAGGGGGCTTGACTCCAAAGGCGGCAAATCTCTCTTCCTTTGGCTTTTTGTCCCCTCCTGGATTAATCCAGGAAAGTCTTCAAGATAAAACTTAGTTACAGGGTTTCCCTTTAACGTTGGTAACTAGATCCCTTACCACCAAGCTATGTGGTGGACAATATGGGTATCAGGTCAGGAGTGGAGAAACTGTGGCCTTGAGGCCACATGTGACCTTCTAGGTCCTCAGACGCGGCTTTTTGACTGAGTCCAAACTTCATAGAATAAAAGGATTTGTTCTGTAAAACTTGGACTCAGTCGAAAGGCCACACCTGAGGACCTAGAAGGCCACATGTGGCCTCAAGACCGCAGGTTCCTCACCCCTCGTATTAGGTAAAGGACAGCTATTTATTTCTTACACCACAGAAACTTCATTAGATGCAAAGGACCCACAGGTGCATAAGAACAAATACAAGAAACAGAAAACACTCCAATAGTTCGTTACACTTATTATATGCCCCCTGGAAAGTAAAGAATCTTTGTGTGACTTCCAAGCAGATATTTCACACTTTCCTAGGGCCTGCACTATTTGACTAACTCACAATGTCCAGGTCTCCTGGCCAGCCAGGCTATGATATTCTTTAGTCCTTCAGGTGCTGGCTGACCCTGGTAGTGGTCTTCTTCTCCTATGCTGGGATCCTGACTTCTGTAATTCCAAAAACTGAGGAAGCACTAAGGCTAGAAACTTTCATTTCCCAGGGGCATCAGTTACCTGATTCAGAAAGCAGCATTCATGGACTATAGGTCCAGTCCTACTATAAGCCACCATTTCTATTGGGTAGTTTGGGAAAAGGGAAGAGAAATCTCCCCGCCCAATCCAAGGGAAAGAAAATACTAGAAAAGGGTCTCAAGGTAGAGGAGTCTCCTGAGAGAAAAGTCCCTCACTCTTAAAGGCCACGAAGGTGGAAGGGTCGTCCAACAACAATCTGTACCCCCAAATCAGTCCCTAATCATCCTAGAAAGGTGCACACCCTTCAGCAAGGGACTAGAGCTCACAACTAGCTCCTCACAGGTATTCCAGGCTAACAAAGACCCACATTCTGTAATTACACCAAGTGGATTGGGGGATCTGTAAACCCAAGCAGGGGTTCCCCTTATCACCCCTGGTACTTAAACAAAAATATGCCATTATTATTTTTATAAAATAAGGTAATTAATATTGGAATCAGAGATCTAGAATTGGAAGAGACCTCAGAAGTCATCTAATCTAAACCCTCGTTTTACAGGTGAGGCAACTGAGTCCCAGGGAAGTTAAGTGATTTGTCCATGGTCACATGCCTTTGGTATCATTTAAGAGAAGGTCTGGCTCCAGAAACAGAGTTTCAAATCCATCTTCAGACACTTACCAGCTGTGTAACTCTAGCAAGTCACTTAATCTCTGCCTGCCTCAATTTCTTCAGCTGTAAAATGGGGATAATCATAACACCTGCCTCCCAAAGTTGTTGTGAGGGTCAAATAAGAGAATAATTGTAAAGCCCTTAGCACAGTACCTGGCACTTTGTAAATGCTTGTTTCCTTCTCTGGACGTCTTCATTATTATCACATAACTCTAATGGGAACTAATACTTAGTTGCCTGTGTGAAAATGCCGAGTAACCAAATAACATTGTTGTACATCATCTTTAGGCTGCTTCTAGGTAGTGTGATGTATAGAGTGATGAACCTGGGATCAGGAAGACCTGAGTTCAAATTCAGCCTCAAATTAGCTGTGTGACCCTGAGCAAGTCACTTAAGCTGTTTGCCTCAGTTTCCTCATCTGCAAATTGGGGACGATGATAATAATAACACCTACGTCTGGGTTGTTGTGAGAATCAAATGAGATAATAATTGTAAAGCACTTAGCATAGTGTTGGGCACATTCTGAGCACTATATAACTGTTAGTTATTATTATTATTATTAACTGAATTCAGACCCCAGTTTTCTACTCACCTCACAAGAAAGGGCATGAAGGAGATTCTATCCCAGCCATATCTTATGGAGTCTTTCAACATCTTTTGTGTTTATTTTTAGGTATTTCAGAATCTGAGGATTCATTTTAGGAAAAATGCTTCTTCTTGTTCTTCAGATACAGTACATTTCATTAAACCCAATCTGGAGCTGTCAGACTGCCAACAAAGTGATATTGATGTTAAGTTTCATAGCAACACTTGATGATTATACAGGTAAGTGTGCACCTAATCGGCCTGGGTATTTATTTTCCTCTCTTGCATATTCCTCACCCTTTATCCCTCTACCCCAAAACACCTCACTTTAAGGAGAAAATCTACACAAATATTTTCTTTGGGTTTTTCCTCTTCTTTCCCCCCACCCCTTGCCACTACCACACACATAGCCCCTATCCTCCCCCTACTGTCTCTCTCTGTCTCTTCTCCCTTCTCTCCTTCCCTGCTTCTCTCTCTTCCTCCCTCCTCTGTCTCTGTTTGTCTGTCTGTCTGTGTCTGCTTTGAAATAGGTATAGCTCCTGGGGCTTGTGATAGAAGTTTCTATAAGCAGAAGGCCCACTGTCTTTGCCAGGATGGACAGAGTGTTAAAAATTAAGGAGTAGTCTCTTGCTTATTTTTTTTTTTAGGCAATTGGGGTTAAGTGACTTGCCCAGGGTCACACAGCTAGTAAGCGTCAAGTGTTTGGTCTGAGGCCAGATTTGAACTCAGGTCCTCTTGACTTCAGGGCCAGTGCTGTATCCACCGCACAACCTAGCTACCCCTAGTCTCTTGCTTATTGTTTGGGGTAGGGGAAGAGAAGAATTACACACTACACAATTCTCAGTGCTCCCAATTCTCCCTCCTTCTTATTCCTGGACTGAGTTTTTCTGGGTTGCAATTGCTGTCATGCCTCTCATACTAGGGAGAATTCATAGGTAATGAGCTAGAATTGTGCCAACTGCCTAGCCCTCTCTCTATGAGTCAAAAATGCTAACATCCCAAATATGAAACTTAAAAGGAAAGGAAATCCTAAATTTAAATACTACCTCTCATAATTTTGTAAACCACCTCTCGCTTTCAAATATATACAGATCTTCTTTTCCCCCTCCACCAATAGTTCTTCATTTTGCTGCATCGTGGACCTCTTTGGCAGTCTGGTGAAATCTGTGGACCCCTTCTCAGACAATGTTTTTAAACAATGGAAGGAAATCCCAAAATTCAGTTAAAGGTTAATGAAAATAAAGTTGCAATTTTCCCCCCTCCAACTTCATGGAACTCCTGAAATCTGAACAGGCACTTAAAGTGTCTGTTGACCCTAGGTTAAGAACTCTCGTTCTAGACTAACTTGATTAATTTTTAAAAGAAAGGCAAAATGTCAGTAGAGTCTAATCAGGATGATAAATCTACAGCTGGAAGAGACCCTGGAGGTTCATTAATTCAGGCTCTTATTTACATCAAAGAAACTATGTCTCTTAAAGGTACAGCGACTTGCCCAGGGTCACACAGGCATTAAGTTGTGAATTTGAGATGTAAACCCAAGTCTTCTGACTCCGCCTCTCTTTTCACTATATTATTCTGCCTTCCTAATTGACTTTTTCACTTGATTGCTCTCTAACTCCCTTTTTTTTTTTTCGGCCAAAGACAAGGTTTATTAGAGATCAGACATATTGCAGTGGCTAGATTTTAAGAATCTGAGCACCTTAATAGAGACAAGATGGACCTTATATACAGAAAGACTGGAGGGGAGATCTAAGGAGGATCTGGATGGGAGTGGCCAGTAAGCTGGGGTGAACAGAATGCCAGGGACCTGAACCAAATGGCCCAGGGAGAATGGAGTCTAGATAAGATTAAGGGTGGGAAGCGGCCAGAGGCTATCGGGAGGTAACAGAACAGTATAGGGAGATTGGACATAGCCACAATGAAAGGCCAGTTGATAGGATTATAGCCTTGGTTGAAAGCCAGAGATTTGGCCAGGTAGAAAAGTCCAGGGTTTTTCCTTTTGGGGGTTCCAGATCCCAAAGACATGATCTTTTCCTTTTAGGGGTTCAGATTCCATCCCCATCATTCCCCCCCTCAAACAAAGGGGACCCAAATTCTTTTGGGGTAAGGGACAAAGGTCTTGGCTTCTGAAACTGCTTCCTGCTGGCAAGGGGCATAGAGCTGTCCCTGCCTCAAGGGGGTCCCAAAGATGTTCACTGGAACCGAGCACAGGCTGCATTCAGGGGATGTTGTAGGGGACATTGGCTGGTACCCACTGTTTGCTACCAGCAGTAGGTAAATGGTCTGTAATCCAAGTTCAGAGGCTAGCTTCTTTACCTTAAGCAGGATGTGCTGAACCCGGATGATGCTTCCAGGCAAAGGTTGCCCCAGGGCCCATGGCCATTGCCAATGGGGCCCATGCTATAGAGGTGAATTCAGAGGTAGGGGCAGGGGAAGGTGAAACTCTCCTGTCCTATGAGAGGGGTTAACAAATATGTCTTGACTCAAGGGAAGGGAGTGGGAGAAAGGAGTGACCAGGGTTGTAAGGAGGCGTTTCAAAACTCCTTAATGATCAGTCACAAAACTTTCAGAATCT
Organism: Vombatus ursinus; assembly: GCF_900497805.2. Lineage (NCBI taxonomy): Eukaryota > Metazoa > Chordata > Mammalia > Diprotodontia > Vombatidae > Vombatus > Vombatus ursinus. The sequence continues at coordinate 57,565,253 of NW_020954596.1, forward strand.
GCTAAGATGTTTTTAGCTGTTCTAACGTTTCCCTGTAACCTCCATGAAGGAGGATTAAGGGGTGTAGGGGGAAGGCAGTAAGTAAGCCTCAGGGAACCAAAAAGCACCTGCAGTTTTCCCAATTATCTAGCACGGAGAGAACTGATGGAATTAGGCATACTGGATAGGTCATCTGCCCTTGTCCTTGGTACTGTGGAAGCTGTACCCAGGTTCATGGACTTGCACCAAACCAGTGGACTGAGAGCCTGAGAGCATCAGGCCTTATAACTGTCTGCCCGAAAAGCACCTCCAAGCTTTGCTAGATGCCTGGAGAGTTACCCTAACTGCAGGGCAAGAAAGAAGAGGGGGAGGCTTACATACCTTCCAGTCTTGGGTGGAGAAGAACTTGGAGTTAGGTAGCTCCCCCGTATGGGCCACCAAAATGTTGAGGTTTAAGAGTTTAGGGGTGCTAGGACCCCAAAATATTGAGAGCAAGGGACACGGTCCTTCCCGAATGAATTTGACCCAAGCCTTCCTTCAGCTAAAGACAAGGTTTATTTGAGATCAGCCATATTGCAATGGCTGGGTTTTAAGAATCTGAGCTCTTGGCTAGATTATGAGAATCTGAGCCACTCTCTAACTCTTAGTGAGTCAATGTCCTTAAGTAAATGGGTAGAGGTAAAACCCTTTTTCTGACACGGACTAAAATCTTGATACACCTTAGTAGTATGTAAGTTCCTAAGACTAAAATAATGCATTACCTGGTGGCCAACCTTCTGGTGGCATAGCAGAGGTGTCAAACTTGTGGCCCACAGAACACCCAATGCATCCTGAACCAGATTAAAATGCACTTGGGAAATGTTTAACAAAATAAATTAAAATATAATACAACATAATTAATGTTAATTTGTGGTTTTCTAAGTCAATATGCTGCTCTGAGGGAGCTGTTTCTATTTGAGTTTGATACCACCGGCATAGAGGATAGAATATGACTTGGGGTCAGGAAGACCTGTGTTCAAATCCTACCTCACTTACTAGATGTGTGGCCTCTCTGGGTCTCAGCTTCCTCATCTGCAAAATAAAGGGGTTGGACTGGATGACCTCTATTTAAGGTCCTTCCAGCTCTAAATTTAAGACCCTATGATTTTATTGTGATAAGTCTCTCAGAACGGAGCAAAGCTGGTTCTTGGATAAGAAATATGGAGTCTGCTTCTGTGGTTCTTTGAAATATTTCCGGCTTACTGGGACCTACCAGACCTCATCCTCTCCTAGCTTAGCCCTCCAAAATTCAGAATTATCTCCACGCCCCAACAAAGCATTGGGGGAACATGGCAGAGGAGTGCCTAAACAAATAACTGCAATGCCAAGTGGATCTTCAAGGGCATAAGAAAGGTACAGATACAGAGAAATAAGAGTTCTGAGGAAGAAAAGGGAATTTCTGGTGGGGAGAGGGGTTATGTGGCCCATGGAGATGGATGGACAATTTCAAAATGTGGAAATATGAGTAAGGAAGTAACCAGATTATTTGTTATTGAGTCGATTCAGTCATATCTGACTCTTCTTGACCCTTTTTGGGATTTTCTTGGCAAAGATACTGGAGTGGTTTGCAATTTCCTTCTCGAAACTCATTTTACAAATGAGGAAATTGAGGTAAACAGGGTTAAGAGACTTGCCCAGGGTCATACAGTCATTATGTCTGAGGCCAGATTTGAACTCAGGAAGATGAGTTTTCTGACTCCAGGCCTGGCACTCTATCCACTGTGCCACCTAGTGGCCCCAAATATTACATGACTTGTTCTGTAATTGGAAAGCTGTGAAATCCCAATTTGATGCTTTCTTCCTCAGGTGACTCAGGTCAGTGACCTTGGGAGTTTATCAATCAATAAATCAGTAAACATTTATTAAATATTTGATACGTTCCAGGCACTGTGCTAAGCACTGGGAATTCAAAAAGAGGCAAAAACCAGTCTCTGCCCCCAAGGAACTCAGAATCTAATATTGTTAATCTTCCATGGCTGCAACCTGGGATAGCATTAAAAAAGAGAGAGAGAGAGAGAAATCAGTGAAAGGGAAACTTCTTTAGATCTTCTTGGGAGTCTTGGGTTTTAAACACTAAGTTTAACTGCTTCTCTGAAATGTTAAAAACTAACTTTCAAATGTCTAGAAGCAAATTTAAGACTTACGGTAGGCAATGGAAACATCAGCAATGGAAAATAAGACACCTCCATTACAAAATTTATAGCTCTTATCTTTTTCCCTTTCTCTTTCTGAGAAAAAAAAAAAGACTGTTTTTATTAGACTAGTGCAGGGGTGGGGAAATCTTCTGCCTTGAGGCCACATGTGGCCCTCTAGGTCCTGAAGTGTGGCCCTTTGACTGAATCTAAACTTCACAGAACAAATCCCCTTAATAAAAGGATTTGTTCTGTAAAACCCATCATATGTGTGAAGTCATACAAAACACATTTTCATATTAACTAGGTTGCAACAGAAAAAAAAGGAAAAAAAATAAAGTGAAAAAATATGCTTCAACATGTACTCAGGGTTCATCAGTTCTCTCTCTGGAGGTAAATAGCATTTTTCATCATGAGTCCTTTGGAATTGTCATGGATCATAGTATTGATCAGAGTAGTTAAGTCCTTCACAGTTGATCATCCTTACAATATTGCTGTCATTGTGTACAATGTTCTCCTGGTTCTGTTCACTTCACTTTGCATCAGTTCATGTAAGTCTTTCCAGGTTTTTCTAAAAGCTTCCTTCTTGTTATTTCTTATTGCATTCCATCATACTCATATACCACAACTTGTTCATCCATTTGCTAATTAATGGACATCTCCTCAATTTCCAAATCTTTGCTGCCGCAAAAAGAGCCACTGTAAATATTTTTGCACACATATATCCTTTTCCTCTTTCTTCTATCTTTTTGAGATATTGCTGGTATTGCTGGGTCAAAGGGTATACCCAGTTTGATAGCCTTTTAGGTATAGTTACATATTGCTCTCCAGAATGGTTGGATGAGTTCACAACTCTACCAATAGTACATCTGTGTCTCAATCTTTCCATATTCCCTCCAATCTTGGTCATTTTCCTTTTTTGTCATATTAGCTGATCTGGTAGGTGTGAGGTATACCTCAGAGTTGTTAACATGCATTTCTCTAATTGTTAGTGATTTAGAACATTTTTATATGACTATTGGGGCACCTACATGGCACAGTGGATATAATGGACCTGAAGCTGGGAAGACTCATCGTCCTGAATTCAAATTTGGCCTCAGACACTTACTAACTGTGTGGCCCTGGGCAAGTCACTTAACCCCGTTTGCCTCTCAGTTTCTTATCTGTCAAATGAGCTATAGAAAGAAATGGCAAATCATTTCAGTATCTTTGCCAAGAAAACCCCAAGTGGGGTCATAAAGAGTCGGACACAACTGAAACAACTGAACAACTGAATTGATAGCTTTGATTTCTTTGTCTGAGAAGTGCCTGTTCATAGTCTTTGACCATTTATCAATTGGGGAATGGCTCATATTTTTATAAGTAAAATCTTTTTAAAAATGCCTTTTAAGCCTAATTTTTTTTTTGACCCTGTGATTTCAGCAATAAGCAAACCTTCCACCAGTCTCAGAGAATTTCCTGGGGCACTTAGAGCTGATACTGTGCATATTTACATGTTTAGGATTTGATACCTAAGCTTGATTCATGGGTGTTTGTTTCATCATGAGATCCCTGGTTGCTAAAATGTTTGCTTTCTTGTCTGTCTCACCTTTCTGATTTTATTCAATTATCTATAATCAGCATTAGTTAAAAGGTTACAATAAAACAGCTAAGGATATAAAAGGACATCATGTACCTTGCTGAGACAGACCAGCAATTAACATCCTACGTGACTGGGCACTTTCTTTTTTGGCTAGGTAATGAAGTTAAGTGACTTGCCCAAGGTCACACAGATAGTAAGTGTTATGTGTCTGAGGCTGGATTTGAACTTAGGTCCTCCTGAATCCAGAGCCAGTACTCTGTCCACTGCGCCACTTAGCTGCCCCATGACTTGGTGCTTTCAATGATGAGTTGTAAACCAACTAATAGCCAACTTTTCAGTCACATAATCAATTTCATCAATCTCTATAGATCCCTTCAGTGACTGAATACACACATTACTTGAGAAACAACATGGACAGCATAGTAGATGAATGGGTTTTCTTTTTTCTTCTTATTACCTTAGGGTTCTGAAGAACACAGTTTGTGAAACAAACTCTACTGTCTAATATAAAGGAGTCCCTGCTCACCCGAAATAACTTAAAGCTTAGAGCTGAATATATATAGGCAGTTTGCACTTTTTGTCACGTTGTTGTTTGGACATTTCAGTCATGTCCAACTTCTTGTAACCCCGTCCGGGGTTTTCTTGGCAAAGATACTGGAGTGGTTTGCCATTTCCTTCTCCCACTCATTTTATAGATGAGAAACTGAGGCAGATAAGGTTAAGTGACTTGCCTAGGGTCACGTAGCTAGTAAGTATCTGAGGCCACATTTGAACTCAGGTCTTCCTGACTCCAGGCCTCGTGCTCTATCCACTGTGTCACTTAGCTGCCTGTTTTTATGATGATGGCTTCCTAAAAACAGCAGTCAAAAACCAGCTGGATAAAGCATATCACATTTTCCCATAAATTGGGGGTTGTTTTCCTGAACAAGGACCTGGAATTGAAAAAAAACATAAATGTGACCATGTTGCAAAATGTTACAGAAGCAAACATATGACATCTATAAATTTGTATAATATTTTAAAATAGCAGAGTAATGCTCTTAGTCCTGTTAAATAGACCATTACACATTGATCATACATGGTGGTTAAGTGTACATAAAGTATATATACTTTAATGCTTATCAAGATTATATTTTATGGTACAGTCAAGCACCTAGTAAGTATTAAAGTATCATGTTATAAATGTGTTTTCTCTAACCTTATTGTTTTGGCTACAGCAAATATTAAATATTTAATTACTAATACTTTCACTTGCCTCCTTAATACTAGAAAGGTGTTATAAGGATGACATAGCCTATTTCTCTATAAAAAGCTGACCAGAGAAATTTGAAATGATACTTTTTTTTTTGTTTTGGAAAATTTCCCTGTTGCAAGCAGAAGCCTGGAAAATAATAAGACCTGATCTCAAGCTGGGGTCAATCTTAAAAACAAAAACCACCATTTTAGCAGCTAAATATTTGAAGGCCTCACTAGGGGCTTTAGTTGTAGGGATTTGGAGAAAAGTCTTCCTTGAATCCAGACTTCTTGTTTTTCCTTTTTTTTTTAAAAAAAAATTGCTTGTCTTCTTTCCTCTTCCCTTCAAACAGAATCAAATGGAAAGAAATCACAACAGGGATGTGTAGAAGTGGGGAAGGAAGGTCAATCACTGTTTGTCACCTTTGATTGTGGGGGGAGAGGAATTTTTTGGTTGATATTACTGACATGAGCCTCAGGATTTTTATAACATTGGTTAGCAAAGTCACTTTTGTCTCTATGTATCACATATTTAAAGTAGGAAGGAATGGTTGTCCCTTCTTTCAGTCACTGGGAGGGGTCAAAAGTAGAGCCTGTAGCAGAATCATTGAGTGAATGAGTAAAGGTAATGAAGAGTGAAATATAGTATGTGTTAAATTAGATGGTACAGTTGATGAAATTATTCAGCAATCACACTGCTTTTTCATGTAGAAAGAACATCTTCATTTGGTACTTTCTGCTGAATAGGAAGTATCCCATCAGCAGTTCCAAATTAGAGTGAGTGCTGTGGACCCAAGGGCTCTGGATGGCACAGCTATAACTATCAGATTTCAAGCTGTGTCAAGACACTCACCAAATCGTTTTCTTATAGACCAATTCATTTGGGGAGACCCTAGGACAATGAGTGCCCCATAAATTGTTCCTGATAGAAGTTCTCCACAATGACTGGTACATCAAGAGTCTTCTGCTGGGAAGATCAGGGAGTGGGGGGAGCTTTGGCAAAAAACTCACCTGGAGTTCGGCTGGTAGCGGGGTGGTGAGAAGAAGTGAGAAGTCTCATAGATTATAATCCTCGGGGGTGGGTTTTGAACCCAGGCCTCTGACTCCAAAGTCAATACTGTCTCCCATTTCAGAGGCATAGTGGGAAAAACAGCTGTTCAGACAGTCTAGATGCCTATGTTCTCATTCTAACTTGACCATTAATTAGCTGTGTAGCCTTGGGAAAATCACAACTTCCCTGGGTTTCTTCTCTTTCCTCAACTGAGAGTGAGACTAGTTGATTTTTCAGGTCCTTGCCAACATTAGATTCTATAATCCTCATCATGACAAAGTCTTTGTAGTGTTCTGAGTTTGTTTTGAGAAATTGGAAAGAGGATTAATTATTTTAGTTAATTAGTTAATTAGTTAAAATTAGTGATTTTAGTTGTTGTGTTTTCTCTACTATCTCCAAGTTCCCAGCACAGCAGCAGCTGTCCTCCTCTCCCTGAACACATGGGCTGCAGCCATAGGTGGGAGCATTTTGGCAGTCTGCACCATTGCCGGGTGGCCTCAACTTCTTGGCCGCCTCATTAGCTCAGAGATGAATACTGGGAGGGCTATAACCACCATCATGACATTCTGTCTTCTTGATTTTTTTTTTCCTGTGTGTGGTATACCGTTTTTAAGTATGTACCAGGAGATAGCCAGGCTAAAGAAAGTGTGATGTACTTTTGGGTAAATGGTACATGTGAAATTCTGCAGTCAAGTGGCATTTCACTGATGTCTCAGGTCATGACCAAAATACAAGCCCTTTAGTAGGTGGACTTGAAAAGGCTGACATCTTGCTTTTCTTAAGTCAGTCACAAACATTTATTAATTACCTACTATGTGCCAGGCACTGTGCTAAGTGCTGGGCATACAAAGATAGTCTTTTTCTTTTAAATAAATGGGAAATTTTCATGATAAAGAACAAAGTGTAGTTTAAGAAAAATCTTATCAAGTAACTAAATTACTGTGTTAACTATATCCTCAGTCCATTGTGTCTCAAAAGTTACTATTATGACTAACAACCTCTTAGTATCTTGTTGTTGAGTTGTGTCTGATTCTTTGTGACCCCATGGATTTATTCACAGAGTTTTCTTGGCAAAGTGGTTGGTCATTTCCTTCTCCAGTATGTCCTCATTTTACAGATAAAGAACCGAGGCAAATAGGGATTAAGTGACTTGCCCAGGGTCCCGTAGCTAGTGAGTTTATGAGGTCATATTTGAACTCAGATCTTCTTGACTCCAGATCCAGCACTCTACCCACTGAACCACCTACTTGGATCTACTTCATATAATCAATATGTATTTTTCCCAGTGAATTTGATGTTATTAAAAGTAGTTAATCCATAGTAAATAATGAAAGAACAGCCATAATTATTTTTTTAAAACTCTTTTCCATTTATTGCAGGGAAAAAAAATAAACCTAAGACAAAAATCCATCAATGGCAATATTGCTTTGATGAAAGCATCAGAAAACTATTCTTGATAAGGTTCAGGGATGGTTGTATTACTGAGGTTAAGAGCTGTCTCTTATTTCACACATTGTGATTTTGTGTGGCCCACAGAATTTAGCCTTGAGTTCCCATTTAGTATATTTCTTGAAAACAGGGAAAAGGGTCTGTGTCTTTGTCAATGTGGAGACTTCCTTGTATAAAACTCCATCTACCAGCAGATGGCAACATGTCTATGATTTAGCAAATAAGTCTAAAGAAGTAAGAGATTATACACAGATGGAGGTCAAGTGATGTAATAGCTAGTGTTGAGCTTGGTACTAGGAATGACTCTAATTTCAAATTCTGCCTCAGATACTTACTAATTGTATGATCATAGTCAAGTTACTTAGTAAATTTTAATGATATATGAAAGATGCATGTTTTATACTTTTTCCTTAAATATTCAGCCAAGTATTAAATATATATTTTTAAAATTTCTAAGTCATCAAATAATCATTTTTCTGTTTCCGTGGTTATGAACTTATGGATATTTTAAAAAATTTAAACTATTTTTGGATCACAGATTTAGAGATGAATCAAAATTCATCTAGCTCTAATCCACTCCCTTATTTTAAAGATGAATGTTCGAACTAGGGTCCAGAGACAAAGTAACATCAGCTACTAAGTGTATTCATCCGACACAATTCATGAATTATTTTTTATTTCAAACAGATTTGAGAATTTGACACAAAATACTTTCTCCAGCTGTCCACATAACCTGAGATGTTGGGACATTCATTGCTTACTCCATTTCTTCCCTGACATCTTGGTTTTTGGTGCACTTCAAGTTTCTTTTGGTTCCTTTCAGTTGTGTGTGTGTCCTCTATCACTCTTTCCTCTTGTCTGATACTCTGATTTTCTCCTACTTCAGCTTGCTTAAGGGTTCACCCTGTGGAGAAAGATAATGAAAATAAAATCTCATGAATATTTCATTCTGTTCATAATTATACTATACATACTGTACATATACTATACATAATTATATGATGAATGGTAGGTTCTTTTTTTTGTGTTCTCTCTCTTTCTCCCCTTTCCTTTTCTTTCTCTCTCTTTCCTTCCCTCCCTCTCTTCTCTTTCTTTCTCTCTTTCCATTTTCTTTCACTCCTCTTTTCTCCTCCTCTCCCTTTCTGTCTTCCTCTTTCATTCATCCTTTCTTTCCCTCCCCCTTCCTCTCTTTCCCCTCTTCTGTCTACTTCCTTATCATCAGCATTTATCATCAGTATTATATTGAGTTAGTCCTTGAGCCCAGGGCCAATTCAAGCATAGAGCTTGGTCTGGGATTTTTATACCTTGTTAGAAATTATAATTTATTTTGGACCTATCCTGGGCCTGGAGATCCCAAGTCTGAATTAGTACTGATATAGTACTACTTAAATGATACCACTACGAGCTAAAGTATCCTTTATCCTCTTTCCCAAACTGGTGTCATATATTCTAGGAATTCAAGTACTCTTTTGTACAGAAATTATAGTTTTTCTATAAAGTGTCTCTAAAACATCCTCTGGCATATGTTAGGGATTTAAGGAGACACATTAACACTTCCATCTATTAGGAGTCCCCAGAAACCCCACTGTAATCCATTTATGGGTCTTACATCTTTACCTAGTGGATTCCCAGCCCAACAGCTTCTGTCCCACTGCCCTGCCCCATAGATAACTTTGCTCTTCCTTTCTGCAGCAACACCCTTCAATCAGCATCTTGCACCAGCACTCCCAGAAAAATCATAAGATTCTAGAGAAACATCAGTCCTTCCTCATTAGCAAAAAGTAGAGATACTTTTGAAAAACCTATTATTTCTGTAGTTCTGGTTGAGTGATTCTCTCATGGCTCCCTGAATGTGAAATTTATGAGTAAAGGACTAGCTTAAATACTGAGAGATATATGGTTCAATTACTTTGTATTTTCAAAGCTTGGTAATTAAAATGAAATTTCACCCATAATCTCGACTACTTGCATTAGGCATAAAAAAGGACTGTGGGTCAAAATGTATTAAATATTTTCTCTCAGGGACATTAGTGTTAATTATTGGACTGGATTTGATTGCTGGGCCCCCAAAAAGCCTTGAATCAGTTCATCAAACAAAAAATAATTCTAAAATGCTATTCAGAAAAAAGTGAAAATTCCCTGAAACTTTGTAGTATCATTTTGCTTTGTTCCTAATGTAATTAAGTGGATTTTATAAAGGAGTATTCCATACAGTTATTTTGGGCATCCCAAAGGTGATGGTGGTTGATTGACTAATTAGCTTACTTCCAGTTTCATCCTTCTTCCCTAAAGATTGAATTGGACCAAAACATGGAATGAAGAGGAACAAGAGCTCCAAACATTAAACTTACTCATTCTTTATTATTATTCAGAATAAATTTAACCTGCTGACTCAAACCGAAATCAAATCAACATTTATTGAGCACCCTTTGTGTGTTAGGTACTACAGGTATATAGCAGATATATAAGACTTGGTCTTTGCCATCCATATAGCCAAAGGCAAAAGACAGAAATGTGAAAAGTCTAATAACAACAGAAGATTTAAGTAACTGCAATAGAAGGGAGGTAAGGTAGCAAATGGCTTCCACTTCAAAACATTTCAGTGTTCAATTCAACATTTATTTAGCATCCGCTATTTGCAAGGCCTTGTGCTGCATTCTGGAGATTCAAAGTCAAAAAGGAAACATTCTGTCCCTCTAGGAGTTTACACTCCCCTGTAAGGGATATATGAAATAGGGCTGGAAATATGTTAAGGTGAGTATAAAATAAGGCCGGATCCAAGACAATTCCAAAGGACTTATGATGAAAAATGCTATCCACTTCCAGAGAAAGACCTGATAGAGTTTAATGCAGATTGAAGCTGATTTTTTTTGTTACTTTATTATTCTTGGGTTTTTTGGTCCGTGTTTTCTTTTGCAATGTGGCTAATATGAAAATGTTTTGCATGACTTCACATGTATATTCAATATCAAATTGTTTGCCTTCTCCAGGAAAGGAAAAGAAAGGGGAGAAAGAATATGGAACTCAGAATTTTTAAAAATTAATCTTAAAACTTTGTATATGTAATTGAGAAATATTTAACAAAATAAAAATATATTTTAACATAAAAAAATAAAACAAGACTGGAGTTGAAAACCAGATTAGGAAACAAGTATCATTAGGCGGGGAACCCTGAAGGTTGCTGATCAAAGGAAATGGTCAGATTTGTGCTTCAGGAAGATCATTTTGGCAGCTTCAGATTGAATTGGGGAGGAGAGATTGGAGGCAGGGAGACCTGTTAGGAAAATAGTAGAGCAGTCCAGGTGAGAGATAATAAAGGTCTGATCTAGGTCACATCTAGCTATGTGAGTAAAGAGAGAGAAGGGGACTGATGCAAGGGATATAGAGGTGGCAAAGTTTTGCATGTGGTGAATAAGAGAGAAGGAAGAGTCAAGGACCCTGAAGTTACAAATCTGGGTGACTTGGAGGGTAGTGCTAGCCTTAACAGAAATAAAGAAATTTGGAAAAATATTGGGTTTAGTGAGGGAGAGGGAGACGACGAATTCTATTTTGGTCAAACTTGAGATGCTTAGGAGTCATTCAGGAGGAGTCATCCTTGGGAGCAGTTGGTTATACGTGACTTGAGTCCAAGAGAGAAACTAGGGCTGGGTGTCTAAATTTGGGAGTCATCTCAGAGCTGATTTTTGAGCAGGTAGAAGCTGATGAGTTCTTCAAGCCAGAGAAGAGGTTCCAGGATAGATACCCACAGAGAAGGGGTAAGAGTTGGACAATGGTCTAGGAAGAGATCTTGGGTTCCAGCAATATCAGAAAGCTTCCACATGGAATTAATGAGAAAATAAGGAACTTACAAATAAACACTGATGCCTCTATTTCTTTTCTGACCTCAGAAGACCATAACCTTTTGTACTTAGGTCCTCCCCTATAACCTACTACTTCCCTCCTCCCTCTCTCCAGCTATCTCAGTCTATGACTGAAATCACTTTGGGCTAGTGGTATGGGGGAAAAGGTCTACAGAATGGAAAATGATTCCCATCTCCTGCTTTACTAGCAAAATGAGGAAACGCCTGTAGATGGCAGGGTGAGGGGATGAAATAGTTTGCAGAGGTTCCTAACATGGGTGATATGGAACCCCAGGAGGGGCACTGGAACAATCCAGGGGGGTGGTAGTAGCTTAGGTGCAATTGGGAGGCATTTAATAAAAATAAGGGGTTGGTGGGAAGCATAAGGAAAGAAGAGAAGAAAATTTTGAAAAACCGTTTGTACATATTTCATCTGTTGTGTAACAAAGTTAAAGTTGTAGTGATTACATTATTTTCCAAATAAACACACAAAATGCATGTTATAACCAATCAGTGATCAAGTCTGCCAACAGGTCTTCAACATTATACATATTGTCCTGAAGTCCAGTATGCGTTGGCAAGAATATGTGCATATAATGACTTGTTTATAATATGATACTATATGATTACATAACACAATATTGCATCATCAAAATTTCAATGCAGGAAAGAACTCACAAATTTAAAATAAATTACTAAATTTAAGATGCATAATTTTTTTAAAAAAATTAGATATTTTTGAAATGGCACAAATTTAAAAAAAAAACCATTAAAAGGTTAAAGAAAGTAGATTTCCAGCAGGGCACCAAGGATTTTTTTTTTAAAAGGGGGCAATGGGCCAAATAAGTTTGGGAACCTCTGCTGTAGGGCTAACCTGATTTGGTTTGTATGCAAGAGCTTCCCCAACTAGTGAAACTGTGATGCTAAGGCCTTCCAGCTGGTGGGAAGAGTTGGGCTGCCAGGGACTGAAATAACAGCATTTACATAGAGCTTTAGAGTCAGAGGATTTACAGGCAGATGTTCTGTAACTCAAATATAAGATTGTACCAGTGATGGAAGCCAAGGTGGAAAGATGGGGACAAGAGTAAACTAAATTGGATCTGGAAGAATTTGAAATAAGGGACAATGCTATGGTTTGTTATAGAAATGCCAAAGTGAGATGAGGAAAAACCGGGCAGGAGCCTTGCAGCTGGAACCACCCGGCCAGTCTAACCATTGTTGGCACCAAATCCTTTGATACAGTAAGTAATGTTTTGAAGGTTAGTCAGAAAAACCTTTACCGAGATAGGGAGAGTTGGACTCAGCACCTGTTTTTACCCCTTTGGGAGTGGGTATACTTCTTCAGGTTGGATGAGGGAAGGTCATTCTCTTCCCCTCATGACTTTAGGTCCTTCTTCACCATAACTAGGGGTGAAAGTAGATGTCAAAGCCCCAGAGACATCCTAGTCATCCATTTCTCAGAGTTTTAATTGCTGGGATAGTAAATGGCAAACAGTAACCAATATTTGGAACATATGATTTCAGGAAATACAAATGTATATGAGTTGTATAGTTTCAGCTCTCTCCAAGAGTGCCTCAGATTGTCATAGAGGGCTATTTACTGTCTGCAATCGCTTTGGCACAGGGCAGAACTTGCACATGAATGATCAATCAATGAATGATTATTTATTAAGTGACTACTGTATGGGGCCAGCATTGCTCTGTCTAGGCTCTGGCGATACAAAGACTATTCCGTATGTGTATGTTGAATGAACAAAAGCCAGTATGGGGGGAGCTTGTACAAAAATAAGTTGTGAGTTCTGAATTTGGAATAACTTAAACTGAAGAAATTTAAAATGAAACCCGTCTCCTGATAGAGGCCTTGGTAAGCTTGGATTTGTATAATTTACCCAGCACTTGTTTTTCACCCTTTCTATATCTGTATTGAAAAAAAAAAGTCTCTTGTTAGCAATCAAGATGGCCACATTTTCATTTTATTTTCTACTACCAATAAAATGTTTTCATGGGGATGTGACATAAACAATTTCTCTAAAGTTAAATTGATGAAAGGGAAATCATGTTGTAATTTCCTTCCGCATTTCTGTTTTAATAATAATATTCTTGAGAGAACTTCCTTGCATGAATATTCATTTCTTCTGGCTCTAGAGAGTTACAAGGCAAGCCGTGTTTTCCAGAGGTCTGGATGTTATTACTACAACATAGATTTTTACAGGATTGAAACATGTATGCACTTCCTCCTCATCAAAATTATTCTTTAACCTCTTTTCTAAAATATCATTAACCAGTAGAATAAATTCAAGACTAAAAACAACCCTTCTTCTTGTGTTAGTTCCTTTGAGTCTCGTAAGTTTTCTGCCACCCCACCCCTTTTTGTTCAGTTTTATGGATGCTTATTGGTATAGGATTGCTATTGTTAGGACACTGATAGAAAACTCATGAGAAGGAATTAGGCAAAGGGTAAGCAATTTTTTTTTTTAGGCAATTGGGGTTAAGTGACTTGCCCAAGGTCACGCAGCTAGTAAGTGTCAAGTATCTGAGGCCAGAATTGAACTCAAATCCTCCTGATTCTAGGGCCAGTGCTCCATCCACTGTGCCACCCAACTGCCCCTTAAATTTTTTTTAAAGCATATTTTCACTGGAATCTGACAGGTATTCAGGTCCAACTTTATTTTTGTTTTTATTTTTATGTTATCTATAGTCAGACCTGAGTCCTAGCTATTGCCAAGAGTCCAGATTCCCTCTGGGTTTTCTCTTTGATTTTGGGAATATGGGGTGATAATACAGACAAACTCCATTATAATACTGGTGTTTGGCAGACAAGGCTAACACTAGCACATTGTGTTCTAAAATAACTTTTTTCCTATATTGTTGTTTTGTCTTGGAAGATGTTCTTTGGCATATTTAAAATGCATCATAAACAACAAGCCATCTTACAATAATAATAATAGTGTTCTCCTGACCTTATACTCCAGAACTGTCAAGACCACCTTGGGATTCACTGATCAAAGGAGCCCTGTGGCCAATTGTTGATTATTTCAGAGACCGGTTATCTCAAGAGATGATGAATTCTGTAGGTTTTTCTAGTCTTCTTCTCCATTTTGCTCTCTGAAATTTGACTATTTCATCATTTTGTCAATAGCTGCTCAAGGAAGGAGGAGAGAAAGGGAAACTCTAGCAAATTTTATATTATTTCTTATAGCTTTAGTAGAAGCATGGGATTGAAATGTCAGTAATTGCTAAAAATGAATGAAGACAACATCCATAAATGTCAGCAATTTCTATATTCCTTGTATCATATCCCATACCCAGAGAGCTGTGTGCTATTATACAAGTCATTTTTTTTTCTGTCTGCTGCCCATTAGTAACTCTCATTGTGATGCTCTAATTTTCAATTAGGGAGAAAGGATTTTTGGGTAGTTGTATATATCTGTGTGTTTGTGTATGTCTTACTCCCTTTCTTCATGAAGCAAGGGAAGTAGACTGAAAAACTGGAGAAAAGTTATTTGAATTCTTTCTTTTTTCCTTTTTTTTTTTTAACTATTTCTTGCTATGTTAGATATCATGCTGGCTCTGGAGTAGGAGACCTGAGTTTTAAGCCTGGTTCTAATAGAGACAAGACCTTGGGCGAGTAACTGTAACCTCTCTGAGCTCCTCAGTATCCTCATCTCTAAAATGGGCATAATAGAGCTTACTTATGCCTCCCTTGTAGCATTGTGGTAAGTATTAAGTGCCATGCAAATGAGTTATCGCTATAGTCATCTTTTCAATGAAAAGTAATTGTTGGTAATAAATAGCAGACAACTTCTTCATATATGAAAGTTTAAAAAAGGGACTAATTCACTGTTTCTAGGACATGTAATTTGAGTTATTTTTCCAGCAGTAGGGATGATTGATTATAATGCTTAACTTCATTTGCAAAAATGATGCTACCTTCCCTTCCCTTTCCCTATTTCTTATTGAGTTTTGAGTGGCTTTTCTAAAAATGGTGATGAAATTGTTCTAAACCTCACGTTCTCTTGTTCTCCTACTCTGTTGATTAGCGGGTATATATTCATGAAATGGCAGGCTAAGGTAAAAATAGCCTTTGGCTATGCTCCTGATCCATCAGAAGATGTAATCTTGGCCCCATTACCACAACAATATTATGATGTGATGGTCATATCTGTATTTGGCCAGGCTAGAATCTTCATCCTTTCATCAATAAACTGAGTCTTGTCTCAACCACCAATGAACCTTCAAAACAAATTTTATCCTTGTAGACTGACTCTGAATGTCAGAAGAGCCCGATGAATCTAAATATTCCTTCTTTTCTCATGAGTAGACTATGTAGTGAATGTCTGGGGGTTTTTTTATTATTAAATATGGGCACATGTCATAGGGAGCTAATAATGCTTGGCATTGTAGGCCTTGTCCTGTTACTTTAGTACATGGGAAACTGTGGAGAAAAGAAGACAGAAGAATGCTACACTGAAATTGTCCATTCCTGTTAATCAGAAGTTGCCATTAAAAGTGTTCCTCAGGCACCAACCAAAGAATTCTCAGCCCTGATCTGGCCTTTCTGATTTGGACGTGACAATGAAGGTTGGCTTTATCTAGAACAATCGGCTAGTTGACTCGATCAAACAGGTGTGTTTGATTAGAATTGATGTCTGTTAAGGAGGAATCACAGTTCTTCTGCTCTGGGTAGGGTCAATTCACAGAAGGAAAAGATTTGCTAGGCTGTGTAGCTGAAGGAAGAGTGAGCTCCTTCTATCTTTGATAGCGATTCGGGGGAGAGCAGAGAACAAAGCCTCTTCACGTTGGGCCATTGGCAGGGATTCCTAGTCATGGCATTTTTAATAGAGATACATGTATGGGCAGGATGAGAAGCGGGACCTTTCTGTTTCCAGGCCCTCTGAATATTCTCTGCTGGACTCAAACGCCTTAGGGAGCCTGACAGCAATGCTCATTGAGTAAAGCATAATGCTCTTCAAAGTTCAAAGGTCTCATTTCCCTGTGACTCAGTGTTCCATGGTGTTCCTTTCTATCATGCGGCTCTCTTAAAATCTGTGGGCGATTAACTCTCAGGTTAGCTTCAAGGGGGATGGAGCAAGAAAAATGATGAATAAACTTGTTATTCCTAGTGACAGTTGTATATCCTGAGGTGTCTCTGGTTACTTTTATATTTGGGGGTCCGTTGTAGAGCTGTTTCTGATCATTATGCCTGTGTAATACCCATCATCTACTTTTCTCTGGCAAGGACCAGAGTCTAGCATTCATCTTACTGCCTGGGAATTTTTGTCCTGCTAACCAGTATTGTTTATGAGCAAGTAGACATTTCAAGAGGGGCCTTAGGACAATTTATGTTTGCATTGTAAATGTAGTACTGGACCCCACGCATACTCACAGGACTCTGGGACCACTCTGTAATTCCCAAATGTGGTGTATTGTTTGTTTGTCAACTATCTGAAACCTCAATCTGAGCCCCCACCAATACCATCTCTGTGCCCAATGTACAAAAGGGATTTGAATCCAAGAAGCAAAAGGTATTTAACTGACAGAAGAGGAAAGCAAATAAAAAATTAAACCAGGTAGTAAACATTTTCTGTATGCATGCATACATCTTCTATACCTTAAGGAGAGTGCTATTCAATTTCTTCTTCAAATTGTGCCCTTGGAGAAAGGCACAGTTAGTTCAATTCACAGCACTGGTATGGAAGCTTAGGGTCTGTTGCTATATGCTTCCTGACTTTCTTCCTCCATTCACAAGGAGGCATGTTGGAGCAACACTGCCACCTTAGGGTCATCTTCTTCACCATTTGGCTCTGTAAACATCACACTATAGCTAGGCTGTGTTCTCTGGTATCTTCTTATGTTCTCATAGCTCTCCGGTCCCTCAGGAGGGCATGGCAGTCATACAATTCAGGTTGGATCTCTCTGTTCTCTTTCCATGGAGCTCCTCTCCTCCAATCCTCCAATGCTGCCTTCTTCCTAATTACTGTCTCATGAGGCTTCTCTGCCATTCTCTCAGGTCTGTGCCACCTGCGCTTCCTTTTCATATGGATGCTTTCCTTTGTCCCACACATCTGTCCCCTTCATCATTCTCTGTGGCTTTGCAGTACAACCCTGTGTTTAGGAAAAAGGCAACATGGGAGTCTCAGATTCTGAGGGCTTCCTAACTTCCTAACTGTTGCAATGTGGGCCAACTAAAGCTGTCCTGTGGAGTATTTTTTAGAGACAGAAGCAATCTCCACCCATATTTCTGAAAGTGTATTGTTATATAACTAGAATTTCTTAACAATGATTCCTTACTCACTATGGAATCTGGCTAGGTCTCATAACTTTGATAGCATCCTTGCTGTCTGAAATGGAAGAACAGAATTTAAACTCACAGTATTACTTTGATCTCACTGAGATATAATGAAATCAAGAACATCTTTACCTTGCCTTCAAAGTACTTTGCAATCAAATTCAGGCCATGTAGCTTAATGTAAAGAACACTTGGGAGTTCAGGAGTTCATGTGGCTTAATGGAAAGAGCACTTGGAAGTTAGCTGTGATTTTGCCACTAATTTCATTGGTACTTAACTCTGTCAATCCATAAGGGGTGCATAGCAGTATTTCTCTTTATTCAGGTAATATAAGTGAAAGCATTTTTAGAAGAAATGTGCTTCTGTACATAAATTCAAACTATTATTATTTGCCCCTTTATATTTTTTCTAAACAAAAAGCAGTATTTGGTTTGATAGTGAATTCACCATTAATTTGCATTATGAAATGACTTTTTGTGGCAATAGATGAAAGTGGCATTATATTTAAATCTTATATATCTTAGAGTTTCTGCCTAAGCAAAAATCCCTTTACATTGAGTTTATTTAAATTTAAGATTATTTTATTAGTTAATCTCAAGTGCTTTTAGATAAATCTATTTTCAAAGTTTTAGTGCCATGGTAAAACTAATTAAAGCAAACCTCTCCATTAGTTAGACCTGAACACTGGACATATTTGTGGCTTTTAGATGGTGGTCTGAGCATGCCTGATTTCTTCATGGCTTTGATCCCTCCCATCAATCATAGTTGGTTTTTTTTTTAACCTCCTGTCCTTATGTTGCTTGTAGTAACCATTACGATCTTATCTTGGCTGGTATCATAACTCCTACTAGGACTGGGCTGTAGACTGGCCCACCTCTGCTATTGTCTACTTTTCAGCTGTCTAGACATAGCCTTCCTCATCCTTTGGTCTCTTTCACCTGTGGCCCAATAGGTCCTTTGAATGTATGTCCTTTGAATTTTGGGTAAAGAGAATTTTGATCTTTTTATTTTGCAACTTAAGATGTGTCTATAGTTTGATCTCTAAGCAAGAAAGTCTCATACAAAGCTTAGGTTTCTGTAACTTCATTTTATTAACTCATCAGGAAACTATTTTGTTCCTTGATTTTGAAGCAAGGTTTTAAAAGTTAGAAATTGCTGTGTTAATTTGGTTTCATTTGGTTTCATATTAATTTAGTTAATCACCCTCATTTTCTTCTCCGTCAGGTGCAGATGAAGCTGGGCTTTTATACAGATTTTGGTCCAAGCACAAGAGATCACACTTGGGGGGTGAGTGTCCCTTAGGAAAGGGAATAATTAAGGGGAAATGGTAGAGGCATTTCCTTTAGCATTAGGAAAAGGGGATGCATGAAAGTGGGATAGAAACTCTAGATCACTTCATTCCACTTTCCTACCATGAGCTTGGCTCCAACACACTTCTTGGGGAACAAGGAATTGTTAATGGCTAGATAACATTATGATTCTTCCTTCATAACATCCTTTCCCTTCTCTTCACTCACACAGCAACTACCTTAGTCAAGTCTCTTATCACCTCTTGTCTGGACTACTTTAAGAGTTTACCAATTTGTCTACCTGTTTCTAAGTCTCCCTTCTCTAAACCATCCTCCATACCAATTGCCCAAATAATCTTACAATAGCTCAGTCTTACCATATCATAAGCAGCTAAGTAGTACAGTGTTGGGCTCAGAGTCAGGAAGGTGAGTTTAAATCCTATTTCAGATGTGTGTGACCCTGTGTGACCCTGAGCAAATCACTTAACCTTTCTCAGCCGCTTTCCTATCTCTAAAACGATAATAATAGCACCTCCCTCCATGAATTGTTGTGAGGATGAAGTGCAATAATAACAAGTGTAAAGTACACTGCAAAGCTTTAAAGTGCTATACAAATGGGGCAGTTAGGTGGCACAGTGGATAGAGCACTGGCCCTGAAGTCAGGAGGACCTGAGTTCAAATCTAGCCTCAGACCAAACACTTGACACGTGCTAGCTGTGTAACCTTGGGCAAGTCACTTAACTTTTTTTAAAAAAAAAAAAAAAAGGAAAGTGCTGTACAAATGTTAGCTATTATTATTCCCCTGCTCAAGAATTTTCAGTGGCTCCCAATTACTTCTAGGAAAAAGCCTAGTATTTAAAGACCTCTATAATCTGAGACCCACTTACCTTTCCAGACTTATTTTATAGAATACCAGCTATACAATTTCCAGTCCAGCCAAACTAGACTATTGGCTGTTCTCCAAACTCAGCATTCCATCTCTTGCCCCCTTGACTTTGCACAGGTTGTTTCCCAACTCCCCCCTCCTCTCATATCCCCCTCTCACTTCCTGTCTGGAGTGCACATTATTCTTATTGTCAGTTCTCAAAATCCTTGACTTTTTTCAAGACTCAACTCAATTGCCACCTCCTGCTTATGGGAAGCCTTTCTGGATAAACAAGGTCATTAGTGTTCTCTCCTTCCACATTATCTTGTAGCTATGTACACATTGTGTCACCTCAAATAGAAGTTCCTTAAGTGAAGGGATTTTTCATCTTTGTCTTTGCATCCCTAGTGTCTAGCATGGTGCCTGGCACAGAGCAGTCACTTAATTAATGTTGGAATTGATGTTAAGTTGAATGATGTACACATTATAATGTTGCTATTACAGCTCTCACATTGATGTAACAAATGTACTTTTGGGAGTTTGTTGAATGTTTGAGCATCCTTTCTCATGCTTGTTCTAGTATTTGGTCTGGACCAAAGAGTTCATTTGGACCACTTAGCTCTTGATCTCTTTTTACGTCATTAAAAAATATTCTAAAAGGAGAGAGTTTGACTTTGCCCTTAGCTATTGATCGTTAGTGACTTTCATGTGAATAGAAATGCATCACACTTTAATTATGAAAATGTTATTCTACAGATGAATGTTTTAAAATGTGTTTGCATAAATATCCTGTTCTTAGCTTTAGTCAAAGAACTTTCTAATCAAGCTGTAATTGAGTTTGTTGCCTGCTTCCCTGAAGAAACTGCTTATGGCTATGGTTATTTCAAGTGGGATCCTGGGGATCCCTTTAATGAAACTGGAGCCATTTTTAATTATACCTCTGCATGTTCAGCAAATCCTGTGGGAACCGGACTATATGAATTTGGTTTGGGTTTTGCTTAGAAAAGTTAGACGATATGATAACCAAAGAATAGCCTACAAAGTTGCTACTAACATCCATCCTCCACAAAGTCTCCTTGTCAAATTAAAAGTTTAATTTTTAGTAAAATAAGTTTTAGAAAGAAAAGCTGTATAGTAAAGCTGTTCCTACAGGAATGGAGTTATAACCAACTTCAGAGTAGATACAGAGAGAGAGAGAGAGAGACTGATTATCCAACTGGTATATTATCTGGGTCACTTCAATTTATACTTTTTCTTTTGGCCATTTCACTTCTTGCTAGAACCTCCACTGGGGGCTAGAAGGGGCAGGAAGACCCGAATTCAAATCCAGCCTCAAACACTTATTAGCTGTGTAACTTGGGCAAGTCACTTAACCTTTGTCTGTCTCAGTTTCCTCAGCTGCAAAATGAAGATGATAACAGCACCTACACCTCAGGATTGTTGTGAGGATCAAATGAGAAAATATTGATAAAAATCACTTAGCATGGTATGTGGCACCTCATAGGTACTATAAAAATGCTTATCTCTACCTCCCAGGTTGTTGTAATGATTAAAAAAAAAGAGATAATATTTGTATCATTCTTTGCAAACCTTAAAGTCCTGTGTAAAAGCTATTTCTTGTTATTGTTATTATTATTTTTACTATTATTATATTTCCAGTGCCTTCAGCATAGTAGGCACTTAGTAGATTAATAATGAATTGACTCAAAGTAAACATAATCTAACCTGAATTGGGTAAAGTAATGACAGTGACTTGAGTCTTTGTATCCCTGGCAATTAGCACAGGATCCTTGACACAGAGCGGGCAATTAAAAATGCCTGTTGATTGATTAACTGATAGTTCTCAAAGAGTCCCTTGAGTGGCAGGTTCAGGTATGTAAATAAGAATTTGTCTTACTAATCAATCATTAAGCATTTATTAAGTGCTTACTACACGCCAGATTCTATGCAAAATGTTAGAGATAGTTTCCTCAACTGTAAAATGGAGATAATAATGACACCCCCCTTCCATGGTTGTTGCAAGGGTGAACGGAGATAAATATTTGTAACGTGCTTAACACAGTATCTGGCCTATATAGTACGTGCTGTATAAATGTTATTGTTATAGTTATTATTTTTTAAGAAAAAGTAAAAACAGCCCCTGACTTCAAAGAGCTTGCATTCTAATTAGGAGAGATCACATGTACACATATGGGTGTATACAAGATACATACAAAATAGACACAGGGTAGACACTGGCTGCTGGGGGGTGGGAAGAGGCAAAAACCTCCTGTAGAAAGTGTCTCCTGAGCTGAGTCTTGAAGGAAACCAGAAATTCCAGGGCCCTTAAAATGAATATCCATTTGCATTATGGAAACGATAAGTAGCTTAAGTGCATATCTGTTTCTGAGAGAGGGTTTGGGGGCCATGTGCAGACAGTGAGAAAGCAGTGAATTATTTTAGGTGGCAAGGAAAGACTGTTTAAAAAAAAAATCTTGTTTCTATAGTCGTTTTGTGTTAGTGTGTATTCATGTATGTGTATAAGCAAACAAGGGAAACCTGATTTTCATTTCAGTGATTGCCTTCTGTGCAGGGAAGGGCAATGTAATTTGAAAGACTGAAATGATATCAGCCCAGTTATTGTGCTACATTATATTTTATCCCTGCAATATATGTTCTCTGTCATTTTATAAGGGAAAGCTACTTCCATTTTTAACACCCCCAAAGTGTACAGGTTTACATTAAAATTGTTTATGCAAATCTGTTGTTAAACCAGTAATGCAAATTAGATGGATTTTGTGCATTATAAATGTTGCCTTTTGAGGAGTCTCCATAGTACTTGTTAAAACAGGGTTGATAGCTCTTACAGTAAGTAGGAACACAGAGGGACCTGCTTAATAGCAACATTAATGTTATAAGCTTGCAAGCAAAAAGCTAATCTACATGCTAAATAATTCCTTTACCACCTTATTGTTCTTAATTCCCTCTAATGGAATATTTCCAGTTTAATCTATCACTTTGAAAAGTATTTACTTTTTTCATATTGGCACTGAACAAAATGTAATATTTCTTCTTATCCCAATGTAGGATTATGGCTTTGTCAAAGTATCCAATTGTGAAATCACATCACTACCTTCTTCCATCACCATCAGGGAAGATTGCTCCAACCTAACAATGACTATTAACTTTACCCATGGACTGGAGGATTTTGTTACTTACTTTGGGAATAATGAGTATGTATCTTTATTTTGTTACATGCTATATAAGGAGACAAATAATGTCATTAGCACATTTCCAGAGTGTTTTTCTTCTTTTTTTGTTTTTAGAAGCAGGATGGCGTAATGGTTTGAAGTGGTTGGTAGCTACCTAGGTTTGAAGTTAGGAAGACTGAGGTTTAAATCCTGCTTTTGACCCTAGTTTTGTGACCCTTAACGGCCAAGTCATTTTGCCTCAATGGATTTCAGACAACTCTCTAAGACATTTTCTAGGTCATAGAAGGGTTGTGAATTGTGCAAGTGAAACAAACCCTCATACCAGGAGTTTCCCCATAATGACCAAATCACAGATTAATTGTGTAATTTCTTTGTACTGTTTTTTCTCCCATACTGCTAGTTTTCAATCTAAGCATATTAAAAAGACAGAATATGCTGTAGATAGTCCTTACTTTGGGGGGGGAGGGTGTTATAATACATTCCTGGAGATTGTTATAAAACAGTTCATCATAGAACAGATTGTACTTTCTAGTAGGAACAGTTATGGAAATGTCAGTTATAATTGGGAAATTAAACATCAGGAATAAATCATGTAAGTCAATAAATCTTTCAAAGTAAGGATACAGCCATAAATTAGTACACTCATTTAAAATAGTAAAAATATACCCGAAGTCCTATAAAAGGAACTTAATTAGGCAGCTAGGTGGTACCTAGCACTGGATGTGGAGTCAGAAAGACCCAAGTTCAAACCTGACCTCAAATATTTAATAGCTGTGTTACCCTGGGAAAGTCAATTAATTCTGTCTCAGTTTCCTCATTTGTAAAATGGGGATAATAATAGCACCTACCTTCCAAGGTTGTTGTGAAGATTAAAAAATGAGAAATTGCAAGCCTTAAAGCATTATACAACTGCTAGTTGTTGTTAACATCATCATTATGCTTACTACCCACATTGATTATACAAGGAACTCTGAGGTATAAAGGGTGCAGTCAACACATAAAAAATAAAAATTTTGCTTTACAAATTTGACTTAAAGCTACAGAGCTACAGGAAACATTAATTCAGCCCTTAACTCCTAGTAGCTTTGCTTAAATCCTTAGAATTTAGAAGGGCTTTTAGGAAAATGACTCATATCTCTTTAAAAAAAAAAGCTTAGAAAGAACAATATAGCTAAATTGAATGGTGTTTAATTATAATAACAAAGCTTAGCCCTAAAAGGTGGAAAGCATCCTGTCTCTGGAAACAAAAGTGAAGGGTTCAGTTCCTCTCTCTGGGCTGTGGCATCAGAGGACCTTGATTCAAATCTCATCCCTGATGCTTACAGGGGTGATTTAGGGCCAATTGATGACCTCAGTTTCCCTATCTTTATTATGAGGGGGTTAAACTAGATAGCTTTTGAGGTCATTTCCAGATTTAGTTCCATAATCCTATGACCTCTCTCTTTTCTTTAGAGAAATGGGAGACCATAGGTGTGGAAGGAGTGTGATTTTGCTGAATTATTTTTGGTGTTTTAATTGTTTTTTTAATTATAAGGGAAGTTCAGTGGATCAGGGATTGGGGGCATATGTGGAAATGAATATGATAGAAAAGCAAAAGGCAGTAATAAAAAAGGGCTACCTAGGGAAGTCTGAACTGATATCTTCTTTTTCTCTTAAATTTTCCTGTATTAAATACAAGCACTCAAAGTTATTTCTTTAAAAAAAAAGTGAGAAAGAAGGTGGAATAAGGCAGGAAATTCCCCCACAAACAATATAAAATGACTCCTCAAAATGAACTTTGCGTGGCAAGAAATAACTAAAAGTGGGGTAAAGCAGTTGTTTGCCTAAGACAATTTGGGGGGATATCAGTGTGGGGGTTTGACCTGATTGAAATGCAAACACCTCTAGGCAGACACTGCCAAATCAACAAACAACAAGCTCTGGGGACAGGTGGGGTTGTCAGCCTCAGCTTCAGAAACTTTTACATCCCAGATAGGCTGGGGGTCAGACAGCTGATCAGGTGAAGATTTCAGGGTCCTCTGCCAGTGCTAGACCCAGGTACACTGACCTGATATGTCCCAGGCTGTGGTTGTGGTTGTAGTTGTGGTTGTGAGCACACACAGGGTAAGTGTGATTGCAGAGGTCAGGGACCCAGCTGGCTGTGGGCACTTGCAAGAGAGCAGAATCCCTGGTTTTAGTTCCAGGGAAGAGGTGTGAGTTGAAGCTTACAGCTGCCAGATGTAGAAACAGGGAGCAAGAACATTTATGGTGATAGCATTGTTGGGGGCTTCATCGTGGCTCAGGGGCAAAGAGGAATACCTGAAGTCAGGCCCTGATAGAGCTCAGAAAACAACAGGACAAAAAAACCAGCACACAAAAAAAATCCCCCATACCCTGGGACTAGAACCCAACTTTAACACAAAGTCAACAGGCAAGAAACAGGCTGCTAAAAATAAAATAAAATAAAATA
This sequence comes from Vombatus ursinus, assembly GCF_900497805.2. Taxonomy (NCBI): domain Eukaryota; kingdom Metazoa; phylum Chordata; class Mammalia; order Diprotodontia; family Vombatidae; genus Vombatus; species Vombatus ursinus. The sequence continues at coordinate 57,590,640 of NW_020954596.1, forward strand.
AAATAAAAAGAATGAGTAAGCAAAAGAGAAAGAACCTAATCACAGATAACTACTATGGTGTTAGAGAAGGTCTGGGTTCAAATTTAAAAGAAGATAGTGAAGTTAAAACAGCTATTTCTATCTAAAAGAAAGAAAAAAAAACCAAAATGATCATAAGCCCAAAAAGAGTTTTTGGAACAGTTTAAAAGGACTTTAAAAATCAAAGAAGAGAAGTTGAAGAAAAATTAGAGAAAAAAATAAGAGTAATGCAAGAAAATCATGAAAAGAAAGTCAAACAATTGGAAAAAGAAGTCTAAAAACTAACAGTAGAAAATAACTCCTTAAAAGCTAGAATTGAGGAAGGGGAAGTGAATGGCTTCATAAGACACCAAGAAATAATAAAACGAAATCAAAAGAATAAAAAGTAGAAAAGAATTTGAAACATCTCAGGAAAACAACTGGAAAAAAACCAATATAAATACTGTGGAGTTTTAGTCAGGATAACACAAGATTTAGCAGCTTCTACATGAAAAGACTGAAGGGCATGGAACAATGTATTCTGCAGAGCAAAGGAGCTGGACTTGGAAACAAAAATAACTTACTCAGCAAGTTGTGTGTTATCCTGAATGGAAAAAAAAAATGGAAATTTAATGAACTAGAGGACTTTCAGGTATTTGTGAAGAAAAGACCAGAACTGAATGAAATTTGGCATACTAAACTCAGGAGAAGCATAAGAAGGTAAATATTAAAGACCAATTATAAAGGACAATAAGTCAAAATCTTTACTTCTTATAGGGGAAAATGTTATCTGCAACTCTTAAGAATGTTATCATTGGATGGCGGAGTAAAAGTTTGAGCTCTCTCCCAAACCCCTCCTGTAATACCTGTAAAAAAATGACTCTAAACAAATTCTAGAGTAGCAGAACCCACAAAAAGACAGAGTGAAACAAATTTAGAGCCCAAGACAACCTGCAAGGTCAACAGGAAAGGTCTGTTGCACCAGACTGGGAGAGAAGCACAGTTCAGCATGGGCCATTCCAGCAAAGATGGGGGCACGGCAAACCTGGAGCAAGCCTCAGGGACAGACTCATAGGCAGCTGTTGGCAATTTCCAGACTTCTCAACACACAAACGCTAAAGACAACTCAGAAGGTCAATGGGAAAGGTCTGTCTAACCTGGGTGAGAGGAGCATGGTCCACCTCTGGTCCTACCACAACCCTGGGGCAGCAGCCACAGCGGCAGCAACTGCTTCTGGAGCTCTCGGTCCATAGACGGCAAAGGGTATCAAGAGGCTGATAAGAGGGAGATTGCAGGAATCTCTTTGCTGGTGCTGAGGCTAGATTCTCTAGCTTTGCTTATGCTTGGATCTGGGTCACAGTCCTGGGTGGTGGACCTGGGGCAAGGAAGAGCACTGGCATGTTGGAGCTTATGGTGGCACTGGAGAGGGAATCCTCCTCACAGTTCAAAGGCAGAAAAGAGTGGTTGGGGTCACTCATAGACCAGAGCACAGGCCAGGAAAGGAGTAAACACCTCTCCTTTGATCATACCACCTTGGAAGAACTGAAAATTTACAGGTCCCTAGAAATACCTCTGAAAACAGCTACACAAAACCCCTGAAGCTTGGGACAGTACATCCTTCACACTGGAAGCAGAGCCCTAAATTAATGAAGAGTTTAAAACTTAAGTAATTGGCTGGGAACATGAGCAAACAGTGTAAAATCTCAAACTATACAATTTTATTTTGGTGACAAAGAAAATCAAAACAGAAGAAGACAACAAAGTTAAAACTCCTACATTCAAAGCCTCCAAGAAAAATACGAATTGGTCTCAGGCCATGGAAGAGCTCAAAAAGGAGTTTGAGAAGCAGGTAAGAGAAGTAGAGGAAAAACTGAGAGTAATGCAAGAAAATCATGAAAAACAAGTCAACAGCTTGCTAAAAGAGACCCAAAAAAATACTGAAGAAAATAGCACCTTAAAAAATAGCCTAACCCAAATGGCAAAAGAACCAATGAGGAGAAGAATGCCTTATAAAGCAGAGTTGGTCAAATGGAAAAGGAAGTCCAAAAGCTCACTGAAGAAAATAATTCCTTAAAAATTAGAATGGAGCAAATGGAAGCTAATGAGTCTTTGAGAAATCAAGAAATTATAAAAAAAAAACAAAAGAATAAAAAAATAGAAGATAATGTGAAATATCTCATTAGAAAAACAACTGACCTGGAAAATAGATCCAGGAAAGATAATTTAAAAATTACCTGAAAGCCATGATCAAAAAAGAGCCTAGACATCATCTTTCAAGAAATTATCAAGGAAAACTGCTCTGATATTCTAAAACCAGAGAGTAAAATAACAATTGAAAGAGTCAACTGATCACCTCCTGAAAGAGATCCCCAAAGGAAAACTCCTAGGAATATGATAGCCAAATTCCAGAGTTCCCAGGTCAAGGAGAAAATATTGCAAGCAGCCAGAAAGAAACAGTTCAAGTTTGTGGAAACACAATCAGGATAACACAAGATTTAGCAGCTTCTACATTAAGGGATTGGAGGGGTTGGAATATGATATTCCAAAAGTCAAAGGAGCTAGGATTAAAACCAAGAATCACCTACCCAGCAAAACTGAGTATAATCTTTCAGGGGGGGAAATGAACAGTCAATGAAATGGAAGACTTTCAAGTGTTCTTGATGAAAAGGCCAGAGCTGAATAGAAAATTTGACTTTCAAATACAAGACTCAAGAAAAGCATGAAAAGGTAACCAGGAAAGAGAAATCGTAAGAGACTTATTAAAGTTGAATTGTTTGCATTCCCACATGGAAAGATGATATTTGTAACTCATGAGACCTTTCTCAGTATTAGGGTAGTTGGAGGGGATGTATATATTTTTAGACAGAGGGCACAGGGTGAATTGAAAATGAAGGGATGATATGTAAAAAATAAAATTAAGGGATGAGAGAGGATTGTACTGGGAGGAGGAGAAAGGAAGAGATAGAATGGGGTAAATTATCTCACATAAAAGAGACAAGAAAAAGCTTTTAGAGTGAAGGGGAAGAGGGGGGAAGTGAGAGGGAATGAAAAGAGGGGGGAGATAGAAGGGAGGGCAGATTGGGGGAGGGGGTAATCAGAAGCAAACACTTTTGAGGAGGTACAGGGTCAAAAGAGAGAACAGAATAAATGGGAGAGCAGGATAGGAATTATAGTTAGTATTTCACAACATGACTATTATGGAAGTGTTTTGAATGACTGCACATGTATAACCTATGTTGAATTGCTTGCCTTCTCAATGAGGGAAGGTGGGGAGAGAGGAATGGAGAGAATTTGGAACCCAAAGTTTTAAAAATAAATTTAAAAATTGTTTTTACATGCAACTGGGAAATAAGATATACAGGTAATGAGGTATAGAAATCTATCCTGCCCTACAAGAAAATAGAAGGGGAAAGAAATAATAAAAGGAGGGGCTGATAAAAGAGTGGGCAGATTAGGGGAAGGGGTATTCAGAATCCATGCTGTTTGGGGGTGGGGGAAGGGGAGAGATAGGGAGAAAATTTGGAACTCAAAATCTTGTGGAAGTGAAAGTTAAAACTAAAAATAAATTAATTAATTAAAAAAAGAAAAATACAGAAAGTAAAAAAAATTATGCTTCAATCTGCAAAAAAAAAAGGAATATTGACATTACTTAAGTGGTTTGACAGAGCATACATAGATAGAAGGCTTGGGGTTGAGTTGAATAGAGGGGATGGCCTTAAAAAATAAAGTTGGGTAGGGAGAGGTAAAATGGAGCAATTATTTCAAACAAATGAGGCATAGATGGAAGAACTGTTACAGTGGAGGCAGGAGGAGGTGGAGGGCTGGTCATGCTAGAACCTTATTCTCATCAGAACTGGATTAAAGAGGGAATAACATATATTCTAGAAAGGTATGGGAGTCTTAACTTACAGAGAAATAGGAAGGCGAAAGGATAGGATAAGGGAGAGAATTTTAGAAGGGTGTGCAAATCAAGAAATAGGAGGGTGGGGCAGCTAGGTGACACAGCAGATAGAGCACTGGCCCTGGAGTCAGGAGGACATGTAACACTCCCTAGCTGTTAAGTCACTTAACCCCAATTGCCTCACAAAAAAAAAAAAAGAAAAAAAGAAAAAGAAATAGGAGGGTAAGAGGAGAGGATAAGGGAGGGATTCTTAGAAGGGGTGCAGATTAAGGAGGCAATGGTTAGAAGTCAATTAGACCTTTGAGGAGGGGTAGGGTAAAAAGAGGGGGAGAGAAAGATAAACAGTAACGAAAAATAGGATGGAAGGAAATGCACAGCTAATAATTATAATTTTAAATGTGAATGGGATGAACTCAGCCATAAAACAGGAAAGGATAGCAAAATTTAATTGTTATTAAAATACTTTTTTATACAAATCAAGTCAGATTTAAATAATTGGAGAAATATTAATTGTTCATGGGTGGGCACAACCAACATAATAAAAATGACAATTCTTCCTAATTTACTTAGTCAATGCCATCCCAATTAAACTACTAGAAATTATTCTATTGAGCTAGAAAAAAATAAAAGTAAAATTCATTTGAAAGGATAGAAGACAAAAATATCAAAAGAACTAATGAAAAAATGTAAAAGAAGGAGGTTTAGCAGTACCAGATCTTAAACTATATTAAAAAGCAGTAATTATCAAAGAGAAGAAAAAGAAAGGCTAAGAAAAAGAAAGGTAAATCAGTGGAACAGAGTAGACATATAATACACAATAGTAAATTATTATAGTAACCTTGTATTTGACAAATGTAAAGATTTAAGTTTTTGGGGTAAGAATACACTTTTTGGTAAAAATTGTTGGGAAAACTGGAAAGCAGTCTGTTAGAAATTGGGCATGGATCAATATCTTACACCATTTATCAAGATAAGGTCAAAATGGATACATGTGCTATAAGGGGCGATATCATAAGAAAACTAGAAGAACATGGACCGTATTGCCTATTAGATTTATGGATAGGAGAGTTATGAATTAACAAAAGATAGAGAGCATTGTGAGATGTAAAAATAAATAGTTTTGATTACATTAAGTTAAAGAAGTTTTGTATAAATAAAACAAATGTAGCCAAGATTAGAAAGACAGCAGAAAATTGGGGGAAATTTTTATAGAAAATTTCTCAGATAAAAGTCTCATATTTCAAATATATAGAGAACTTTGTCAAATTTATAAGAATATGGGTCATTTATCAATTGATGAATGGTCAAAGGATATGAACAGGTTGTTTTTCAATGAAGAAATCACAACTATATATAGTCATGAAAAAATACTCTAAATCATTATTGATTAGAGAAATGAAAATTAAAACACCTTTGAGATATCATCTCATACTTATCAGATTGGCTAAAGTGATAGAAGGGGAAAATGACAAATGTTAGAGGGGATGTGGAAAAATTGGGACATTAATACACTGTTGAACTGTGAAGTGTGAACTGATTCAACCATTTTGGAGAGTAATTTGGAATTATGCCCAGAGAGTTATAAAATTGTGTATACCCTTCGAACCAGTAATACCACTATTAGGTTTGTTTCCCAAGGTGATCAGGGAAAAAGGAGAAGAACCTATATGTTATAAAATATTTATAGCAGCTGTCTTTGTGATGGCAAAGAACTGGAAATTGAAGGGATGCCCATCAATTGGGGAATGGCTAAACAAGTTGTGGTATGTGACTGTGTTAGACTACTACTGTAAGAAATGATGAGCTGGTTGATTTTAGCAAAACATGGAAAGACGTGTGAAATAATGAAAAATGAAGTGAGCAGAACCAAGAGAATATTATATACAGTAACAACAACATTGTTTGAAGAATAATTGTGAATAGCCAAGTTATTTTGAGTATTATAAGTACTCAAATCAACTATAAAGGATTTATGAAGGAAGATGCTATCCACCTCCAGAGAAAGGACTGATAAATGGAAGTACACATTGTATGGATTTATATATATTTATAAATCTGTGTCAAACAGTGGCCTTCTCTAGCGCACAGTGGGGAATGAGGGAAGGAGACAATTTAGAACTTAAAATGTAACAAAAAAAATTAAATTAATTTAATCCCCCCCATTAGCTTAAACAACAACAACAACATAACAGTAACAAAAAATTAGTGTATGAGTATTTTAAGGCTTCACTAACAATTTTTCATCGTTAAAGTTTTGAGGAGAATCTCTTTAAGCTGTCTCTCTTTTTTCATCTTCTTTTCTTTTGTTGTTTTCTTTATTCCACCTCCATTCTTTTGAGCTTCTGGGGAGCTTTGAATTTGTGGAAGAGAGGAAAGAAGGACCCTCATCCTCCTTTGATGTTGTGATTATGGAAGTATTTTTTTTCCAAGTACTTAACACATGAAATTTATTGCTAGTCATAAAACAATAATCTAGTGGGATGCATTTTAAAATTATGTTATGGGGAAAATCATCTATCTTATCTCCTTTGGTATCTTATTTATCACATCCAATGACATCTAAAACCCAGTATAAGGTTATGCAGTATGGAGTAATTTTTTTAATTAATGTGTTTATTTTTAGTTTTTAGCATTCACCTACATAAGATTTTGAGTTCCAAAATTTCTCCCCATCTCTCTCCTCTCCCTACCCCAAGATGGTGTGTAAGTTGATATAGATTCTACACATATGTTCATATTAAACCTATTTTCACATTAGTCATATTGTAAAAAAGAACCAGAGGGGGCAGCTAGGTGGCGCAGTGAATAAAGCTCTGGTCTTGGAGTCAGAAGGACCTGAGTTCAAATCCAGCATCATATACTTAACATTTACTAGCTGTGTGACCCTGGGCAAGTCACTTAATCCCAATCGCCTCATCAAAAAGCAACAACAATAAAAAAAGAACTAGAGCCAATGGGAGAAACCATGGGAAAGAAGAAAGAAATAAAAAAAGGGTGAAAAAAAGAGAGAACAAATAATATGCTTCAATATGCATTCAGATTCCATAGTTCTTTTTCTGGATGTGGACAGCATTTTCCATCATGAGTCTTCTGTAGTTGTCTTATATCCTTGCATTGCTAAGAAGAGATAAGTTTATCAAAGTTGGCCATCGCACAATGTAGCTGTTACTACGTACAATGGTCTCCTGGTTCTGCTCACTTCACTCAGCATCTGTTCATATATGTCTTTCCAGATTTTTCTGAAGTCTGCATGCTCATCATTTCTTATAGCACAATAGTGTTCCATCACAATCGTATACCACAACTTGTTCAGCCATTCCCCAACTGATGGGAATCCCCTAAGTTTCCAATTCTTTGCTACCACAAAAAAGAGCTGCTATAAATATTTTTGTACATGTGGGTTATGGGAATATTTCTGTGTTGACTTGGGAGTAGGAAGGAAACTTCAGAGTTTATTTGTTTTTTAAACAAATAGGAGACTACCTTCTTTCCTGGTTCTGCTAACTTGGGATCTTGGCTACAGAAATCATATACTGGAGTAGAGGAGAAACAAAATTTTCATTAGATAACTCAGAAATAGCAAAATCTATAAAATCTGCCTGTAAGTAAAGTCTGTCCGAGTTAGTGCATAGGTAATGCAGCAAGTTAGGTGCTTAGGGAGACATTAACTTTTCCAGGCTGAGCAGGTATTGGGTGGGGGGGAGAAGGGGCATTGTGTAGGACTGTTTTTATATAATACTTTGTAATGACATGTTTTTGTTTCTTTGTGGCAACACTTGATAAAGGTCTTTGTTCTGTATAAATATTTAAAGATTTCATCTTTAGGCCACTGTAATATACAAATATAAAATCACATTAGGAATGGATAATGAAATTCTGCATTAGCTGGTTCAACAAGAGTTTAATTGTAGCCCTTTTGTACAAAGGATTACTTAATATAGAATAGAAAATTGTAATTTTTTAGGCAAATACTTTTAGTAAACATCATTAGCACAGTTGGTTTTATATTACCTAATTAATTTAGACCAGCAGTTAATCATCATCATATATAAAAGATACAACTGATCATGCTTATTGAGTTACTTGACTATTTCAGGTTTATCTGTAATAAAAATATAGAAAGCTATCAAAAGGTTATTTTTCAGTGTTTTGAGTCTCCAGACTCACTCTCCTAGGATAAGGCCTGCCATATCACCTTTGGGGATTCTAGGGGCACCCCCAGAAGCCGTGGGATGTCTTTAATATTACTGGCTAAAGTCCCAATTCTGGTGCATTTTTCTCACTGTTACCTGTGAGTGAATCGCTTCCCAGTTCTTAACCAACTAACATCAATTAGCTTTTACGAAAGGCTATTTACCAGGCAGATATAGCAAGAATAGAAGTTACAAATATTTTCCCCAATACCTGGGGGCAATATCTCTCTTATAATAGTTTGGTTCTTTGGGAGAGTGAGCTCAGACTCAGCAGTTTCCACATAGACTTCTTCCTATAGAGTTTACTCCTAAATGCAGCAAGCCAATGGATGGAGAAGTTCAAATCTCTGCTACTGCTGGACTGGGGCAGATTACTGGATGCTTTATTCCTTACCATCTGGCTCTCAGAAAATCCTGTCATGGACTCTGGCTCTCAGACTGCAGTTGCTCAGCCTACTTATCTTTAGAAGCTCACAAGGCCATAGCTTTCTCCAATCTCCTTCATCTGAACACAGGTAAGTAGAGACAGAACAGAAACAGAAACATCAGAAGGGCCATATGCTGTTGGCTTCCTGTTGGCTTTTAGTGAGAGAGGGCCAGTCGTCTCTCTCCAACCTGGAGACCCCTTGTCTTCCTTGCTTAAATTTCAACCAGCCAAAAGAAACAGATCAAGCTAGAACATTTTGAAAGTACCCCTGTTCCAGTTTTATGACCAATCACAAAGATCCTCTTCATCGCATAGTTATAGGTGGACCAGAACCAGTTACAGAATGTCTATGCATGCTCCAAAGTCCATGTGGGTACAGGGGATTGCATCAGTTGAGCATGAGCATGACCACAAGCAAGCCCACCTGCTTGATACCTCCCTCCCCACCATTACATCAATGAACTTGGATCAGATGATTCTATCAATGTCTTCCACTGAAGATTTTCTCCCCTTTTGGGACAGCTGGGTAGCACAGTGTATAGAGTGATGAGCCTGGAATCTGGAAAACCTGAGTTCAAATTCAATCTCAGAAATTTACTAGCTATGTGACCCTCGGCAAGTCACTTAACCTTTGTTTCCCTCAGTTTCCTCATCTGTAAAATAGAGATAATAATAAAGTTCCTGGCACAATATAAAATTTAGCTATAATAATTATTATTATTATTTTGCTGTTTCTAATGATGTCCTCTAAACATTTGAAATCGTCAATTCATGATTTTCTAGGTCCAACTTTTGTTCAAATGCCCATCTCATGTCTTATAGACATCTCTCAATTATCTTGTGATCTTCTGGGAGAAGATATACCTTAATGTCTATATACCTCATTTAGCTGTTAACATATGTTAATATATACTATAAATTGTCTTATTGGGTGTATATTCTGACTGTAAGCTTCTTTAAGGCATGTCTTAAACACTTTTGTGTCCTCAGAGTCTAGCCCAATGTTCTGTATACACTAGTCAATTAATCCTCAATAAAGCAGCAAGTATTTATTAATCAGCTACTATGTGCCTGGCATTATGTTAGGCACTGGGAAGACAAAGGCAAAAGTGAACCTGTCCCTGCCCTCAAGGAGTTTGCATTCTATTGGGGAGAAAAAGTGTACATATAAGATATATACAAAATGGATAGTTTCATAAATAAATATGTAATATCTGTTTAAAATAAATACAAAGTAAATTTTCTGGGGGAAAGAAAACAAGCACCTGAGGGGATCAGGGAAAACTTCATGTAGATGGTGTTACTTGAGCCCAGTTTGTAGGAAACAAGGAATTCTAAGCAGAAAAGGTGAGGAGGGACTGCATTCTGGGCATGGGAGGACCCTCAGCGCAGAAATGAGAAGATGGAAAATGGCATGTTGAGTGTGAGGAATAGAAAAAAAATCCAGTTTGGCTGAATCGTAGAATGTAGGGAGGAGAGTCATATGTCATACTACTGGGAAGGTAAGTTGGGGCCAAGTAGGATTTAAAAGCTAAATATTGGTGCTTATATTTGATTCTAGAGACAAGAGGAGGCCTTTGGAGTTCAATCTACACTACAGAAAAATTACTCAGATACTTGAATGAAAGCCATATTGGAGAGAGAGAGAGACTTGAGGCAGACAGTTAAGAGACCACTGCAGTAGTACAGGTGAGAGGTGATGAGGGTCTGATCTTGGGTGGTGGTCCTGTGAGTGGAGACAAGGGGATAGATGCGAGGAGGGAAATTGTAGAGATAGAAATGATAAGATTAGGTAACTGACTGAATCTGTGAGATGACAAACAGATTTCTCTATCTCTGTTTTTCTCTCTCTCTCCCTCCCTCTCCCTGCCCCCCAGCCCTCCCAAACACTCCCCCCTCTGCTCTCTGCATTTTTCAGGGATGACTTGGACAGCAAGCCCCAGGCACTTGCTATTTCAAATTTGCTGAAGTCTAGCTATCAAGTGATATTTTGGGGCTATATCACTTCACTGGCCCCTGGCTCCAGAGACTATCAACAGCTCATTCAGCATGGCAATGTGCAAGTAGCACTCTCTGTGATTTATTAAGTGGAAAGTTTCTTTTCCATGTTAAAAATGTGATATCAGTTTAGATTTGAATTCAAGATTCTTTCTATCACAAACTGACATAGGACCCAGTCCTGTAAATAATCCTACTCTTCTTATACAACATAATGACCTTGATATAGGCATTTTAACCCATGATTCTCAATTCCATATATTTATATTCTATATATAGTCACATATTCTTTTCTACCCCTTTCACTGCTAAAAAAAAAAAAAAAAAGGAAAGGAAGACAGTCGATGCTAATGAACTCACAAAGATAAAATTGGAATTGCCAGCACAAGTGTTTCTTTCTCTCTGGCTAATCAGATTACATATTTAAAGCACTTTGTGAACTTTAAGGTGCTACTTAAATGCTAGCTATTCTTATTATTTGCTCATGTAATTTCCCCATTCATCTTGTCTCTGCACCCTAAAAACTGCTTCAGTCCAAAGGAATGGCCTTCTCTAAGTCTTGGCTTTCCTCCTAGGCACCTCATACCCAGAGAGTACAAGTTGGTCCCTATTTCTTGTATTTTTTCTTCTCTAGAGAAGTTTTTTTGCAAGAGGGAGCGCAAATGAAATCGTGTTTTAAATATGCAATCTTATTTAGTCTTCACAACAACCCTCTGAGTTAGGTGGTATCATTATCCCCATTTTACAGATAAGCAAACAGGTTTTGAAAGGTTAAGGGACTCGCTAGGGTTACACAGCTAATAAGTGTCTAGGGCAGGATTTGAATTCAAGTCTTTTTGCCTCTAGTTCCAGTGCTCTCTCTACTGTCACCTTTTATACCCAGATTTCCTTAAGAAAGCAACAAAAACTCCAAACAATACTCCATCTGTCCCCTTATCTCAATCTTGTATAAAAAAAAAAGCAGTAGGAAAACACAAAACATCCATATATTAATGCCATGAATTCAGACTGCTTTGGGAAAGACAGCAAAATAAGGCCCTTCTATTTCAGCTTTTGCAAAAGTTTAGTAATGTAATGTATTGGAGCCATATGAGGCATGTCTATTTCCAGGCCCCTCGTGTTCTGTTTTTCTCCTCAAAAGCAAAGACACACACACACATACACACACATAGACACACACATACATACACACTCACACATACCCCTACAGGGATAATTAATAGTAGCTCTCTAAATAGGATCTGGGAAACCTATTTCTCACAGTCTACTTCTGGCCCTTAACTCATTGGGCCTGTGGGGAAAATACTAAGATGTAATATCCATAACCAATGCTTAACTGGTTTCCTGGCAATAGTAGACGCTTAATAAATGCTTGTTAATACTTTGACTGATTGCTCCATCGATGAATAAATGTATGCTGCTGCCGTGAATATAGTGCCAGATATTGAAGGGGTCCAAAGAGGCCCACAGTGTCCTTGCTCCCCAAATATTTACTATTTGACTGGGGAGAGAACACTTAAACACAAAGAAAGTCAACTAATGCAATGGGAGCTTCCTTTGTGTATGCCCAGATCTCCTAACACAGAGGTATCCTACTTTTGGAGTCAGATGACCTGGGTTCGAGCTCCTTCTCTTATGCTTGTTAGTTGTGTGACAATGGAGGTTAAGTTTAATTTAGGGTCTCCATTTCCCTATCTGAAAACAGGGATGATATCACTACTGCCTGATAAGGTCATTATTTGTTGTTTGAAAACTCTAAAACTTTATAAAAATTCTACTATTATAATTAAAGGGATAGTAGAAAAATGACATTCTGGACAAGAAGAGGGACATAGGTAGCCATTCAGCCACCTGGCATTTATCAAGTACCTACTATGTGCCAGGCACTGTGCTAAGCACTGGGGATACAAACAAAGGCAAAAATCAGTCCCTGCCCTCAAGGAGCTCACAATCTAATGGGGATAAATTGGAGATGATCCCAGAGGGAAGGCACTAAGATTAAAAAGGACTGGAAAAGGCTTCTTGCAGAAAATAGGACGTGAGACTCGAAAACAGCCAGGAAAGTGAAAAGGCAGAGATGAGGAGGGGGAGAATTCGAGGCACAGAGGATAGCCAGTGAAAATGGTTAGAGTAAGGCACTGGAGTGCATAGTACAAGAAAAGGCAAGGAGACTCATGTAATTGGATTTCAGAGAGGAGTAAGACAGAAGACTGGAAAGACAGAAAGGAGCCAGGTTTATAAAGGCTATAAAAGCCAAACAGAGAATTTTATATTTGATCTTGGAGGTAATATGGAAACAGTGGAATTTATTGAATAGGGGTTGATAGATTGCACTTTAGAAAGATCATTTTGACAGTTGAGTGGAGGATGGATTGGAGTGGAGAGAGACGAGATGGAGAGACCAACCAGCAGGCTATTGTAAAAAGTCTACGCATGAAGTGGTAGCCTGCAACAGAATGGTAACAGCATCCAGGGAGAGAATTGGCTGTAGGCAAGACGTGTTATAAAGGTAAATTGACAGTACTTGACAACTGTTGGATATGAGGGGTGAGGGTGAGGAGTTGAGGATGATATCTAAGTTTTGAGCCTGAATGACTGGAGAATAGTGGTAACCTTGATAGTAAGAGGAAAGACAAGATGGGGGAAGCACGGAGGTAGGAGTGCACAGGTTGTATTTAGGAAACAGTAAGTTGACCAGTCTGACTGAAGCAGAGAGTTTTAGTAGGGAAGTAGTGGATGATAGAGTTAGAACTGCAAAAATAGGTTAGATCCAAATTGTGAAGGGCCTTGAATGTCAGGCTAAGAGGTTTGTCTTTTAAATAATAGGGAAGAATTGTGACAAGATGAAAATGGCGTTTGGGGAAGATTAGTTCTGAACCCTAGATTAGAGACAGAGACAAAGAGGAAGCAGACCACATTGGAAGCCCTGATGATAGTAGCGGATATCAGATATAAAGCGGACCTTGGAGATCATCCAGTCTAACCCACTAATTTCCTGATGTGAAAATTAAAGACCAGAGAAGAGAAGTGACCTCCGGGCATCAGATCATAAGGTTCTCGATTAGGGGTTGGGGTGGGGTGAGAGAAATGCAGAAAACAAAAAGATGATTGAAAAAGAAGGAAAGAATTACCAATGGATGTAGATGGCGAAGGAGAGGAAAGATTCCTAACTTAAAAAGCAAATGATTTAAATTTTTTATTTCTCCAAAAGGAGGAAAAAAACCCCACACAAATGAACAAAAACCAAATTAGGTGAACTCTAAAGTTCTCTTCTATTTCTGTGATTCTGTTGTCTCTTCATTGACTCGGGGCTAGCCTCACTTAAGAAAACTAATATTACATTTTCGTGATCCCTTCATTCATTTCTCAGACTCACAATGCACAGACGACACATTGAGCATGTAGGGTAAAGCCTAAAGGGACAGGAGACAAAAGGAAGAAAAGACATTTGGCAGACCCAAGGGACAAATGCATCAGAAATAATGGGGACGGCATTGTGTAGAAAGTAGTCTATTGGTTGGTTCAAGTGTGCTGTGTTTGCGTGAATGTGTGGAAGAGAGAAGGAAGGATGGGTTATCTAAAAGAACTTGATTTATATTTACTCCTTCCATTGACCTCTACCATGACCATCTGAAGCTCAGATCTTTAGAAGTGACAACTCCTTACCCCATTGTTGTTTTTTTTTTTTTTTTGGTTAAGAAATTGAGTGATGCAGAGAAGAATTTTGGTCACAAAAATAAAACCTCAATGACCACGTTTATATGATGGTTATCTTTTTATGAGACAAGGGTTTAAATTCTGAGATCTTAAAATTTAACAGTATCTCTTAAAACCCAATAAAATGGGACAATGCAGTTATGATCATTAGATTTATTATACCCAATATAGACAAGCAAATTATTAATTTTTTAAAAACTGCCTTTCAAGACAAATGGGAGCACTGAAAACTTTTTTTAAATGATGTTTAAAAAGTATTTCTAGTTTTGAGTTTCAATAGGACGGACAGCCTTTTTAGTAAAAATATTTTAGAACCCAATTCAGCCACGGTCTTCATGGACAAGTTAAAGTCGGGCATATTTATGTTTATAGAAACAATATTTTTGAAAAGTATGTTGAGTATAATAACCATGCTTTCAGAGTTTCCCTAAGTCCCTATGAAGAAAATATTCTTTTCTTTTGCTTCCCCAGTGAGACATAACCCTGATCTCAGGCTTTCCAAATTTAGGAAAGGCTTAATATTGTCCTTGAAGTGTGAATATTTATGACTTTGTTCTTATTCAAGCAGTTCACTGCTAATTTAGGACCTTAGACATTTTTCCTTTCTTTTGCTTAAGATAAAATCATTTTTCCCATCTCCCTTTCCTCCCCCCTCCCTGAACCTGGCCACCTGCTGTTGATTAGGACATTGACAGCACAGATCCTGACAGATGGTGTGAATGTATCATATATCGTGGGCTAATAAGGTGAGTACAGAAGTGGGAATGGTTTTCAATCTATTCCCACCATAACCTTTTGAGATGTAAATAAGCCCTCTAGTCTCTTCTAGAAAGAAGGGCTTTGTTGAATCCCTTCCTTCATTTTTCTGAGTTTAGAAAACATCAATTTGGCAGGTGATGCTAAGATTTTTCATGCACATCATGATTTATTTAAGGGCAATGAGGATGCCAAGAATGAGATTGACCTACTGAGCCAAGTGGCATTGCCTTAATGGGCTTTCCTCCTGGAGGGAGAGCTGTCTGTAGTCTGCAGGGCTTTTCTGTGTATCATAGGATCACAGAATCATGAGATTCTGTGCGATTAAAGGGACCTTAGAAATTCTCTAGTATAATCCTCATTTTATTTATGATGAAATCAAGGCCCATAGAGGTGAAGTCACTTGCCAGAGGTTACACAGGTAGTAAGCAGCAGATCTGGGGTTAAAATCCAAGCCTTAAAACTAGAAATTCACTTTTCTTTCCATCCTATCATGCTTCTTCCTATAACAAGAAGACTTGTTTGGGCTCATATGACCTGGATCTTCCCTTCTCCCTTCCAAACTTGAGAACCATGACCTTGAGCCAATGATTGCCCATATTAAGGCCATAGCTCCTTTGATTGAATAATAAGAAATAATAATAACTGATAGTAAGGAGAGTGGAAGGAACAAGTATTTATTAAGTGACTACTATGTGCTAGGTACTATGCTAAGCGTTTTGCAAATATCATCTCATTTGTTCCCCACAACCCTGGGAGGTAGGTGCTATTATGATCCCCATTTTGTAGTTGAGGAAACTGAGGTAGATAGAGGTTAAGTGATTTGCCCAGGATGACGTAGCTAGGCACTATCTGAGACTAGATTTAAACTCAAGTCATCCTGCCTCCAGGCCCACCCATTCTATTCATTGTACTTCTAGTTGGGGACAGTAAGTACTAAATCATATCTTATTGTTCCTTCCATTTCCAAGATCTATGATTTTGAAAAAATTGGTTGACTTGTAAGCCCTAGGGATACAAAGAAAGGCAAAAGACAGTCTTTTTTTTTAAAGATCACTTGGTCCTCATCTAAACAAACAAAAAAATCTGCTCGTTTATAACCTTTGACAGTTTTTCTTTGAATTCCCTCTGTTAATTATCTCCAATTTATCCTATATATCTTGTTTGCACGTAGCTGTTTTCATGTAGTCTCTCTCTAAGCACAGTGCCCGGCACATAGTAGGTGTTCAATAAATGTCTATTGACTGACTGATTGGTTTTGAAGCTTTAATCCACCTTATCATCAAAAGTTCATACAAACCCTAGACTGGCTCTGGGGATTTATCCATACATTCTCTACTTTGTGATCCTAATCCAGATGATCCAATAGTACTAGGTATTGCACCAGTCTGTAATTCAGGCAAGGAAAAATACAACAGACATTTAAGAGAATGGACTCAGACATATGCCATGTAAATTTGAAGATTTTTTTTCACATACAGCAAACATAAATTCTAGGTTGTTGCAATATTAGAAGGAAATAAAATGCTATTTACTGTGTCAGTGTCTCCTGAAGCCATTTGAATTTTACCTATTTTAAGTCACTGGAATAAGAACATACAACCTTCCAAAAATAAGCTTAGGACTGTGATGAGAATATTTATCTTTTTTGTGTACTTTGCACGAGACATACATTATGATTTTTAAAGACATTTGGACATCTGCATCTCTAGCCTAAGGTGCAATTGTAAAGCAACCAATTTTTTTTTTTTGCTGAGACTAGATTTTTAACATGAGATACTAAATGTGCATTTTTCTTAAGTTATCAGTTTTATAAATCTGTGTTCAGAATTCATTTTTTATTAGCTCACTTTACCTAATGGGGGCTTTGGTACTTTACCACATATTAGGTGATCTAGACACGTGTCAAAGCCTTGTTACATTTATAATTTGTATTTTTTTGCTGAATGGAATAAATGCATTTACCAGGTAAATCAACTCATTAGACTTTCATCCCAGTGTATAGTGTTGACAAAATATAACTGCTAGTAATGAAATGAATAAACTCCCTCCCTCTATCTGTTACTTAGATTATTCAGTAGACTGGAGGCAGATTTCTTAAAACCTAAAATGATTTTTTGTCTGTAATTCCCAGTATGCCAATAATGAAGAAACTACTTGTTTTGATTTTGTTATATACTTGACTTAATTTTATTATAATATGAACTAATTGCACTACTAAGTAGGAAGTTATGTAACTTTTAATTTGGTTGCTATTGATTTTTTTTGGTGTAGGCAGTATAATATTCTCATCTTTTATAGATCTTACGGAGCTTTTTTATATAAATAAAATGCTTTTTTCTGCTTAAAAAATGTGCGGGGTGAGTTACATAGGAATATTCTAATTATGTCACTTCACAAGAGGAGGATCTGAATAACAACTAATTAATAGTTCAGGACCAGTGGAAAAACTACCAAGTTATAACTAGGTTTTTCTCTTTAAATTTTGCTACATAAATTTATCTTTTTTTAAAAAAAAATACAGCATTTATTTAATACCCCATATGTCTACTTTCTTCACTTGATTAGGAATGCAAAAAAAGAATTCCAGATTTTTTTGGTTTCTCATTGTTATTTCTCAATGGATGACTTTGATGTTTTTGTCACCATTTTATAGTTTACAGTTTTCAGCTCAGAACTGAAGAGGTTGAATATTTACTTTGCCTGTGAATAGAGTATGCATGTATATCAGCTGAAGAGTGATTACGGCTTCATGAGCTGAACAACTAGATTTCAGTAGTGGATATATTCAACAGACAAAGATTACCATAATTTCTCACTCAGTTGTCTTCTTATTTATTAAACTCTTTTTATTAAGACATAATTCTTTTCTGATGTGCTTTGGTTTTTACTTATGAAGAGGATCATAGGATTTAGACTTGGAAGGAACTTAGAAAATTCACTCTGCTGAAGTACTAGCAAAAACCAGATATGATTCTATGTCTACTATAATGGTACTGAGTGGTAAAGGTTATTAACACCCTTTTGGACCAACTTACTTCCTTTTATTAGCATGTAGACAGGTTTTAGCCGTGGTCACCCAAAAATATCATTCTCCTTCTAAAGATAATGTTAAAGAGATTCAAATAATTGGAGGCTTTGATGAAGCAGATCCTTTTAGGACTATCTATTCTGTAGTGCCTTATACCACAGAAAAAAATATGAATCAACTAATTTCATGGTGAAAGGGTAATATTTGGAGGGGAAAATACAACATTGGACTTTTCAAACATGTAAAACCTTTGATATGGAGTTGAAAATATGGACATGAGATTTATATTTCCATTTTTTTAACTCTATCTGTTATTTAATTGATATACAGAGTTCCATGGGGAGGAAACTCCCACTACAAATGTAAATCAGTTCCTGCTCTGCAACATATAGTCTTCAAGAGTTCTAAGGGCACTGAATTTTACTCAGTGTTGTGAATCTGAAGAATTCCTGTTTTGGACCAGAAATATAATTGTGTGGGAGGTAATTTGTCTATGCTACATATGATTTCAGTACTAAAAATGAATTAAAATAAATAAGGAAAGGAGGCCTGCCAAATGTATTAGGTTATGAAATCTGTGTGCATGGTACTTATTCATTTATATCACAAAAGTGAATTTTTTGATAAATACCATAAGTGATAAATTAGACCAGTTCTAGCTGAGATATTCAGTGATTGAAGAATCAGAAACATGAAACAATAACATGGAGAGTATTGATCAAAATTAGATGTCAGTTATTTGTAATCTGGCAAAATCTTTAGTAGATCTCTAAAACATGTATGCTTCTACTCTAGGTTGAGTTATGCACAGATCTCTCATGCTGACCTGAGTGACTTTGAGCTTCAGGCCAAATTCAGGATTCCTAGTGATCCTAGCAATTATATGCACCACCAAAAAATAATTACTGACCCTGGCAAAGTTTATAAAAGAATTAACTTTTTAAATTAAATTAAATTTTTTATTAATTAATTTATTTTTAGTTTTCAACAATCACTTCCATAAGCTTTTGAGTTTTTATTTTTTCTTCCCCTCCTTACCTGCCTCCCTCTCCAAGACGGTGTGCAATCTGATATAGGCTCTACAACCTATTAAACATATTTTCACGTTAGTCATGTTGTAAGGAAGAATCACAACCAATAGGAGGAACCACAAGAAAGACGAAACAAAATGAAACAGAAAAAAAGAAAGGGCAAATAATTTGCTTTGATTTGCATTCCAACTCCATAGTCCTTTCTTTAGATGTGGATAGCATTTTCTATCATGAGACTTTTAGAGATGTTTTAAATCTTTGCATTGTTGAGAAGAACTAAATCTACCAAAGTTAGTCATTACACAATATGGCCGTTACTGTGTACAATGTTCTCCTGGTTCTGCTCACTTCACTCAGCATCAGTCCATATAAGTCTTTCTGGGTTTTTCTGAAGTCTGCCTGCTCATCATTTTTTATGGCATAATAGTATTCCATTACTTTCATATACCACAACTTGTTCAATCATTCCCCAATTGATGGTCATCCCTTCAATCCCCAGTTCTTTGCCACCACAAAAAAAGCTGCTATAAATATTTTTTTACATGTGGGTCCTTTTCCCGTTTTTATGATCTCTTTGGGATACAGCCATAGAAGTGCTATTGCTAGGTCAAAGGGTATGCACATTTTTATAGCCCTTTGGGGCATAGTTCCAAATTGCTGTCCAGAATGACTGGATCATTTCACAACTCCACTGACAATGCATTAGTGTTCCAATTTTCCCACATCTTCTCCAGCATGTATCATTGTCCTGTTTTGTCATGTTGGCCAATCTGATAGGTGTGATGTGGTACCTCAGAGTTGCTTTGATTTGCATTTCTCTAATCAATAGTGATTTAGGGCATTTTTTTCATATGACTATAGATAGCTTTAATTTCTTTATCTGAAAACTGCTTGTTCATATCCTTTGACCATTTAAGAGAATTCATTTTAATACCAAGTGAATATTTTCTATGGGATAATGTGGCCTAAGATACTTTGAATTCAATTAAACAAGCATTTATTAAATACCTTCTGTGTGCCACTCGCTGTGTTGGGCTTTGAAGATACAAAGTTAACAATTAAACAGCCCTTATAGTCAAAGAACTTCCATATTCCTTGGGGGAAAGACACGTACACAGAGAAATGGGCAATATACAGGGTGTCTCAAAAGTCTTAAGGCAAGTTTAAGCTTTCTGAGACACCCTGTGTATACAGAGTAAGTTCAGCATGCCAATAATTGGGTGGCTTAAGAAAGGACTTGTAGGAAGGGACACTTGAATGAAACTAGGGTTTCTAGTTGGTAGAAGTGAGGAAAGAGAGCATTCCAGGCAGCTCATTTCTACTCTGGGAAATGTGAATATTACCTCCAAATAAATAATAAATTGTAGTTGGCACTTGATAACTCATGTTGGTAAAGCAAAATAATAAAATGGCAGATAGTCTATTCATCTGGGGATGGGTCTAGATTGCTTTCCATTGGTTTTTGTGATTTCATCATGTGGACCATTCATATTAATGGGGCAGCTAGGTGGCGCCATAGTACACAATGCTGGGGCTGGAGTCAGGAAAACTCATCTTCCTGAGTTCAAACCTGGCTTCAGACACTTACTAGCTATGTAGCCCTGGACAAGTCACTGAACCCTGTTTGCTTCAGTTCCCTCATCTATAAGATAAGCTGGAGAAGAAAATGGCAAACCATTCCAGTATCTTTGCCAAGAGAACCCCAAATGGGGTCATGAAAATTGGACATGACTGAAAAACAACTGAACAACAATAACAACATATTAATATTCATTAAGCTGAGCAACTAATTTTTAACATGTGGGCATCTGTTATACGCGGGGGTAGAGGGGAACCTGTGCCTTGGAGGCCATATATGGCCTTCTTGGTCCATGGGTATAAACTTTTTGGGTCCATTATTAAGGGGATTTGTTCTGTGAAGTTTGGATTCAGTCAAAGGGCCCACACTTGAGGGCCTTGAGGCCACAGGTTCCCCACCCCTGTTTATAGTCTCTGAGAGGTTTTGGGGCTAAGAGGTTAAGTGATTTACCAGTGATCACGCAGCTAGTCTGTAGCAGAGGCAGAATGTGAATGCAGCTCTTCCTGATTCGGAGACCAGGACTGTTTTGCTGTACCACATGGGTCCAGATCAAGTCTGTGTATGTGTATGTGTATGTGTGTATGTATGTGTGTGTGGGGGGGGCTTTTTATGTACTTAAATACTTTCAGATATCAACGTGATATCATTATTGCTCAAACAAAGAGTCTAGGAGTAAGACAGATAGGTCTGTTGGTCAATATGAATAGTGCTCCCTCCATCTATGTAGGTTGTAGCCCCTTCACTGAACAGTTGGTCTTTGTGAATTCCTGGGAGAAAAAAATTGTCATGTCATCAAACTTCTGGCAATGAACTCCTCCAAGATTAACCTGGCTACTGCTGATTCATACAGCAGCCATATAATCTGTTGTCGGGCCTAACACTCAAAATCTTTCCATCTTGGTGCTTGCACTCCCCAGGAATCAGGAAGTTGAGGTAAAGGCCACACTACAATGAGGCATCAGAATAGGACTTAGTTAAGAGAAATAAGAACTACTTATAGAGAATCCCCTGGCTTATTGCTTTTAAGCAACTATCTTCATAGAATCCCTGTCCCAAATAGACAGAAGGAAGCATTCCTTTCCCTTTTAAAAATGGGTATATATATATATATATGTACACACACACATATATATGTATGTATGTATATATATGTACATATATTTAAAGTTATTCTGACTTTCATACATAAATGATGGACTTTTAGCCTTTATTTGGTTTTTTCAAATTGATATTAAATAATTTACTTCAATCTACCTCTTCTGTTTCAGGGGAGGCAATAATAATAGCAAACATTTATGCGGCACTTTAAAGTTTATAGAGCACTTTACTTATGTTTTCTCATTTGATACACACAACAACCCTTTGAGATATTATCCCCATTTTATAGATGGGGAAACTGAGGTTATGAGAGGTTAAATGATTTGCCCAGTGTCACATCTAGCATGTGTTAAAAGTGCAACTTGGGGCAGCTAGGTGGCGCAGTGGATAAAGCACTGGCCCTGAAGTTAGGAGGACCTGAGTTCAAATGTGGCCTCAGACTAAACACTTGACACTTACTAGCTGGGTGACCCTGGGCAAGTCACTTAACCTCAATTGCCTAAAAAAACAAAACAAAACACAACAAAAGTGCAACTTGAAGGGAATCTAGGTCTTCCTGACTCCAAGTCTTGTGCTCTACTCCTTCTACCATATTGTCTCCCATAGTTGATTGTTGTCCTTCATTCTCAAAGAGGACCAAAATTACATCACTATGTTGGGGTCAAAATACAGTATGTTTGACTATGATCAGACCAATATGAGCTTGGAATGCCCTACCACAGATTGGGCACAGATAGTGCATATGAACATTTGGAGATGTCTCTAAATTTACGCATCTCACATTCCTTATGAGCTACTGCAATTCTGCTTCGCTGATAAAGCACCTCCTTTGATGAAGGCCCACTGTGCTGGGTGGTCTTTGCCAGTGTCTCCCATGTCACCCTATGGATCCCAAAGTTCTTCAGAGAGATCTTGAGAGCGTCCCTCTTTCACTTCTTCTGACTACAATGTGAGCACCTGCCTTTTGTGAGTTTTCTGTAAAATAGCACATACCACAAAAGAGTGTGGTTGAAAATGCCCTTCTCATGTTGATTATTTTTGTTTAGGTTCAAATCCTATGAAGTAGGACATACTTTTGAAAATAATCATCATTTTCACATGAGGGTTCTCAAATGTTTTGTACTAACAGACTAAAATGAAGAATCATTTACTGGACAATTCAAGGAGAAAAAAAGCATATAAAACTTTATTTTTCAGTTTAAAGCAAAGAAGATAGGGAAAAATTATGCAGTAAAAACCTCATCCCACTGGAACTCAGACTTTGCCTCTGGGAGCTTGGACCCTGATAGATGAGCTTTCACTTAATATTGCCTGGAACTAGACCATCATGCCACTTCTTTACCATGTCCAAACTATGCACCTTCCTGACCATACAACCTCCCCTCCCCTCTTTCTAGCTAGCCTTTATAGATTGTCTTTTCCCAATGGAATGTAAGCTCCCTGAAGGCAGGGAATGTCTGACTTGCTTGTGTTTGTATCCTCAATGCTTATCAGAGTGCTTGTACACAATTAAATGCTTAGTAAATACTTCTTAAATTTTTCATTCATTCAAATTAAAAACCTAAAAATCATATAGAATATGTACACTGAGAAATGTCCAGCAATTTTTAAATATATTGAGCAATAAATAGCATTTCTCCTGATATTTTTTCTTAAATTTATAGTGAAATAATGAAATATATAGGAGTTTGCATGTGACATCTGGAGAATTTCTAATATAGTTAATATAATAAAAACTAAAATTATGTTAGATTTTAAGGTTTGCAAAGGACTTTGTGTGAAGGACTGTCTGATGTTGGCTACTGCCAGGTGAGCGTTGTGGCAAGATTGGGGTAAGATCTGGGTATTTTGAAGTTGAGGCAGGGGCTGTGGTAGGCGGAGTTGTGGTGAACTGGGATGGGCTGGATACGGAGAAGCCCTGAGGCAGTGGGCAGTGCTATGTGAGATAAGCTGGGTGCAAGGAAATAGCCGGAGCATGTGCTCCTGAGGCAAGGGGCGGTGCCACGTGGGAGTGGGACGGCAGAGGACGAGTTCCCTTTGCTTAGTCCCCTCCCTATATGCAACGTCAATCCCAGACGCTTCCTTCCTGTATCCGGTCCTAGCCTCCTGCGTCACTCCCTCTCCCTTGGTGCACTAAACTCAGACAGCCCCTTCTGGTATCTGACCCTACAATCATTGACTAGTAGGCGGGCTGAGGAGGAGGGGCTAGGTAGGTACTGAGGAACGGTCGTGGTCAGGGGTGTGCTGTCTTTGCTCCTGCTCTGTTGCTATGGCCTTCCTGCTTGGCCTTGCTGTGATGGCCTCTGAATAAAGCTCGGGTGTTGGCAGCCTCCTGATGGGTCGTCTCTGTGTGTGTATCTGGGTAGGCACCGAAGACTGGTAAGTAAGTATGACTCAGGCAGCCTGCTCCTTATAGGAGGAGAGTGTTTGGCGCGGCCGGCACAAGGTCGGCACGGCCGGTACAACTTTGTATATATTATCTCATTTTTATCTCATCCTCACAATAACCTTGTGAGGTAGATATTACAGGTATTATTATTCCTATTTTATAAATGAGGAAACAGACTTAGAAAAGTTTAAGTGACTTTCCCAGAGTTACACAGTTCTTAAGTGCCCAAGGCAGAATTTGAACCTAGATCTTCCTGTAAGTCCAGCACTCTAGTTCCTTTGCTATTTCCCTAGGGTTTTCTAAGTAAACCATAATGTCATCAGCAAATGAGGATTGTTTGTCTCCTTTTTTGGTCTATCTTTATTTCTTTAATTTCTTTCTTTTATATTACAGCCATTTCTAGCATTTCTGGAACTATATCAAATAATACTGAGGAAAGGGAGCATCCCTGTTTTACTCCTGTATTTACCAGAAAAGCTTTTAGTGTATCCTCATTACACATAATATTTGCTTTTGATTTTGGATAGATATATTTTATATTCAAATACTAATATGTCTATATTTTATAAGTATTTTTATTAGCATAAATGGGTATTGTTTTTCTCAAAGGCTTTTTCTGCATCCTTTGAGATATTCTGGTTTGGGATATTTTTGTTTTTAATATGTTTATGTTGATTGGTTTCCTAATATTCAATCATTGCATCTCTAGTATAAATCCAACTTGATAATAATGAATGATTTCTAAATAAATGCTACAGTCTTTTTTTTGCTTAAATTTTAATTAAAATTCTTTAATTGATATTCATTAAATTATATTATTATATAATTCTCTTTCTTTACTTTCTTCTTCCCCAGTTTTTTTTTGGGGGGGGGACTACATTTATCTCCTGAAAGGAATTTGGTAGTGATTTCTTTCTCAATTTTTGAGAATTTTTTTGTTCATAATGGCTATTAATTATTCTTTAAAAGTTTGATAATAGAGTCCTGTAAATTCATCAACACTAGGAGTTATTTTTTTTTATTTGGGAATTCCTTGTAGTTATTTTTTTTCCTTTTCTGAAAATGGATTATTTAAGATTTCTATTCAATGCTCTGTTAGTTTGGGCATTTTATATTTTTGAAGATACTTTTCTACTTCTTTTGTGTTCTCAATTTTGCTGGCATATTAATGCACATAATAGGCTCTGGTGACTATTTTTATTTCTTCTGGTTCTGGTGTGATTTCATCTTGTTAATTTTTAATTTTGTTGATTTGATTTGTTTTGCCATCATTTTAATCAGTTTGGCTAAAGGTTTATCATTTTTATTAATCTTTTAAAAGAACCAGCTTTCAGTCTTGTTTATCACTTCTATAGTCTTTTTTTTGCTTCCAATTTATCTTTCTCTAATGTTCAAAATTTCCTCTTTTGTTTTTGTTTTGGGCTTGTATATTTATTAGGTTTCTAATTTTCTAAATGCATATTCAGTTTATTAATTCTCTACTTTCTTAAAAGTATGCTTCTAGGAATATAATTTTTCTTCAGAGAATTGTTTTAACTGCATTTCAGAAGTGTTGGCAAGTTGTCTTGATGCAGTTTAGGGGTTCAAGGGTGCTGCCTGAAAGAATTCAACCCAAGCCTTCTTTCAGCCAAAGACAAAGTTTATTAGAACATCCATCATATTGGGCAGACTCTTAAGGAGTCTGAACGTTAGTAGGCTATTGGTTAGATTTTAAGAATCTAAGCAGTGGCTAGATTTTAAGAATCTAAGCATCTTAATGGGGACAAGGTGGACCTTATGTACAGAAAGACTGTGGGAGGGATCTGGGAGTGGCCAGTAAACTGGGGTGCACAGAACTCCTGGGACCTGGATAATGGAGCCTAGCTAGGATTAAGTGTGGGAAATGACCAGGGGCCATATAGAGGGTAAGACAATGGAGGGGAGATTGGGTGTAGCCACAATGAAAGGACAGTTGATGGGATTATAGCCTCAGGAGAATACCAGAGATTTGGCCATGTGGGAAAGTCCAGGGTTTTTTCTTTCTGGGGCCCAGATCCCAACCCCATCAGTCTCATCATGCTTATTTTCTCTCACATAATTATTAATTATTCCTTTAGTTTATTCTTTTATCCATTTATTATTTAGGACTTAATTATTAAGTCTCCATTTAGGTCTGTACATTTTATTTATGCTCCCTGAATTGATTACTATTTTATTGTGTTATGATTTATGAAAGATGTGTTTATTATTTCTGCCTTTTTATATTTATTTTCAACTTCTCTTTGCTTTAACACAAGATCAATTTTTATAAACGTGCCATATGGCATTGAGAAATATGTATTATTTTGGTACTGTTATTCAGAAAGTACCATAATTTTTTAGCTCTAATTTTCCCAATAATTTGTTCAGTTAAGAGTATGGATTTGCAAAAGCATGATGCCTGAGTAAGGTGTATTCCCCTGGTGCAAATGGTGAGACTGAACCTCATGCTAAATCCATTCAGCAGCAAACATTTATGAAGTGCTTACTCTGTGCTAGATTCTAAGAGGCAGCCAAGCAGATTACCATCTATGCCACACTGCTTCTCTGCCTTTTATTATTCTAAATATTCTTTAATATTTATAGAGACATCTACTTGAACCCAACTCCTCCTGATTCTAAGGCTGGACTTCTCACTACCGTGACATGCTGCTTCTCTTGAGGTTTAGAGGTTTAGGGGTGCTGGGACTCCAAAATCACAACACCCGAAAGAATTCGACCCAAGTCTTCTTTCAGCCAAAGACAAGGTTTATTAGAACATCCGTCTTATTGGGCAGACTCTTAAGGAGTCTGCACATCAGTGAGCTATTGGCTAGATTACAAGAATCTGAGCACCTTAAGGGCAAAAAGATGGACCTTATATGCAGAAAGACTGTGGGAGAGATCTAGGAGTGGCCAAGTAGTCTGCTGGGACTGTGAGGTAATAGAATGTCCAGGTCCTGAACCAAATGGCCAAGGGAGAATGGAGCCTAGCTAGGATTAAGGGTGGGAAGTGGCCTGGGGCCATAGGGAGGCAAGACAATGGAGGGCTAGACTAGGTTAAGGGTAACAGAGAACTGGGAGATTGGGTGTAGCCACAATGAAAGGCCAGTTGATAGGAATGCCAGAGATTTGGCCATGTGGGAAAGTCCAGGGTTTTTCCTTTTTGGGGTATGGATCCCTTCCTTATCACTTCTATGGGCTCAATTTCTGCTCATAATGATTATTAACCATGTGATCATGGGGAGGCATTTAATCTCTTAGTGCAACCACGTCAACTTTCTGAGATTACTGGCTGGATCTGCATGAGTAGAGAGAGTTTGCTTTTCTATCCTCTCACTGATCAAATGGCACTTCCAAAAAACAATCCATCTGTATGGATTAGAAATGGAATTAAATCTCTAAGAATCATATCCCCCCCTCAATATTCACTATATAACTATAGATAAGAGCTTTGTGAGTCTTACACTATTGGTATTAATATTAACATGAGGAACCGATTTCATAGTTTGACCAAAATAAATGGGAGTTCTGAGCATACAATAATGTACTAGTAACCTCTTAATTCACTTCACCTTGCTTATATGGAGATATGCATACAAATTATTTGACTAATGTTTGCATCAGTACAGAACATAGCGAGACAATTACATAAACATTTCTCTCTCTTATTTTTGGCATAATAGGAACTTTCTAACAATATCTCTATAAACATATTCTAACATTCTTGGAAGTTTTCCATTTCATCTGTTTTATTTAACTTGCAATATGTTGATTTTATTTTGTTTTGTTTTAAATAAGGGTTTCGTTGTTGCTGTTGTTTTTTAAGATGGCAAAGCACCAGTTGTTTCTTAGCAAGATCAAGACTAATGTTTGTTGGGAAAAAATCTTGGGGTTTTAAGCTTAATATGACCTAAAATAATACAGTGTTCAAAAAAAGCTAATTCAAGTCTTGAGTTCATGAAAACAGGCCTGGCTTCCAGGAATCAGAAGGTACTGGAACTCTGTTCTACTTAGGCTACATCTGGAATATTGAATTCAGTTCTAGGAATCGCATTTTAGAATAGATGTTGGTAAAATGGAGAGCAACCAGAGAAGGACAACTGGTAGAGTGAAAGGCCTTGAGTTCATGCCATACAAGAATCAGTTAAAACAAGTGGGGATTCTGCACTTTGAAGAAGAGAAGAGTTGGGATGTGGGAACGTAACAGCTATCTTTAAGTATCTGAAGGGCTGTGATCAGGAAGAGGGATTAGAGTTGTGTTTGTCCTGGAAGTGATGGGGTTGGGATCTGGACCCCAGAAAGGAAAAACCCTGGACTTTCCCACTTGGCCAAATCTCTGGCATTCTCCTGAAACTATAATCCCATCAACTGTCCTTTCATTGTAGCTACACCTAATCTCCCAATTCTGTTAATCTAGTCAGGCCTTCCTTTGTTTTACCTCCCTATGTATGGCTGCCTGCCATTTCCCACCCTTAATCCTAGCTAGGCTCCATTCTCCCTTGGCCACTTGGTCCAGGTTCCAGGAGTTCTGTTCACCCCAGCTTACTGGCCATTCCTAGGTCCCTCCCACAGTCTTTCTGTATATAAGGTCGATTTTGTCTTCATTAAGATACTTAGTTTCTTATAACCTAGCCAATAGCTTACTTATGTTCAGACTTCTTAAGAGTCTGCCCAATATGATGGATGTTCTAATAAACCTTGTCTTTGGCTGAAGGAAGGCTTGGGTTGAACTCTTTTGGGCAGGACCCGTGTGTTGTGATATTGGGGTCCCAGCACCCCTGAACCCCTAAATCGCATCAGAAGAGTAAAACTAGGAGCTATGAGTTGGAAATTGCAAAGAGGTGAAGATATGCTTGATGTAAGGAAAAACTTTCAAAAAATTAGCACTCTCCAAAAATGGAAAGTGCTGCCTCAGGGGGTAGTGGCTTTTCCCTCATTGGAGGTCTTTCAGCAGAGACTGGATGACCATTTGTCAGGCATGTTGTTGAGTGGGTTCTTTTGTAAGGTATTGGTTGGATGGTTGCTGAGATCTGTTGTGACTCAGAAATTTAGCGATTCTGTGATATTTTGCTAAATTGTTGATTCTCAGCTATGCACTTGTTACCAAATGATACAGGGTAGAGATTTACAGTTAGAAGCATCAGAAATAATCTCTTTGGGGCAGCTAGATGGTACAGTGGATAGAGCACCAGCCCTGGAGTCAGGAAGACCTCAGTTCAAATCTAGCCTCAGACATTTACTAGCTGTGTGACCCTGGGCAAGTCACTTAACCTCAATTGCCTAAAAAAAAGAAATAATCTCTTTTTCACTTCCTCCCAGTGTGAGTATTCTAGAGTAGGCCTTCTCCATTCCAGAGGCCTCACCCTTGATTCTCTTCTACTTTCCACCTTCTTACTTATCAAAACTTTGTAGTTTCCAGAGACATTTATTATCTCCTCATCTTTTATTTTATCTTTGTAACTATGTTAGGTAAAAATCTTTCTCTCCCTGATGGTGATAGTGCCCTGGGGAGTATGTGGTGTCTTCTTTCCTCTCCATGTTTCTGGAAGTGGCCCTGGATAATTTGAATAACGCTGCTCTCTGTCCCATGGGGAATCATGGTGGGTTGAAAGATAGATGGGAGGTGGAGGGTCCTTCCTTGATCCTCTACACCTGGGGAGAGTGGGAGACATGTATGGGGCCCAGATATCAGCTGAAAGAGGATTTGAATTGTGTTGTCACCATGAGACAACATGGAACTGGGGAAAGAGACCCATTTCCAAAAGGCAGGGAAAGATAGTAGACCTTGTATATGTCTGGCCAAAGGCCAAGGGAACTGAAATACAGGAGAAGGATTTTAGAAAGCAGGGTTGTGTTTTGCACTGGAATTCAGGCTCCAGAGATTCTGGTGAAAGAGAAATGGTCTCTAGGGAATAGCCACCATCTGCTGGAGGCTAAGGAGAATAACAGGGAAGTGAGAGATGCAAGGCTGGGTAGCTAAAGTAGCCAGCCCTGGGGATGAACTCAGAGTATCTGGGGACTAGAGCTGCAAGAAAATAGTACTGTGTATGTATCATGTCCAAGAACCACTGGAGGAGGTGGCGGTGAGGGGGAATGCTGATGGAGTCCTATCTGGAGCCATACTACAATGACTGAAACTCTTCAGACCTATGGGTAGAGACAGGTGCTCATTGGTGGGTGTGATTTTTCTGATTGGCTGTAGTGTGAATCCTGTTTCCTTCCCTTAACTTCAAAATAAACCTTTTTGGGTTTTGTGGGTCTATGTGCTCATAACAGGAGTTGTTATTCCAGATTGTCTAAGAGGGAGCAGTGAGCCAGAAATATTCTACAAAATGAACCTAGGCCTTTTGTGTGAGGAAGGAAGCTTTGATACAGTGGTTATATACAGAAGCATGAGTTTTCCAAGATATACTTACTGAACACATGGATTATCCAAAGGACTATGATATATAAAAGGCACATTCAACATGTGAAAAACGAAATCATATATTGCTTATTTGACCTAAAGTTAATATGCTAGCTATAAGAAACATTAACCCAATATTGAATCTACACTAGTTTTGCTTATCTCCTTAGAATTTAGAAGGGCTGGGAGGGGAGGAGAGGAGGATAACTCTTCTTTTGAAAAAGAGCCCAGAAAAACCCCCCAATAAAATGAAGCTGAATACTGAATACTATATAATTATAATGAACAAATTTGACCCTGAAAGAGACATATAAGGAGATGAAGGAGAGATGAAGGAGAGAAAAAATATACTTCCTTCCTTTTGTTGTTGAGGTGGGGTTCTATGAGTGTGGAATGTTGTATATGTTATCATATCCTATCAACTCAGAAGACCTGAGTTCAAATCTAACCTCAGACACTTTCTAGCAGTGTGACCTTGGGCAAGTCACTTAATCTCAGTTTGCCTCAATATCTTCATCTGTAAAGTAGGGATGATAATAGCACCTACCTTCTAAGGTTGCTGTGGGGGTCAAATGGGATAATACTTGTAAAATGCTTAGCACAGTGCCTGGCACACAGCAAGTACTATATAAATGTTAGCTGTTGTTGTTACTATCAGATACATTCAAAATGTTGGTTTTGCTGAACTATTTTTTTTCTTTCTTGTTGTTAATCTTTATTCTAAGAGGAAGTCTCATTGATCTGGAAATAGTTGGAAATTAATATGCTGTGTAACCCTGGGCAAGTCACTTAACCTTGTTTGCCTCAGTTCCTCATCCATAAGATGAGCTGGAGAAGGAAATGGCAAACCACTCCAGTAACTTTGGCAAGAAAACCCCAAAAAAGGGTCACAACTGAAACAACTGAATAACAATAATAACAAATTATGTTTTTCAAGAGGCATCATTTGATCAGGGACTACGTGGTGCATTGGAAAGATTGCCAAACTTTGAGACAGAAGGTCTGGATTCAAATTTGGCTCTGCTGCTCAGTGATCCTGGGAAAGGCTTAACCTTCCATAGGCATGAGTTTCCTTGTCTGTAAAGTAAATGAGTTGGATGAGGCGATCTCTGAAGTCCCATCCAGCTCCACGTCTATGCCCCTTTTTTATTTTATTTTATTCACGTAGTAGATTCACCTAGATAGAAAGGGAAAAAAATGTGCCCAACAACGTTGGTTTACCCGCCTCCTATTGGTTTAGGGATGGTCATAATGCCTTCTCTCAATCAGGAAGCATTAGAACTTTTTATGCGTCACGGTTTCTAGAGAGTTAATATCAACAATGAAGTTCTTCCTCTATTGTAAAATTCTTCAGAGGGAACAAATTTGTTTTGGAATCTCAAGGCCCAGAGAGATCTCAATGTCTTCAGCTTCTTTCATTTTGCCGATAACCTAACAATGTTGTCAAGTAGCTGAAAAGTTATTGTGGGAAAGGAACCGAAAACGTTCTAGACTATAGAATTTTTGCACCAAAGACAAAATGAAAAAGGGTGTTTATTTCATGTAGAGTTAAACCATTGGTTAATTAGAGTTCTACTGGACAGCACACTTCTAACTGGACATTTTAAAAACTTCACTTTTAAGAGAAAGGCAAATCACAAGAGAATACACTCGTAGCAGAATGGGAAGACATAGCTTCTGATTTATGTAGTTGGGGGAGCAGTACAGATTCAGCCCATTTTCAGCCCATTGAATGATATGCCTTTACTGTACTACACAAAGAAAACATACTCAGAATCATGACACTGATGCCATTGTGTTCAGTATGCTCTATTTGGTAAAACATGAGAATGGACTACTACATTTTAGAAAGATTTTCAAAAAGAGGCCAGACAAAAAAGGAGTTTTGGTTGACTGGCAGTTCACCAGAATATTATAGTAATCATAGCATCCATTTCTCCCTGAGATTGCTAAATGATCATAATCCTACCTCTGACCCTTCCTACCTGTATGACCTTAAACAAGTCATTTAATTCTCCTGGGCCTCAGTTTTCTTCTTTATAAAATCAAAGGACTGGTCTAGAAGGCCTTGGAGATTCCTTCTGGATTAGCTCTATGATCCCACTAGACTCTAAAATCAACCCAAGATATCATTCCATGTAAAAACCAAAATTATGTTACTGGGGCAGCTAGGTGGCGCAGTGGATACAGCACTGGCTCTGGAGTCAGGAGGACCTAAGTTCAAATCCCGCCTCAGACACATAACACTTACTAGCTGTGTGACCCTGGGCAAGTCACTTAACCCCATTGTCTAGCAAAAAAAAAAACAACAACGACAAAAATTACATTACTAAGTCAATAACGTAGGCCTTGATGCAATATTCTTCCCTCAGGTGTGATTGCTATAATGATCACTACTCTCCAGAGATTGTTCTTACTCTTAAAATGAAATTATAAACAGCAAATCTAGACATAATTCTTACATATCACCTGGTGGCATCCTCCCTTAGTTACTGGTTGGTTTCTTTTGAGGTCTAGGTGTTTTCAAGTGCTAGCTCTATTTCTTAATATAACATGAGGACAAGCCTTATAATGTTCAATAATATTTCCAAATCCTGGAAGTCAGGGCCCATATTTATTAGTTAACATGGTCCCATGTGTGCTTGCACAATTCTAGGCACGTGTCCTATTTGTAGAAAATGAGTGGCACAATACAGCTCAGACGGTGTTCTTATTTTCTGCTCTGTATACGCCACAATAGAGAATACAGCCAAGCTGTTGCAAAGAAAATGAGAGTCCATTCCAGCCAGAGAGACAAAGAGAGTAGACGCACATATATTTCACACCAAGTGGCGTGGACAATGGCAACCCTACCCTCTCTTCTTTCTTTCTCCTTTTCTGCGGAGTTGCAGGGCAGGGTTGGGGAGAGCATTTAGGGAAAGACCTGACAAAGGAAGTAGGTGCTTGGACTTAGTAATAGCAACCCCTTTGTGTCATCCTCACAACAACCTCTGTGAGAAAGGTGAAGCAGATATTCTTATTCCCTTTCAATACTTCTGTGGATTGTGGGATTTCATTGATATGGATGCCGCTCCTGACAAGTAAAGATGAAAATCCACTCATGTTTTCTCATCTTGTGTGTTACTGGTCCATGGCTTTCTAAAAATCCCTCAGAGAAGACCTACCCAATGTGCCAGAGAGTTTTCACTAGTTCTGTGAACATGTCATAGATGCTAGCACTCACGCTGTTCTTGCTGTATGGCCCACCTCCTTTTCTGGTCAGATATATTTCCTTTTCCCGAATGAGAAAATTGAGGCTCACAGATAAAGTGATCTGTCCTAGTCCACACAGCTAGTAGGTATCTAAACTGGTGTTTGAACCCAGATCTCCTGATTCTAGATCTAGTGCTCTTCTTTGAGGCAGCTAGGTAACACAATGTATAGATCTCTGGACCTGGAGTCAGGAAGATCTAGTTCTAATCTGGCCTCAGACTAGCTATGTAACCCTGGGCAAATCACTTAACTGATATTTGCCTCAGTTTCCTCAATTGTAAAATGGGATGATAATAACATCTACTTTAAAGAGTTGTTTTAAGGATCAAATGACATAACATTTGTAAAATGTATAACACAGTACCTGGCACAATAGTATGTGCTTAATAAATCCCTTCCTTCCTTTCTTCCTTCCTTTTTTTTGTTTCTTCCTCCTTCCCTCTCTCCCTCCCTCTCTCCCTCCCTCTCTTCCTCCCTGTCTCTCTTATTTTCTTCCTTCCATCTGTCCTTCCTTCCCTTTTAATTTCCTTCCTAACTTTCTCTTCCCATAGCATACTGTTGCATAATGTTGCCTATAAAATCGAATGTTTCCAGTCTTCCTCTACTCTTGTTCCTTTCTTGCTTCTTTCCAAGTGGGAGTAGATGAAGGATGAGTGAGGAAGGGAGGAAATCCCTGAAAGAGATTTATGTGGCAGGGCAGAAAACCTGCAACCTTTAACTAGCCAAAAAAAAACTGTTGCCTTGAAGGTATATATGAATACCACTGGGTTAACAGAGTCACGGCTTCTGAGCTGTCAAGACACTTTTAAACCAAGGAGGAGTAGTGAGCTATTTTAGGTATTGTGGGAGTGAGAAATCAGTCAGAAATTAGGCAGACATACCGTGAATAAATAACTATCATTCATTGTTTACCAATAGAGATTGGCTGTCCTTGCAGAATTTGGTTTCCCACGGAGATGTTATCCAGCAGCAGCAACTTTAGAAAATGGGGTACTTTCTAGTAACAGAACACATTGCTTCTTTCATAAGCATACAATGTACCTTTCACTGCTTCCTTAGACCTTGACA
Organism: Vombatus ursinus; assembly: GCF_900497805.2. NCBI lineage: Eukaryota > Metazoa > Chordata > Mammalia > Diprotodontia > Vombatidae > Vombatus > Vombatus ursinus. Next base: position 57,625,483 of record NW_020954596.1, read on the forward strand.
TTTGTCCTATTGTGGTAGGGCGGTGATTGAGTCTCCGCACTATTTTGGGGTTAACTTTGGGTTAACTTTAGGCTTCTGCTTGCTTCTGCTAAAACACTTCCACATGCCTTTGTCTTATATGAATAGGTGACCTCATTTCAAAAGAGCTTCCCCATCTCTTTTATTAAATCAATGGATGATAATGACACTTTTTGCTTTTCCATTATTTCCATGGTGCTTATCATGATGCATTATTCGCACCATGTTGCCTTTGCAGATCCCCTCCCCCCTCTCTTCCATTATGTTCAGGCATATTAGGCTGTGAATCCTATATTAGAGCTAGATTCAGAGCTGAGGAGGACATCTGGGATCCTCTAGCTCAATCCTCTCATTTTATAGAGGACATTGAGGTCCAGAGAAATTTGGAGAGCTGTCTAAGGTCCCTAGCAGGTAGGAACCTTTGGCTCTGCAGAAAAGAAAAAAAAAAAGACAACGAAAAACAAACCCCATGTAACAGCTTAATTAAAACTTCGAATGATCCTGCAGTGGTTCAAGGTTCTAGCAACAATTATGATAACTTGTTGCAAATATTCTCCTTGACACAGTTGGAACTTAAACCCAACTCCTGACTCCCAAGTCCAGATCTCTTTTCATACTTCCTCTTATTTATATCAAGAAAAACAAAACAAAACAAAACACTAAGCCATATAAAAACAGGTGATAGGGTATGGGCCCAAGCAGAGAACTTTGCCCCTTGTCCCCCAAAAAATTTGGCTCCCATTTGTATATGAGCCCCAGAAAACCTTTAAACTTTTTTTGACCTCACTCTGGGGTTCTATTCCACTCAATGGCTTTTTCTTATCAACTCTCCTTATCTCTCTTTGAAAGTCCTTTGATTCTCTACCTCCTCCCAGTTCCCTTCATTATCTATTCAATCTATCTGTCCCCATTGTCTATTCAATCTCTCAGACATTCCATTCAGAATTCTCCCTAAGTCACCCAGACCCTCTTCCCAGCCCCTCCTCTGGTCACCCAAAATTACTTGAGTGTATATAAGATCCACCCTGGCCCCCATTTAAACGCTGAGATCTTCTCATGCCCCCTCATCCTTACAAGTGTCACATGTTCAGATTCCTTAAAAGTCTGGCCTGTATGGTTTATCTCTAATAACCTTTATCTCTGGCTGAAAGAAGATTTGGGTTGAATTCTTCCAGGCAGGGCCCATGTGTCGTGATTTTGGGGTTCCAGCACCCCTAAACCTCTAGACCTCATCACAGGCATTTTTAAATGTCATTTTGTGAAAAGGTGATCCCTTGCAGGTACTTAGAATGTAACAGTCAAATTAAAGCTTGATCAAAGTCCCCATTCCAGTGGAATATTTATTTCCATGATAAGTATCTCAAGAGTAATATGTACAGTAGCAGCTTGGATTACTATACAGTGAATGGGGGGGGTGGGGTGCACCAAATCACATGACTTAGAAGTGATGGCAGCTGTGGCAGTAAGAGGGAGAAAATAAGAGCAAGGGGAAGAAAAGATGATGGGAGAAGAAGTAGTGAAAGGGAAAGGGGGCTAAGTGCCCAGAGGGGTTATCAGTGCCAAAATGTGGATCCGCATTCAGATATTTCTACTGAGTTCTTTTATAGGCAAGAATTAAAACTTAGAGAATCTTTTGGGGCCTATTTGTTGTCCTTCCATTTTCATCCTTAAATATCCAAAGGATGCCGTGGCTTAATTAGTTCTCATGCCAACCTTTCCATAAAGTAATTTCTTTATTTTTCAACATGATGCTTGCTGCTCATGGTCTTTGACCACTTGTTTCCCCAAAAGATCTCACAAACAAGTTAATGTTTAAATTGTTGTTGCCCTCAGCTGCCGTATCTCCTCAACTGGCAAAATGTTTGTTCCTGAGGCAGTTTCTGGGTTCTTTTTGCCTCCTCTTTTTTAAACATTTTGCAGAAAATGATGATAATCTTTATGATTCTTTGTAAAAAATGTTCTTTTATCTATTTTCCATTTTTAGTATCAGTAGCTTGTTTAAATAGTTCAAGTTGTAGTTGATTTAATTGCATGCCATATTTCCCTTGAAGTTTTATTATTTCTTTTGATTTAGTGTTAAGTTTGATCTTTGCTCTTGCAAGTTGACATCCTAACTGTTTTTTAAGGCAAAATCAATTTTATTTTTTGTGATGCTACTTGGTGCTTGCCATGTCTAACACCTTTTTAATTTTCTACTTGAAAAAACCATTTTTGACATGGAGGCAATAGACTTTGATATAGTCTGTAAGTCTTCTTTGGTCTCTTGTTTCTTGATAACCTAACCATATTTCCTAACATTTTTATGTCCTCCCTTTTGCCTTCCTTTGTATTGATGTTACTGAGCATTAAAGTATATGACTATTTAATTTGGAGGGTCTAATTTGGTTCTTCATAGAATTTCTCTGCTTTCTTGTCTTCTTCAAATAGATGTTGACTGGGGCAGCTAGGTGGCGCAGTGGATAGAGCACTGGCCTTAAAGTCAGGAGGACCTGAGTTCAAATCCAGCCTCAGACCAAACACTTGACACATACTAGCTGTGTGACCCTGGGCAAGTCATTTAACCCCAATTGCCTGAAAAAAAAACAAAAAAATAAATAGATGTTGACTCATAAGCTACAGCTATCTTCAACGTGGTCTTTTGTTTAGACTTGTCATAAGCACTGCAATACAAGATGATCAGGGCTATGCACAAAATAATATAATAAATATTTAAATTACGATCATCTTGAAGGAGATCAAACTGATTGTATTTCACATGCCATGAATCAAATTTACACCAAGGTCTTTGCTGTGTGACTTTGGCCAAGTCAGGCTCATTTTTTGAGCCTCAGTTTTCTTTTCCATAAAATGACAGAATTGAACAAATGACCTCTGAGTCCCCATCCACTTCCAAATCTATGAGTCCATGTCCCTGAATTAAACTTAGGGCTTAGAATTATAGAATCATGGAATCAAAGATCTTAGAGCTTGCCACGACCTTGAAATTGTGGGCTCTAGCCTATCTTAAAGCAGACAAAGTACTATTAATTCCATTTTATGTGTGAGGAAACTGAGGTCTAGAAAGTTTAAGTGACTTGACCAAGATCATATGTAAATGATAAAGGGCAGATTCAATCTAGGTCTTCTGCTTCTTAATAAGAAATATATGTATATGTACGTATATACATATACATATATTTTATTACTTATAAATATAATCAATTAGATAAAATTATAATTGTATACAATATACATAATATATAATGCATGCACACATGCACACATATGCACACATACAGAGTTATGATGATCTTAATATGTGGGTTTTTATGAAATACATGCAAATCAATGCTTAAAAAAAATCACAGTAAAAATATTCAGGCTGTCCCTAACTAATAAACGAGATGCATTTCAAAAGTTCATTGTTAGGAATTTGGAAGCATTTTTCCAATGAAACATTGTCATAAATTGTGATTAAGTTTCTAGGTTGGCCCAGTAAAACCTATTTAATCCATAATTTAACTGAATCATAGTACTGATGATGAGGTCTAGAGGTTTGGGGTGCTGGGACTCCAAGATCATGACACACAGGTCCTGCCCGAAAGAATTCGACCCAAGCCTTCTTTCAGCCAAAGACAAGGTTCATTCAAGATCCGCCATATTAGCCAGACTCTTAAAGAATCTGAGAGTCTGTGAGGTATTGACTAGATTCTAAGAATCTGAGCAGTGGCTAGATTTTAAGAATCTAAGCATCTTAATGGAGATAAGATGGACCTTATATACAGAAAGACTATGGGCGGGATCTAGGAGTGGCCAAGTAGTTTGGGGTGACTGGAGGAGGGGTTTAAGGAAGATCTGAATGGGAGTGGACAGTAAACTGGGGTGAGCAGAACTCATGGGACATGGACAATGGAAACTATCTAGGATTAAGTGTGGGAAATGGCTGGGGGCCATAGGGAGGGCTAGGCTAGGTTAGGAGTAACAGAATTGGGAGATTGGGTGCAGCCACAAAGAAAGGCCAAGTTGATGGGATTATAGCCTCAGGCAAAAGCCAGAGATTTGGCCATGTGGGAAAGTCCAGGGTTTTTCCTTTTTGGGATTTGGCCATGTGGGAAAGTCCTGGGTTTTTCCTTTTTGAGGTCTAGCTCCCATCCTCATCATTGATAATGATGGGGTTGGGATTTGGACCCTAGAAAGGAAAAACCCTGGATTTTCCCACATGGCCAAATCTCCGGCATTCCCCTGAGGCTATAATCCCATCAACTAGCCTTTCATTGTGTCTATGCCCAATCTCCCAATTCTGTTATCCTTTACCTAGCCCAGGCCTGCATTGTTTTACCTCCCAGTGGCCCCCAGCCATTTCCCACCTTTAATCCTAGCTAGGCTCCATTCACCCTTGGCCACATGGTCCACTTCCCAGGTATTCTGTTCTGTCCATCCCAGTTTACTGACCTGTCCCATTCAGATCTTCCTTAAACCCCTCCTCCAGTCACCCCAAACTACTTGGTCACTCCTAGATCCCTCCCACAGTCTTTCTGTATATAAGATTAATTTTGTCTTCATTAAGATACTTAGATTCTTATAACCTAGCCAATAGCTTACTTATGTTCAGACTTCTTAAGAGTCTGCCCAATATGATGGATGTTCTAATAAACCTTGTCTTTGGCTGAAAGAAGGTTTGGGTTGAATTCTTTCGGACAGGACCCATGTGTTGTGATATTGGGGTCTCATATATATATATATACATATATACATATATACACACACACACACACACACACACACACATATATATATATATATACATATATACATATATCAGAGTAATACAGTTCAGACAGCCATGGGATTGTTTATCTTTGGCTTCCTCTCATCTACCTTTCTTCATCCCAGTGCTCCTCTCCAGAGGTTGCTAGTATTCTCATGATGCCCTAGGTAGCCATTGTGCTACTACACTTCTCTCTCATCCTAATCCTCAAAGTGCTTCTTTTTCCAAAACTATCTACTTCTCAGCCCCTAATTAAAACTCCCATTCTTTCAATGTAACTGTTGGAACTGTAAGTTAAAGGAGGAAAATAGTCTGAATTAATTCATACCACTATCTAGATGACTTACATAGGCATTTGCATTTTTAAAGGGATGCCTATTAACCTAATGTTTGTTGATTTTGTTGTAATTGGGGGGGGGGGGGGGGGGGGGGGTCTGGGTGGGGTACCACAGGGAGAGGCTTACGATTTTAGGAGGGCATTGTTCATGCTGTAACAAAGTAGAATGAAAATTTATACTACAACAAGAACCTTGTAAACATGAATAATTTTGAAAGAGTGAAGAACTCTGATCTGCATGAGGATCAGCCATGATTCCAGGCAAAGAATGGTCCTTACTGCCTGACAGAGGGGTAATGGACCAAATATGCACAAGGAGACACACATTGTTGGACATAGTCAAGGTCGGAATTTGTTTTGCATGACTATGTATATTTGTTATAAGGCTTTTTTTTTTTCCCAGCAGGGTTGAGGGAGAAAAAAAAGTTTGATAATTGAAAAAAAAAGAAAATTTATTTATAAATAAAAAAGTGAAGTTAAGGAGTTCATGAAGTATGACGGAAGACATTTGGGTGCAGGGCTACTGTCTTAGAGATAGACTAGATAGCTCAGCCTGATATTCTACCACTAGGGTCAGCTCTGTTAAGCTCTTTCTTTTTTTTTTTAAATGGTTTCTTCCTTTCCTGAACTTCTGAGGCCTTGAATTCTCTAAAAGGCTGAGGCTTTTTTTTTCCCTACTTTAAAAAGTAACAACACCAAAAACAGAGCAGCCATGGAGGGAGGGAGGGATGGCAGTTGGAGGACTAGGGCAGGAGGAAAAGCAGCAGCAATTTCTTTAAATGGGTCATTTATGAATTGGAGGATAGCTTGTGGTTATCTTGGTTTTTAATCATCATTAAGGCTCTTCCTTTCCAAGACCAGAGCCTATTACTTCCACAAGGAGCTTTCATCACCAAAGAAGTGAGCCTCTATTCCCTTTAGCTTTCCTCTCTACCTCTCCCCTCCCCCTGCCTGCCCCTCTTCTTTTCTGCCTCCTCCACTCACCCAGAATGCCTCACATTACTATAATAAGATGCACGATTGCCGTGCAGTTATTAATATCTGGTGAAAGAGCCTTGTTCCCTGCACTGGGGAGAGACTTTAAAATGCATTGCATTTGTGGAGACAGGGTAGAAAAAGCAGCAGGAAGAAGCAAAGCCTTAGAAAACACACAAACCGTTGTCTAAAGAAAATGGTTATTTTTTTATGTCCATCCCCTGCTAGCTGAAGTAATTGAAGTGACACTATATTCATAGAAACCTCCAGAAAGGTCGTGTATTGTTTAGATTCAATTGGGAAAGTATACCCTGTGAGATCTAATTTAATATACCTCACTTGAACCTGATTAGACTAATGCTGGGTAAAGAGAAAATACCTAATTCAGAGGAAATACTGTTGCAAAATGGATGTATTTTTATTTACATATTTTGTTAATTCCTTCAGTATGTACAATTTGCATAAAATAAAGAACCTTGTTTTGCTTTGTTTTTTAAAACTAGTGTATAACTGAGAGAGAAAAGGTGTTTACAAGGAAGCCATTTAGATGTTCCTGTTAAATTGTAGCTGACAGACAATATTTTAAAAATAAAATCATCTGGCCCACAGTTTGTTTTTTTTTTAAGTTAGTTACATCCACATCTCTAGGAGAGAACACAGAAAACTCTTTCAATTACTGAGGTCAAGAAAGTCCAATTTTTAGATCATTTTAAAAAGAAATTCTAGAAACAGTGATATTTATTTCATAGTAAAATATTGTTATTCTTCACTTTCATAGAATTTTGAGACCTTAGAGATACAGAGTCCAACCCCATCATTTTATAGATAAGTAAAATGATGCTCTAAGTTATTAAATGATTTGCCCAGGGTCCTAACAGGCAGTGATTAACAGAGTCTGGATTTGAACCTGGTTCTTCTGATTAGATACAGCATGGTGTGGTACTTATGAGCTGGCCTCAGAGCCAGGAAAACGTGGGTTCAAATTTTTTTTTTTTTGGTTAGGCATTTGGGGTTAAGTCACTTCCTCAGAGTCACACAGCTAGTAAGTGTTAGGTGTCTGAGGCCAGATTTGAACTCAGGTCCTCCTGACTCCAGGGCTGGTACTCTATCCACTGTGCCACCTAGCTGCCCCAGGTTCAAATCTTATTGCAGATACTTACTGGCTTTGTGACCCTGGACAAGTCACTTAACCCTTCAGTGTCCCAAGCTCCTCTCTAAGACTACATGGTACAGATGTGTATTAGTTGAGGGAGTCCCCTTTTCTGGGAGTTCCCTATGCTGCTGAAATCATAGGCCCAATCCCTATCCTTTCCCCTTCTAATTACAGAACCAGGGCTCTTTGTGCGCCACTGCTTTCAAGGGAACTGAGGAAAACATTGCTCTTTGGCTTGATTCTATTCTATGGGACAACTCTATCCACACTAGCCTTCTATTTCTTCAACTATCAATCAATCAATAAACATTTATTAGGAACGTGCTATATGCCAGGCACTACACTAAGTGCCAAGGATACAAAAAGAGGGAACAGACAATTCCTGCCCTCAAGGAATTTACAATCTGATGGGAGAGACAACATGCAAAAAATATAGACAAAGCAAGCTATATACAAGATAAATAGGAAATAATTAAAATAGGGAAGGCACTAGAATTAAGAGGGGTTAGGGAAGGCTCCCTGCAGAAGGTGGGATTTTAGTTGGGACTTACAGGAAGCCAGAGAGGTCAGTAGTCAAAGCAGAAGAGGGAGAGCATTTCAGGAGACAACCAGAGAAAATGCCTGAAGCTGAGAGAGATGGAGTGTCTTGTTCATGGCACAGCCAGGAGACCAGTGTCTAGATTGAAGAGTATCTGTAGGGGAGTAAGGTATAAGGAGACTGGAAAGGTAGGAGGGGACTAGGTTATGAAGGGTTTTGAATGCCAACAGCATTTTGTATTTTCTCCTGGAAGCAATAGGAAGCCAAAGGAATTTATGAGTAGGGGAGTAACATGATTGGATCTATATTTTAGGAAAATCACTTTAGTGACTGAATAGAAGATGGACTGGATTAGCCACACTAGCCAATGGAAGTCATCCAGAAATCATTATAGTACTGAACCCCTTTTTCTTTTCCTCCATGCTCCCTTGATGATCTCATTCATTCTTGTCACTTAACATACCACAGATGGGCAGATGATTCCCAGACCTACATCTATTATTTTGATGTTTCCCTATCTCTGTATTACCTCATTTGATGTTTCCCTATCTCTGTATTACCTCATCTTTCACTGTCAGATCACATTATCAAAACTGAGCTCATTTTTCTTTCCAACCATCCCTCTTACCTGTCTCCCTCATCACTGCAGGTAGAATTGTCATTGACTTCTTAGCCATGTAGCTGTGGGGAAGCCGCTTAATTTCTCTAGGCCACTGTCTCCTCATCCATAAAATGGAGATGTAATCTTTTGCAGCTCTTAACTTTGTAGGTATTGTAGATTTTGATTTATCATTGCAAGGGACCTTAAAGGTTATCTAGTCCAACCCTATCATTTTACACATAAAGAAAATGAAGGCAGGGGAGGCAAGGTGATTTCCAGGCTGGAATTCTAGCCTAGATCCTTTAACTTCAAATCCATGCCTGTCACAGGAACTAAAATTTTGAGCTAGTAGAAGGGATTCTTTGTTTTTGCTAGTTCTCCAGGCTCTGAACTTCTAGAATTCGGCTCCCCTTCGCCTTTCATCATAGGATTTAGAGCTAGAGGAGACAAAATATCCAGTCAGAAGTGAAGAAATGCAACGAGGATGGCAAACAGAGACAGAGAGAGTCACCTGAGGGAGTAGGCAGCTTCAGAGACTGTGGCCTTTCGTGATGGAGAGAAGTATCAGGTACTAAAGAAAGCAGTTCTGGAACATCAGCTGAGCAGTCCACTCGGCTCAAAGCTGCCCAGGGGAGTTGTTTGAGGACTGAAGAGAGAGGACTACTGAAGCCAGTAATTGTGAATTACCTCTACCTGGCCATGTGTGTATCCCCCTATTGTTTGAACTCATTCTTCCTGTGGATACAATACATATTTGTGGAATAGTGCACCCCAGGCTTTGTGGGGGTGATATTTTGTACCAACTGATCTTATACCATTTACCAAATGTCTATGCTAAAAACTAATTAAGTGTACTGGCTGATTGGTAATGTGAAATATATCAGTGAGAGCTCATGAACTACAGTAGTAAAAGTAACCACACACAAGGTTGTCCCTAGGGCCTGAGAGTAGTCACTAGTAGGGTGGACCCAACCTATTTGTGTAAGTGCAAGTTGATGGAGCAACCTAAAGGGGGTGTTACACAGGGAGTAAGTCAAAGATCTAGGATTCACTATTGATTAGAGAAATACAAATTAAAACAACTGTGAGGTACTACCTCACACCTATCACATCGACTAATATGACAGAAAAGGAAAATAATAAATGCTGGAGGGAATGTGGAAAAGCAAGGACACTAATGCATTGCTGGTGGAGTTGAGAATTGGTTTAACCATTCTGGAGAACAATTTGGAACTATGCCCAAAGGGCTATAAAGCTCTGTTTATTCTTTGATCCAGCAATGGCCACTACTAGGTCTGTGTCCCCAAAGAGATTAAAGGAAAAGGACCTATATATACCAAAATATTTATACAGCTCTTTTTGGAGTGGCAAAGAATGAGACAATGCCCATCAACTGGGGAATGGTTAAATAAGTTGTGGTATATGATTGTGATGGAATACTACTGTGCTATAAGAAATGACAAGCAGGATGGTTTTAATAAAACCTGGGAAGATTTATATGAACTGATGCATGGGTTTAGAACTTCATGAGAATCCATAGGGTTGGTATCTATTTCCAAACCCAGATTCACTTCAGGTTGACATAATTTCAAATGTAGAGTAGGGAAGAGGAAGAGAGGAGTCTAGTATGGGTCATTCAGGTTTGCTTCTAGAGACAGTGTGGTTTGGATGGCCAAAATAATTAGTGTATCTCCTAGAGATTTTGTTTCTATTTCCCTTCTCTTCCATTAATTAGTATAGTTAATTCAGAGTTGAAGGAAATCAGGATTTTCTTTATGCCCTTCCCAGCCTTTGGTAAGCAGCTATTTGCAAAATGGTTCCATGTGTAAAATATTCCACCTATTAGCATGACATTCTTAAATAATAAAAAGCTGGAGAAATGAAAATGCGCCACATAATGAAAGCCCTCTTTAGTTAAAAGGCTAATTTCTTTAACAGATGAAGAAGTTGCCCTCTTAGTTATATATCAGACCACAGAATTTATCATACCAGGCACACGTTCATTGGGCCTTCAGTATAAATAGTATCATTAAGAATTTTCTATGTTCTATGTTCTACTGTTCAGTTGGGGTCAAAGGAGTATCAAAGGTAAGCAAAGAAATGATTGAACTTGAAGTAATTCTTCTGACTCATTTGATTATGTATTTCATAATTTATACCCCTAAAAACAGCCTAAGTGGGCTAAGAGCTCAACACCAGTGAGGAACTAAAAAAGAGACTTGATTAGAAGAGCTAATAATACCTTGTCTTTGTAGAGCATTTTTAGCTTTTTCAAAGTACACTTACATCTCTTGTCTCACTGTATTCTTAGAGCAAACATGCAAAGCAGGTAGAGTCTATCCTTAGAACTAATCTCTAAGGCAGGTAGAGTCTTCTTCATAGAGGAGAAGACATCAGGGTCTGACTGTTCATTATCTTCAAATATTTGAAAGGTTGTCATTAAGAAGAGGGACAAGTCTCAGTGTTTGTGTTGAGATCCACTGGTGGAAGAGCTTACTAGCAGAGCTGTCTGTCAAAGGAATGGGCTGCCTTAGAACCTAGTGGGTTCCTCATCACTCAAAATTTTCAAGCTGGTTATCATCTGTTAGGGTTGTTCTGGTAGAGGGGACATATGCTATATGTGAAAATTGAAATTTATGATCTATGAAGTCTTTTTTTCAACTTTAAGATTCTATGATTCTAGGGCCAATCTAATTATCTTTGACAGATGAAATAAATGAAACATAGCACTCTTAAACAGCTTTATATAATGTACTTAGCTAGTTAATGTCAAATTCATTAGCTTGGCATTCAAGGTTATATATAATCTGGTTTCGATATACCTGATGTTCCTTTTTTTTTTTTTTTTTTTTTGCTGAGGCAATTGGGGTTAAGTGACTTGCCCAGGGTCACACTAGTAAGTGTCAAGTGTCTGAGGCCACATTCGAACTCAGGTCCTCCTGACTTCAGGGCCAGTGCTCTGTGCACTGCACCATCTAGCTGCCCCCTGATGTTCCTTATTTTAAACACAGCATGGTGTAGTTGAAAGAACTTTTGACTTGGAGTTAGAAGATAGAACTTTGGCAGTCTGAAAAGCATAGATAAACTCAGCTTTCAGAAAGGCTGGAATTTTACTAATTGTTTCCCTTCTAATTCTAATAAACTGCATTTATTTTGCTTGTGAAAAACTTTTCAATTTGATGTCATCAAAATTATCCATTTTATCTTCTATGCTCATCCTTGTTTAGTTAAAAATTCTCCTGCTAGCCATAACTGTGAAAGATATCTCTTGCTCTATTCTATTTTTTATTATATCATCTTTTTTTCATTTAGGTCACATATCCTTTGTAGTATGTGGTATAGCATTTTGGTGTAAGTCTAATTTCTGCCAGATTGCTTGTTAGTTTTAACCAGCAGTTTTTGTCAAATAGGGAATTTTTTACATCCTTGGATTTATTTGAACACTATCCTACCATGTTCAATTTTTTCTGGTGATCAACAATTTTCAAGAATAGAGAGATAGTATCAAGGCATAAGATGTGACCACCCCTATGGGTCAGTAAAGAAGAGTTGAAATAAAGGTCATAGGAGTTGAGGATGTGAAGGATTTATAGTTGAGGTAGTTAGATTGGTAATCAACCTGAATATTAAAATCACTGAAGATAATAGTAAGGGAAAATGAAGAGAGGACTTTGAGCCAGGTACTTACATAATTAAGAAAGGTGGGAAAATGTCAAAAGGATTTGATAGGGTTTGGAGAAGGGGAGAGCCAAGATGGTAGGGTAGTGGCAGGAACTCATCTGAACTCTCCCAAATTCCCTTTCAAACAACTTTAAAATAACATCTCAAATTGAATTCTGGAGCAGCAGAGCCAACACAAGGTTGGGGTAAAACAAATTTTGAGCCCAAGACAACTTAAGAAGTGAGCAGGAAAGGTCTATCACACAATGGTGGTGGTCAAGCCTGGAGTGCAATGCAGGCCAATCCATGACAATGCCATTAACATGCCCTGGAGGTGGCTGCATTAGAGGCAGTAGCAACTTCAGGAGCTTTTAGCCCATGGTAAGAGGTTTGGACAACTTGTCAGAAAGAGATTACAGGGGATCCGTTGTTGGCAGAAAGTGAAGAGGAAGAGGTCTCTTGATGAGGGTAAAAGAAGAGAATATAAAAGCTGGCTTGAAATTTAACAACAAAAAAATTAAGATCTTGGCAGCTGGTCCCATAACTTCTTAGCAAATAGAGGGAGAAGAAATGGAAGCAGTGTCAGATTTTATATCCTTTGGCTCAAAGATCACTGCAGACAGTGACTGCAGCCATGAAATTAAAAGATGCTTGTTCGTTGGAAGAAGGACATGGCAAATCTGGACAGCATACTAAAAAGCAGAGTTATTAGCTTGCTGACAAAGATCCATGTAGTCAAAGCTATGATTTTTCCAGTAATGTAAGACTCGGAGAGTTAGACTATAAGAAAAGCTGAGTGCTGCAGATTTGAAGCTTTCAAATTGTGGTGCTGGAGAAAACTTTTGAGAGTCCCTTGGAGAGCAAGGAGATCAAATCAGTCAACACTTAAATTAATTCAGACTATTCACTGAAAAGTCAAATACTGTGACTTTGACTTGAAGCTGAAGCTTAAATACTTTGGCCATGTGATGAGAAGATGGGATTCCTTGGAAAAGACACTGGCATTGGGAAAATTAAAGGTAAAAGCAGAAGGGAATGGCAGAGGATGAAATGTATAGATAGTGTCATGGAAACAATGAACATGAACTTGGAAGGAATTCAAGAGATAGTTGAGGATAAAAAGGCCTGGCGTGCTATGGTCCATGGGGTTATGAAGACTTGGACGCAGCTGAACAACCTCACAACAAGGAACGAATAAGAAATGATGAACAGGATGGTTTCAGAAAAACCTGGAAAGACCGATGAGCATTGATAATAATAAGGGAGACATCAACTCTAACTGGTGATTGGTATTGAAGAAAACATACCAGAGAATGGTTTCAAGCCAGTAGCATTAGAAAAGCATACTTTGGGGCAGCTAAGTGGTGCAGTGCATAGAGAAGGCCCTGGAGTCAGGAGGACCTGAGTTCAAATCTAGCCTCAGACACTTGACACTTACTAACTGTGTGATCCTGGGCAAGTCACTTAACCCCATTGCCTAGCAAAAAGACAAAAGAAAAGCATACTTTAACCATTCAGGGATACTCCTAGAACCCTAAGGGGGAGCTGGAGCCAATTATAAGTGCTTTGGGGGACTGACTCATCAGTGAGAGAGAGGATCCTCAGAGTGTATAAGACTATACTAGTATGACTTGTCTTTCTTTTAAAAAATAATACTGCCTTTTGTTTTTAATACCATTAAAAGGCAAACTGATTAATTGTCACTACAATTAACTATTTCTATCTTCTATTTCTTTTCCACTTTAATAAGGATGAGATAATACTTCAGGGTTGTTTTCATCTGCTCTTCTGTTATTAGTAGTATTTAGAGCATTTCTCCTTATGACTTATTCTTGATGAACTCAGAGTTAGTGAAGTATAGGAGTGAGGAAAGCTTTAGATTTAGACTTAGATGACCTGAGTTCAAATCCCAGCTCTTCCACTTACTACCTGTGTTGCCCTAGGAAAGTTGCTTAACTTGCCTCAGTTCCCTCATTTATCAAATAGAAGATTGAACTAGATGATATAGATCTAACTCTATGATCCTTGGCGGCTGGTAGTGAAAAAGTGCTCACAGATCACCCTTTAATAATCCATTCTAGAATATTTGCTAGGGAATTTTGGAAATGTTTTAATGTTTTGTTTCTTCCAGATAACATACCTTTTTTAAAAAGAGATCTTTAATGCCTTAACTCAGAGAAGTAACCAGTGGTGGGAATTTTAGGCACCATGGTAGGCAAAAATTGAAGTATTTGGGGCAAGAGATATCTTTTTTTATTTTAGTCAAATTATACTCCACAACAGTACTAGCATTGGCATTGATCCAGCCTTGCCTGGGACCTTAAGGGAGCTGCATCAAGTATTCTTGACAAGAATAGCCTCTGCAAATAGGAAGCATATAGCTAGCCTAAACTTTTATTTAATATATAATTAATTTCATAATTCAATCTTTTTCAGGGGGGTATCTTCATTTTAAAAAAATTTAATTTAATTAACTCAATCTTGAATTTTTTGTGGGAGAGGAGACCTTTAATTCATTTGTGTCTTCTGAAGTTCTTTCACTTACTAGACTGTTTTCCATATTACATTTGATTCTAAGTTCAAGGTATAATGCAATGTAATAATATCTGATTAAAACATCATGCTGCAAAGCTAATAACATAGAAAAATCCAAATTAAATTAGGTTCTAGTTAACACAAGATTCTCCCCCCTCTCCATGCTACACAGAAAAGCAGTAGGCAAATGAAATGAAATATAGCACAATTCTTTTGTTCCTAACTGTCTGTGCCTGTCTCAAATTCCCAAGGCACCTAATTATTACACTTTTCCCTGGTGGTTTGGACATAAATGGACTGTGTCTCCACACAAGCCTGTGGCTGTAACATTGCAATCTCAGAAAACATCCTCAAGCAACTGCTATTTAGGGATTTTCCCAGTGAGCTCAAAAATGAAATTCTGTACAGTAGAATGACAATTCAGTCTCCCTTGGATTTCATAAAACAGAATATAACATTTAAAATACAAACTACAGTGCTTCTACCAGAATAGTATAACAGCCTTGAAATGGGAAGGAAATTTCAAGATATTTGAGACAGAGAATGTTTTGCTGTGGAATAAAGGAGAGCTTGGTTCCAGTGCCTATGACTTTAGGTTAATGGTATGTTCTCTTCTTGGATCACAGTTTCCTTAGTTGTAAAATGAGAGAGTTAGACTACTAGATGATCTCTTGGGTTCCTTTCAACTCTAAAATTCAATGCCTTGGTAAAGCAAATTTTTTTTTAACACTTGTAAAGTGTGTTATAGCTATTTCACTATTTGTTTCCAGTGAGATGTAGATGACAGTCATGGAAAACTCCAACCTCTAAAGAGTTAAAGATTCAGGTCATTCAGAATGCAATGTAGAGAAACATTGTAGGTGAGAATAGGCTGCAGATGATTACTGAAAAAGAACTGTGCTCCAAAAAATATCAAAGAAATATGTGATTAGAGGAGTGGTTAGGTCAGTCGTAGATTTGGAGCAAGGACAGACAGATGGAATGCTTCATTGGTACCTATGGAATGTCAAGAGATGTAGAGGAAAGATCTTAGGATACAAGGTGGAACCCCTGTGGAAAATTTATGGAGGGCATAGGTAACACTTGCACAGGCTACAATCTGCACTGTCAAAGGGAATTCCCAAATTGATTAGATCATAGATTCATCTGTATTAATGCATTATTCATTTGTTATGTTATTCATAATAACCATGAAACAATGTGATTCCATAGACTAAAAATGTATATTGTCTTGGTACTGCCAATATCTTGGTGACTGCTGGATCATTGGGAGACTTGGGTATGTTACTTAATGTCTAATGGTCATATATAGTGAGGAATATATAGATCTCCTGTGTGTTCCACCAGTATCCATACAAAACAATTTAAAGCAAGTCCTCCTTGTTGGATCCTCTGTATACAATCTTTGGGAAAACATTGATAGAATCACATAGGATAAGATGCTATGGTTATGTTGTATTCTGCACAAATGTCCATCAAAATATAAGGAAGTTCTTCAGAGATCTGTTATACACCCAGATGTTTTGGAGCAGTGGTTCTCAAAGTGGAGTTCGGGGGATCCCCGAGGGTCCTAGAGACATTTTCAGGGGTGTGTGCGAGATCAAAACTATTTTTGTAATAATACTGTTGGCTTTACTTTATAATGTAGTAAATATCAATAGTTATAACCTACATAAACAAAAGTCCTCAGCAACTTTTAAGAGTATGAAGTGGTTCTGAAACCAAAAAGTTTGAGAACTACTGTTTTAGAACACCCTAAGACACATAGTTTGGATCAATCTCAAGAAGTATGTTTCCCAGACCTAAAGCATTCTTGAAATATGTTAGCTTTCCAAAGCGGCTCCTTACAAAAAAATCATTACTTTGGAAATGTATGATCAGAAATGGTGATGAACTGGTTATATATAAAGAATGAGAGACACATAAATTTTCTTTGTGCTTTGTTTGTACTCATGAAATATAAAATAACTTAGGAGAAGACACGCCCTAGAATGCTCTAAAACAGTAGTTCTCAAACTTTTTGGTCTTAGGACTCTTTTACACTTCTGAAAATTGCTGAGGACTTTCTTTACATCAGTTATAACTACAGATATTTACTGTATTAGAAATTAAAGCAACTAAGTATTATAAAAATGGCCTAGTAGGATCCTCGGTAGATAATCTATGAAAAACATAGCGAGAATCACACAGGATGAAATGCTGTGGTTATGTTGCATTTTGCACAAATGGAGGGAACGCCCACATCCATGAGACCTAGTTCATATTGACAAATTGACCTTAGGGGAATGATTTTTAGTCTTGCATCTATTTTTAACTTTCATATAGACTAACAAACTGTAGAGAGAACAGTAAGGTTTGTGCTGGCAAAAATGGAACAGAAAAATTAATGGCAAGCATGCATAATAAGGATTAGGAAGCAGGGACCTCAGTCCTATCTGTCTCACAAGCCTTTTGAACTTTTTGTTGCATCATTTGCTTCTTCAATCCTGGAGGATTTTGTGAGCAAGGGAAACCACACCAAATCAGCCACTAAAAACTTCCTATAGGGTTTTTTGAATGAAATTCGAGGCAGCTAGGTGGTGCAATAGAAAGAGTGCTAGATTTGGAGTCAGGAAATTATTATTTAGTTGTTTCAATTATGTCCAACTCTTTGTTGGACAACCCCATTTGGGGTTTTCTTGGCAGAGATACTGGGGTGGTTTGCCATTTCCTTTTCCAGCTCATTTTACACTTGAGGAAACTGAGGCCAACAAGGTTAAGTGACTTGCCAAGGGTCACACAGCTAGGAAGTGATCAGATTTGAACTCAAGAAGATGAGTCTTTCTGATTCCAAGCCCAGTGCTCTATCCACTGCACCACCTAGCCTGGGGGCGATTCTGCTGACTTGTATAGGTTTCCTGTTAGTATGTACTGGCTCACACCCCTTGATTATGCACTAAATGCAATAGGTCTTTTTGCCAAAGAGTGATTTTCTAGTCAGTAGTGATTTTCTAGTTACCTCCAGTAAATGATAGCAGAGAGTAGTAAATGGCCCTGAAGCGGCTAAAGAGGTGGAATGTAGCAGAAAATACAGAAAGAAGCTTGACAAGCAAAAATGACATGCTCAGTGGAGAGTGGATATGTGATGCTGGGAAGATTGAAGCTTTATGACATCACCAGAACAAAATGGCACCTCTGAAACATCACAAGCATGAAACATCATACTCTAAGCATGGCTGTACCCGGGCCACATGTGTTCTTAGGTGTGAACCCTCTACGCATTTGTCCTGGCCACATGATCACTTGATGTATACCCCCCATAATATGTTTCCTGGGTATATGTTCCCCATGTATGTGCCCACCATTTGTGTTCCATGGTCATTGTCCCCTGTTCCTGTGTTGTCCCCACTTGGTTGTATGGTAAGTTATACCCAATATGTTCATAAGGGAATCTTTTCTGATAGCTTTATTTACTATGTTATTTATGTCTCTTACATTGAACAAACATGTCCTCTGGCTAGAAGTGAAAGTGGCATCAAAGGGGCTCCTGATGCCTGATTTTGTGCAGGAGCTGCTCCACAGAGTGCCTTAAAACTGGAGTAAATTTTCTGGGGGCCCAGGTATGGGGAGGAAGGAAATCCAAGGTGTTAAATTAGAATCCTAAAATTTTAGAACTAGAAGAGACTTCAGAAGAGACCTAGTTCAACTCCTATGAGAAGCATGAGTCTTCTCTATAATATTCCTGACAAATGGTCATCTAATCTCTGCCAGATGTCCATTGATTGACAGGGAACTCACTGACTCTTGAAGCAACTCATTTGACTTTTGGACAGCTCTGATTATTAGGACGTTTTCCCCTTATATTAACATTGAGTTATTTAGAAGTTTTTCTCCCCCTTACATCGGAATTGAATTGAAATTTGCTTACCTGTAATTTCTATCTGGCAGTGAGATGGTGCAGTAGATAGAGCTCTGGGTCTGAAGGCAGGAAGACTCATCTTCTTGACTTCAAATCTGACCTCAGACTAGCTGTGTTACCTTGGACAAGTCACTTAACCCTGTTTGCCTCAGTTTCCTCATCAATAAAATGAGCTGGAAAAGGAAATGGCAAACTACTTCAGTACCTTTGCCAAGAAAACCCCAAATGGGGTCACAAAGAGTCAGCCATAATTGAAAAATAACACAACAATTTTTATCCACTGGTCTGAATTCTGCCTTCTGTGGTCAAGTAAAATAAGCCCTTTTCTACATGACAAGACTTCAACTGTTGTAAATCAGTTATCAGACCCTAAAAATCATCACCTGATGCCCTTGCGGTCCTTTTTGTCTGCAAATTCAATATTCCCTAGTTTCTTCATGAGATCCTCATTCTGGTCATCCTCCTCTGGGGACCCTACAGTTTACTCATGCCTTTCTTAGCATCCAGAACTGAAAATAACACTATATAGATGGTGTGTCTAGGGCATACTATTGCTGAACTACTTACTGTCTCTTTCATTTTGGACATCATACTTGGGTTAATGTAAACTAAGATTAGGAGGCAGTATGGTGTAGTAGATAGCCTGGTAGGTAGGAAGAACCTGGGTCAGGTATTGCCTGTTACACTTATTGTCCATCAGTCAGTCAATAAGTATTTATTAAGCAACTATGTGCCAGGCTTAGTGTCCTAAGCACTGAGGTAAAAGACAGCCCCTTCCTTGGAAGAGCTCACAATCTAAAAGGGGAGACAACATGCAAACAAGATATATACAGGATAAGTTGGAGGTAATAAGTGGAAGGAAGGCAATATTACCGTGTGTGAAGGAAGCAAGCAAGCATTTGATAGGCACCTACTATGTACCCCTGGGAGGTAGGTGCTATTATTATCCCCATTTTACAGCTGAGGGAACTGAGACAGAGGTTAGTACCTTGCCTAGGATCACACTACAAGTTTGCTAATGTTCTACTGAGCAGCACTCACTACCTCAAAGACAACTGTATGAAAATAGCTGGTGATCTATATCAGTAGAGGGAATTCTTATCCCAACTAAATTCCAGTTATGGACCCAAACAAAGATTGCATTAGCCTTTGTGGCTGTTGAATCCACAACCCAACAGTCTTCCACTGTTGAGTCATTTTGAGTTTGCAAACCATCTTTTCTTTTCATACAACTTCTTTATTCTTATTTTTGTGGTTGATTTTTTTTTAATCCAGGTGCAAGAATTCACATTTACTCCTATTACATTTCATCCTGTTAGGTTCATCCTAAGGCTCCAGCCTGTAGAGATCTTTTTGGATCCCAATTTTGTTAGGTATTAGCTATCCCTTCTAGCTTCAGAGTTATTCTTAGATATGATAATCCTACCCTCTATGTCTTTGCTACTCTATTGATCAAAAGGTTGACCAGAACATAGCCAGAGCACTATTGCATCTTCAATAATCATTCACATCAGTCTTAGTTCAATCAGAGAACTTCTGTTTTGCATGTTTTTTCTTGCTATATCATTTATTCATTAATATGTTTTTAAATAATAATTGATTCATTATTATGCTTTTGCCATCATAAGAGTCCCCTGAACAATTTGATGAGTCTACAGAGTGGTGAGTTTCTGGTTGTGATTTTATATCTCATCGATTAAGAATATACTTATTAGCTTGAATCGTTGTTTTTCAGAGATCCCCTCTTCTGAGCCTAACAAAGAGTCTTTGTTAAAGACTCAGGACTTTCCCTCCCTTTTGCCTTTTCCCCGCCGCCCCTACTTTCTGAGCACAGGTTAGAATCCAGAGACCTGAGAAAGAACTTTGGTCCCCAAGGGGCACCTGTGCTTTGGCATGGCTTCCCAGGAGCCTCTCTTCTATGGAGATGGAAGCCTCTTGGCTGAAAGGCATGCCATTTGGCTTTGATATAAATGAATAAGCATTGGTGTAGGGAGAATAGAGAATTTTATGTTGTCTGAGGTAGTAATGTGGCTCTTCTACTCTTGAATGCCTGGTCCTCACCCTGGAGAGGTAGAGGAAGTTGTGCGGAGCAGATGGCAAACACTCTCAGCCATGTAGCTCCAGAGACAGGGAGCCCCAGTGTTTAAGACAGAAAGAACTTACAGGTGAAGTTCTTGGACAGAGTTAGGGTCTTGGAAGAAGAATCACCAACATTCCCTCTCATTCAGCGAGAGGAAGCCAAAACAACCAACCAACCGAACAAACAACCAACCAAACAAAAGACAAAAAAGTCCCACTGGACTCTGCCTTTCCCATCAACTGTGAGTTATTTGGACTATGTAGCTCCAGTAGGGAGGGGGTTACTTCTCTAAGAACCACAAGGACATTTTCCTCCTGGAGGGAGGTCAAGATCCCTAGGCTAGTACCAGAAGGCTGGATGCTTCTGTAAGTCTTTAGTGTGAAAGTGGGACCAACCAGAATGTTGGGGGGAAGATGCCCTTTTCTAGAAACCTCAAATGCATTTTCTTTCTGTGGGGAGTCCAAACCACAGGGTTTGAGTATGAGTCTGAGTGACAACATAGCAACCTGGAGCAAGGTGGGACTCACCAGAAAGGGAGGAGAATTCTATTGATTGTTTGTGGGCTACTGTGAGTCCTTCATGCTTTCTTCATTCTTCCTATGGGGTGAAATAAAGTCGTCCTGTATCTTGCACTTGATATTCATTACAACCTTCACTGCCCATATAGGGTCTGGGGGCCCTTTTACCCATGTCTGTGGAGACATGAGCTATATATATAATTAAGTTATTTATGACGATTTTTCCAGAAGATATTCTGGGTTGGGGTAAAATGAACTAAAGAGATATGACTTTAGGTCAGGTGTAACATTGAATTGAGTCTGTGTAAACCAGAATTTGGGGGGAGTGGGTCATGGGTTACATATAAATTGGATTAGACAAATATTGGCTAAGTAATTTCTGAAAAGAACAAATACATATACTGGCAGAAGCATAATCATATTATAATTTAATTTGAAAGTATTAAATAGTGAAAAGTGATATTTGAGAGGGGGTGCTTAAAGAAAAGGTGAGATTACTTGGAACAGAAGGAAGTTTAACACTCAGAAGAATCCACCTCAATGAAGAGTTAGATCCTATGTTTTCTGGTTCCTACAACTCATGAACCAGGTTCCTGGCTCATAAAGGAGCCAGCATTGTTTCTGGATGAGCATGGCTACAGTCTTAGTCTATCAAATTGGACTATAGTGGGCTCTTTAGAAAGTGACTTCAATCTACTTCTCAAGGCTAAGTAGTTAAAACCAGTTCAGTGTCTTTGGATTTTTGGGCTGGAACCAGATATCTGGTGGTTGACTCTAATTTCTGCATGGGTGATACAATCTTTCTGGGTATGTTGGTGGCCCACTGATCGATTTAAATGTCTCCTGATTTACTTTTTAGGAACATAGGTACATGTAGATGACATAATGCCTAAATCTCTAGTTAGCTGTCTTAAAACCATTTTAGATTAGTAGGAATTAATTCAAAAGCAAATCCTTGATGGGGGAAAGAGGAGAGAGAGAGAGAGAGAGAGAGAGAGAGAGAGAGAGAGAAAGTAGAACTGGAAAATTATTAACTATCACAGGGGATGATGGACATTGAAGATGTAGGCACACTTATTTTGTAATCAGTCTCTGAAAGGGTTTCATGTGGGAAAAAGACAGAAACCTTTGCTGAGCACTCTCCCATGTCTATTTGTATTTCAATATTCCTATAGCAGATAGGCTTTACCAGTAAAGGCTAACAATATCTCCCCTTTACCATAATATGAGAAGAGGAGGAAGGAAATAAGCACTTATTAAGCACCTGCTATGTGCCAGAAGAACTGTACAAGAAAGATCTTAATATCTCAGATAACCATGATGATGTGGTTACTGACTAGCACCATACATTCTGGAGAGTAAAGTCAAGTGGGCCTTAAGAAGCATTGCTAACAATAAGGCTAGTGGAAGCGACAGAATTTCAACTGAGCTATTTAAAATCCTAAAAGATGATGCTGTTAAAGTGCCAGCAAATTTGGAAAACTCAGCGGTGGCCACTGGATTAGAAAAGGTCACTTTACTTCCTTATCCTAAAGAAGGACAATGCCAAAGAATGTTCAAACTGCAGAACAATTAATTGCACTCATTTCACACACCAGCAAGATTACACTTAAGATTTTGCAAGCTAGGCTTCAGCAATATGTGAACTGAGAATTACCAGAAGAGCAGGCTGGTTTTCAAAGAGGCAGAGGAACAAGAGACCAAATTGCCAACATTGCCTGGATTATGGAGAGAGCAAGGGAGTTCCAGAAAAACATCTATTTTTTCTTCATTGACTATGCAACAAATTGTGGCAAGTCCTCAAAGAGATAGGAGTACCAGATCATCTTACTTGTCTCTTAAGGAACTTATATGTGGGGCATGAAACAATTGTTAAAACCAAAGATGGAACAACTGGTTAGTTCAAGATTGGGAAAGGAGTATAAGGCTGTATGTTGTCACCTTATTTATTTAAGTTATATGCAGAGTACATCATGCAAAATGCCAGAATTAAGGTTTCCAGGAGAAACATCAACAATCTCAGATACGAAGATGATACCACTCTGATGGCAGAAAGTGAAGAAGAATTAAGAAGCCTCTTGGTGAGGGTGAAAGAAGATTGTGTAAAAGCTTGCTTGAAGCTTAACATTAAAAACCCAAACAAACCCCAAAACCTCCCATTACTTCCTGGCAAACAGAGGGAGAAGAAATGGAAACAGTGTCAGATTTTATATTCTTTGGCTCTAAGATCACTGCAGAAAGTGACTGCAGCCATGGAATTAAAAGATGCTTGCTCCTTGGAAGGAAAGGTATGGCAAATCTGGACAGCATACTGAAAAACAGAGATATCACTTTGCTGACAAAGGTTCATATAGTCAAAGCTGTGATTTTTCCAGTAGCAATATATTGGCTGGGAGAGAGGGCCTATAAAGAAAGCTGAGAACCACAGAATCAGTGCTTTTGAATTGTTCTGGAGGAGACTTTTGAGAGTTCCTTGGACAGCAAGGAGATAAAATCCATCAATACTTGGAGAAATTAATTCTGACTCATCATTGGAAGGATAAATACCAAAGCTGAAGCTTAAACACTTTAGCCACATAATGAGAAGACACAACTTACTGGAAAAGACTCTGATAATGGGAAAGATTAAAGGCAAAAGGAGAAGGGAAAGGCAGTAGATGAGATGTATAGTGTCATGGAAGCAAACGAAAATGAACTCGGACAGACTTCGAGAGATAAGGAGTCAGACACAAGGGAACAACAACCATGCCAGGGCTTTTTTCCAAGTGCTATTTCATGTTATCACACAATAAACTCGGGAGGTTAAGTGCTGTTATTATCCCTGTTTTAGAGTGGAGGACACTCAAGCAGACAGAGGTTAAGAGACTTGCTCAGGGTCACACAGCTAGTGTCTTGAGGTCATATTTGAACTCAGGTCTTTCTGACTGCAGGTTCTGCACTCTGGGCCACCTAGCTGCCTGGTCTGAGTTGGGAGACAAGAAAATCAGTCAAGCATTTGTTAAGCTTACTATGTATGCATCCAGTACTGTGCTAGGCGCTGGGGATACAAAGCTAGAAGGGAAATATTTCATGCCCTCCCAGGGCTAACAGCCTATCACCGTCAGAGACAGAACCTAGTTACATACAACATATTAATCCAGAGTCTAGAGCACTGACACTGGAAGTTGACCCAGCACACGCTCAGCCCCATCCTCTCATGGGTGCAAAAGCGATGCAAGATAATTTTGGAGGGAAAGCACTAGATGCTGGAGGGTATCCGAAAAGGCTGCATGCAAAGAGTGGTGCTTCGGCTGTGCTTTGAAGGAATACCAGGTTTCTGAGAGGCAGAGGTGAGGAGGGTGTGCCTTTGGGGTAGGGGTTTGGGGAAGGGGGCACTGTGATCTGCCACGTGCAAAGTCGAGGAACGATGCATCCTTGGGTGTGTGGAACCACCAGAAGAATGCCAATTAGTATGGACCATCCTGGGCACACTTGAGATAATGTGTTGGAAGACTGGAAAGGTAGGTTGTAAAGGGTTTTAAAATCTCAAACAAAAGGTGGATATGTGCTTGATCCTAGAGGTTAACAGTTAAGTCATGACAACAAGCATTTATTAAGCGCCTACTGTGTGCCCCGCACTTGGGAGAAGACGGAGATTTGTCTCATGATAAGGTTTGAGACTTAAGGAGAGAAGCCGGAAACCGCAGCTGAAGGACTGCGGCGCGGAAGAGGGGCCCCAGCCTCGCCCGAGGAAAGGCAGTGCCCACCACTACCACCGAGAGCGGCCGGCCCTGCCCCGGGGGCAGCTGCAGGATAGGGGAAGGAAAGGCGCCTTTCCCCCCCCCCGCCCCCACGACAGAGGGATGGACGGGGCGGGGCGGGGGGTGGTGGCCGGAGGCCGGGGATGGAGAAAGGGAGGAGGGCCAAGAGCTGAGGTTTTAGACGAAATAGAATTGACTCGGGTCTTCCCATCCCTTTCAGGCAGTGGGGGGAGGGGGCGGTCCTAATGGCCCCCGCCCCTCCCCGTCCCTCCCGGCTCTTTTGGGACAGTTTCTTGGGCTTTGTCTCGGAGGCCAGCCCCTCTCTGTGTGCTGCCTGTTTCTCCACCAATCCCAAGCCCGGAGACCCGGGGGAGGTGACTGCCTCAACCTGTCCCCAAGCCTTGCCCCTTTACACGCGCTTTCGGAACCCTTGGGCTGACTGACAGCCTCCGGGTCCAACCCGCTAGTGGCGCAGGAAGCCTCCAGTGGGGGCTGGGGCGAGGGTCGGACTCGGAGGCCAATCGCCCTGGGTCTGAGGGGTGGGGCCTGCTCGCCTTCCTTGGTCGCCCTCTAGCGGCCTCCCGCTTCGCCCGTTCACCAATGGTGGAAGAGGGGGCGGTGCCGGGCGAGCCGGAGAGCCAATGGTGGAGGCGGGGTGGACAAGCCGGGGGCGGGCTCCGAGGCCGCGGCGGGTACCCTGCCAGGAGCCGGAGCTGCTGCGAGCCGGCGGGGGCTTCGGGAGGCGGAGAGCTGAGGCCGGTCCGGCGGGAGCAGTGGAGGAGCTGCACGAAAATGCACTCAGATGCTGCTGCTGTCAGTGAGTAACGGGTCGGAAGCGGGTGACAAGCCTCACGGGCAGGGGGCGAACCGAAGCCTCCCGGTCTCGGAGACGGACCCCCGTTCCCTCCGCCGGCCCCAGCTTTTCCCCTCCCACACTGACGGAGCCCCCAGCTCCGTCACCGCCGTTGCTGCCTCCCGGGCTCCGGGCTCTAGCGGGGAACTGCCGGCCGTGACGTTGCGGGTAGTCCGTGGAGGGGGGGGAGGGCGCGCCCAGGCCGGCTTCCCGGTGATGGGGGTGGGGGGGAGGGCGCCGGCAGAGGGGGAGGGGCTGGCTTTCTTTGGGGACTTGGGGGGCAGGTGCAAAGGGGACCAGGCGGGGGATGACAGTGGGACACTAAGGCCGGGAGAGAGGGACTGCTTCTGGAGAGGGTGAGTTGTGAGGAGTGGGTGCTGGAGGGCAGTAATGGGGCTCGAGGATGGGGCTGGGGGCTGAGCACCTTAACTGGGAGGGAGAGGAACGTCTGGGTAATAAAGGGGAGAGGGATGAAGGGATTAGGAAGGAGGGCATGCGGACACCTGCGTGGGGGCGGGTTAGGGTGGGGGGGAATAACATTGTGTGTGGGTTAAAATTTACAGGTGGGGGGTTGAAGGATGAAGGGTGATGGGGGGTAGCATTAAGGTAACAGCAGAAGAGGGGGCTGTGGGTACGGGGATGCGAGTGTTGAAGTTTGGGTGTTGTGGGTAAGATAATAAGAGGGGGGAATGGGGCAAGATGGTTGAGGAGTTTGGGGGAATAGCACGCGGGCAGCTGCGTGGGGAGGGTCGAGGTTTGGGCAGAACAATATGAGGGGGAAAGCTTTATGGGGGAGGGGGGAGTAATATGGGGATAGGGCCGGGGGACAGTATGGGAAGGGTTGGAACGGTACGAGGGGGCGGGGTTCTTGGGAAGAACGGTATGATGGGGGATGGGGAAGCAGCCTGGGGAATGGGGGAGCTGTGGGGGGGGCAACTGGGAAGAGGGGAGAGGCTGGACTACTGTGGGGAGCAGGGGAGAGAGGAGGGTTGGGGAACTAGTGGGGGGATGGGGAAGCTGAAGAGCTGGATGGGGGGGTTGGGAACTGTATGGAGGAGGGGGAAGATTGGCTAGGTGGGTGGTAGAGGGGGACGTGGGGGTGAGGAACTGAATGGGGATGGGGGTTGGGGGCAACAGTGCGGGAGAGGGTCGTCGAGAATAACTTGGGGGGGGTGTTCTAGTCCAG
Organism: Vombatus ursinus; assembly: GCF_900497805.2. Taxonomy (NCBI): domain Eukaryota; kingdom Metazoa; phylum Chordata; class Mammalia; order Diprotodontia; family Vombatidae; genus Vombatus; species Vombatus ursinus. The sequence continues at coordinate 57,652,322 of NW_020954596.1, forward strand.
TATTACGGGATCCAACTTGGCCTCTCTGGCTCCGTCTTTGGGTGGGGGGGGGGTTCCCTGCCCCCTCCTTCCCGCTCCTCGAGTTCTCTCCCCTCCCCCACGCCCCGTGGGCCCGGTGACCCCAGCTGGCCCCGCCTGAGGCCGGGCTTCGGGTTTCAGGGTCGAGAATCCGCAGCTGTCCCCTGGGGAAGCTGAAGTGATGCCCCGAGGAGAGGTGGGGAGAGGATGGTAGAGGGGCTGAAGAGGGACGGCCTCTGGTCGAGGGAGGGGTCCGGGTTGACCATGACCTAGGGAAATGCGGGAGAGGAGGAAGGACGGGGCTGGGGGCGGGGTGGTGCGTGAACCTCGGAGCGGCGGTGACGGGCTCGCGGGGCCGGGGGCCAGTTGGGAAGGCTGCTTTTGTTTTAGGGGCAGATTCGGGGTCTTTGGAGGTCTTCGGCTTGTGACGCATTTTCTAATTTTTCGGGGGGCTGGATTTCCCCTGACCTGACTGGCCCAAGGCCTCCCCCAGAGCTCCGGAACAGCCACGTCCCTTTTTTAGTGAAGGGCGGAGGAATTTTTGGGGTATACTTTATAGCTTTAGTTGAAGCCACAGGGTTTGAAGGGGAAGGTGGGTTTAACAGGCATCATGGGACCTGTAGTCTTGGCTGTGCCAAAACACGGTTGGGTTGGATGCACGTGGGTAACTGTGGAGACGAGTCCCAGAATGCTCGGCGGCTCTTCTGACTTGCTGGATTTCCCCCTCCTGTCGCGGGCTGCTTTGCTTTTTGAGGATCCACCTGCGGTTTAGAGCTCCGAGACGCCTTTGCTTTAAACTTAGCGTGTTTTCGTCTAGGGATGTCAAGCTAGGTCTAGTATATTCGTGTTTGTTTCTTAAAGCTGACAACAAAAATCTTTAAAATGTTAAAAGATATTTTGATTACATTGACTAATACAGTGGTTTGTAGAGCAGAGCTCTTACTTTTGGGACCATCTATTGAACATCATCAGGTTGAGGAAAAAACAGGCAACAAGAAACCAAAAACAAAATGGAGATAAGTTATTGAATTTATTGTTAATTGTTCAAGTATACTATGTGTATATTGCTTGAGGCTGACCTTTGTTTTTAAAAAGTATCTTTTTTCTCTATTTGTAAGATATTTAGTAGGCTGAATGTTTCCTTTTCACCAATGGTAGGGAGAATGGCACCTTTCACGGTTGAATTGATAAATAACTTTAATTGATTAATTAGCTTTAATGAGTTAGAGAGACTTCCAAAAAGGTGGTCGTAAGGTGATTTCTGAATTCAGTGATAGGGATGGCTTAATGAATTTTACATTTTTTTTGTTCCATTCATAAAACTAGCATAACATAAAATGTGGAGACGGAAGAAAATTATTTTAATTGTTAGTGTGGGAAGCAAATGGGAGTACAAAGAGGAGATGGAAGACAAAGGATCGACAAAAGTTCTAAGTACTGTTGGTCATAGAATGGTCTGTCTGTAAGGGCTTTTACCTATCTTTAGTTCATCCCCACTCATTTTACAGATTAGGAAACTGAGACCCAGAGAGGTTAAGTAATTTAACCCAAGTTCATTTGACTACTTAGGAGTGGAGCTGGGACTAAGAGCCAGCTCTCCTGATTCCCAGGATAATTTTTATTTCAGTGCATTATGCTGTTGTCTGTTTATGTAGTGTGATGCATAAAATACTACTGTATGGTAAATATTTGTTGATGAAATAAAATCTAAGTACTGTAGATGAAATTTACTAAGAAAAATAATGTAGAATCAATGAAGAGTTTTGAGTTGTGGGAGACCATATGGTAGAGCATAGGTGAAAGATTATTTTGACAATGGCATTTGTTATAATACATTATGAAACTGAAGATAGGAAAAAACTAGAAAAACATCATAGTGGGTCTGCATCAGCATAAAGACAAAAAGATGTGGTGAGTAAGAAGTAGGAAACAATTGGGTGTGGAGAGAAGAAAGGTTGAATTCCTGTACTGGTTTTAAAATTGGGCAGTGGGTAAGGTTTGGAGGAAAAGATTCAGGTGATCTGTCTTTGCTGTACTTTACTAGAGGCTGTGATTAATTATCAGCAAACACTGTTTAAGATGAAAATATGTGATATGATATCTAGCACATTTACTCTTGGAATGGGGGGTAAAAGGAAAAATAAAAGTTAGTTAGAAGATATAACTAATTGCCTTCTGGATTTATTTCTAAAGGAAATTAGATTACTGCTTCTTTCTCACTTCCTTTGTGTTTCTCTTCCCTTCTGTAGCTCTCTCCAAAGAGAAGAGATGTAGTCTTTGTGGTTATTTTAAAGTTAATTTGACATACTGAAGATTCTTTAAATTCTAGCTTTCTGTCTTGAAGACACTTCATAGCAGGTGTCAGAATATTATTGATGTGTTACTGGTTTTTACATTTTTGTATATAATATGTAATCTTACAGTTTGCTGGTAGCTTTGGTCTTTTTTCACTCTTTATTTCGTGTTCTTAAAGACAAAAGCACATGAATATTTTTATGCTAGACTGTGTGAGGTTATTCTTGCTTCCTGTGAATTAGCTGAAAACATCTTTTGTCCTTTTCCTCTCCCCCCACAACTCCAATAATTCTCTAAAGTAATTACTTAGTATACTTCAACGGACAATGGTATTGATAGTCTTACTACTCTATGTAGCCAGTATTCTTACTTAAAACAGTAGTGAAAATAAAATGTTACTTTTATTTTAAAACTGGATTATTACATAGAAAATTGTCTTTATCCAATGCATATATAATATATAATTCCCTTATATCTGCTTCTGTGACTAGGTGACAATAGTGGATTGAGGCCAGGGCTAGCATCAAGAAGACCTGAATTCAAATGTAGCCTCAGATACTTGCTGTGTGACCCTGGGCAAGTCATTTAAATCCTTCTGTATACCTTAGTATCCTCAACTGTAAAATGAGGATAATAGTACCTGCCTCATAGAGTTATTGTGAAGATCAAATGAGATAATATTTATAAAGAGTGCTTTATACTATACCTGGCACATAGTAAATGCTATATAAAATATTAGCTATTATTTTTATTATTATCTTATATGCTATAGAATGCAAGTGGTCACAGCCCCTGTATTCTTAATAATTGACCGTACAAGATTATGAAGTGGCACCATCTCAATCTAATATTTCCAACACCTTTGTAATTAGGTATATTGTCAGGAGAAAAGGCCAAGGACACAGAAAATGTTTTCCTTAAAACTAAGAGTCAAGATACTACAGGCAATAACAGGAATTGCTATTAGTGGATAGCGGGCATTGGACTTAGAATCGGGAAGAATTAATTGAGTTTGAATCCTGCCTGAGATACCTAATTAGCTGTTGTACCCTGGACAATTCACTTTTCTTTTCCTCATCTGTAAAATATTGGGATTGGACTTGATATCTTCTAAATTTCTTTTCAGTTTTAAATCAGCCATCCATGGACCTCACAAAAAGCAGAACTGCTGTTCATATGGGTTGTAATATAGTCTTCCTTTTTAAACTGGATGTCCCAAAGACAGACATCTCAAATTCAACGTAAACATAACAGATTTCGTTATCTTTCCCCTCCAAACTCAGCCATTTTAACTTAACTATTTCTGTCAAGGACACCACCATCATTCTAATTAGCCACATTCAAAAGTTCTATGTCAGTCAACTTTGACTCACCTCATATGGCCAATCATTTGCCAGATCTTGTCATTTCTGCCTCTACAACGTTTCTTCTCCACTTCTCCCATAGTCACTCACATAGCCACTCTAGTTCTCTCCTTACTTCCATTCTTATCTCATCTTCCACACAGCTGCCAAAGTGATTTTCATTTTAGGAGTTTATTCATTCAATGGCTTCCTATTATTCTAGGATCAAATATAAAGCCCTGCGCAAGCTGACCCCACCCTACCTTTTCAGCCTCATTATACATTTCTTCCTGTCATGCACGCTGTGGTCCACACTACTTATTGTTCTTTCTATGTAGCTGTTACTACATATAACTAGCTCTTACTAGTTTCTGTGTCTTTGTGACTACCCCTCTCCCCCCACTCTGGTGCCTAGTATGTACTACCTCTTCACTTCTGCCTCTTAGATTTTTCTTAACTGCCATCTTCAGGAAATCTTTACTTATCCCTACAGCTACTAGTGCTTTTCCCCTTCTCCTCAAATTATCTTATTTGTTTTGTATATACTGATACCTGTACATGTTATCTCCATTGACTAGATTGTAAACTGTGGAGGGCAAGGATAGTTGCTAACTTAGTTCCTGGAATTTAGTAGGTGTTGAATTAATGCTTGTTGATTGATTCAACCTTCTTGTTCTTTTTACTGTTAGATGAAATTTTTTTTCATCCCTTATAGTATTTTATCTATGTCACAGCAATCTGTGTAATGATGTTTACCCTGTTCTAGGGCCTAATAATAAAGGCCTGTGATGCTTGGTCAATACTTGTTAAATGAAAGAAAAAGTTTTTTTCTTCTGGACTGAGCATCTTCAGTTATTTTTGTATATTTTCATCTATATCACTTTCCCATTTCTTTAAAATTATTTCCATTAAGTTAAATGTAAATCATACTTAACTAGGAATATAACAGACTTCCTCTTGGCAGTATTCCTCAGCTCAATTCCTATCCTTCCTTCTTCCACTGCTACGTTATTCTTCCTTATTCATATTTCTGTTCACATTGCTCTTGTGTTCAAAATCCTTCAGTGGTTCTCTACTGCCTACCAAAAAAATTCCACCTCTTTAGCCTTCATTCAAAGTCCTCCACAATCTGGTGCTGTGCTCCCTTTCCAGTTTTGTCTCACAATTCACTCTTTTATGCTCTGTATACTAACTCCAGCCAAACTTTGAAATCTCCTGAATTTTGCTCCCTTATACTATGCTCATGACTCCACGTTTTGCTATCATTGTAGCATAATGGAAAAGAGCACAGGACTTTCCAGTCAGAGGATCTGGACTAAAATCTTGGCTCTGCTCTTTGCTGCCTTGACCAATTGACCTTGACCAAGTTAATTAACATTTCTTTGCCTCAGTTCTCTAAAGAGCCCTTTCCAGCTCTAAATCCTGTGATTTATATGCCTGGAATCCAGTGTCCTTCTTGAGTCCTCTGTAGGAATCCTACTCATCCTTTAAGGACAGCTCAAATGCCATCCTCTCCATGAAGTATTTCTTTGTTTCCCTTGTTAGTAATGATTTTTACTATTTTAGAATTCATGTAGCACTTTATATTCATCTTTTAGGCAGTTTTGGAATATTTGTTCTATTTTGTATTGCAATTATTTATGCATATGTCTTGTTTCTTTACTGGCTGTAAGCTCCATAAGGGCAGGGACCAGGTCTCCCTGTTGGGAGGAACTTAAAGGTAATTTTAGTGACATCTGTTTCTTTAATAAGAGGGGTTTTTAACTTGGGGTCCAAGAATTTTTTTATTGTTTTGAAAATTGTATTTAGATGTCATTCATTTTTTGGTAATTTTATGATAAATTTATTTACCAAACTGCCAAAGAGTGGTCTATGACACAAAAGATTAAAAAAAGCATCGTGTTCTTAACACGTTGTTCTAGATTAAACGAGTGAAAAAAAATTTTTTTCCCTTTTTCTTTAGAATCCTTTTTTGGGACTAATCTATATTAAATATGATAATTTTTCTGCTTTCCTCTAATAATTCCATTTTCTGGGACTAAAAGTCAATCTCTTCATATGAACAACAGATTTAGGACACTGGAAAACTCTTCCTTTAGAAGATAAATTTGGCAAGTTGGAAATGAACAGAAGATGAACATTCTGAGGCTAGTCAGGAATTAGTGTTGATAGCTTTTTATAGGTGGTCAGCCTGATATTAGGGTTAATATCTTTTTATATCTTGTCCTTTGAGGTATTTTGTTGCCTATTTTGAAAATGAGGTTAAGGAAAGTACCACTTGATAATTATACTGTCTATGGAGAACAAAAGGGGAAGAAAAAAAGTAGCATAGAGATTTCAGTTTTTCAAATGCTTTTATTTCTGTGTTCATTTTTCAAGCAAACTAGGTACCTTACTTCAGGTTTGAACTGCTTAACTCTTCACAAAATTATTATACTTAATTGTATTATTTTTAGCTCAGAAAAACAATTTTAGTGTGCCTTCCATGCATGACATACAAATCAAGAACGTCAGTTTAGTGATGGGCAAAGACTTTTTCCTCCTTCTCCTCCTCATTTGTTATCTCTGAAAATGAATTTTCAGGATGCTTTGGAAACTTTTCTTTTGTAAATGTTTGAAAACATTAATTGCTGGCAAGCATTTATATTTGATAAGAAACAATTCACTTGAAACTAAACATCCAGACCCTTCTGCAGAGGAGTGATGTTCTTGCTAGGCCTTTTCTCATATTGTGTGTAGACTACAGAAGAGAATACTAGAATTCTTAGCCATAAGTTACCAGCGTGTATTGGTGAAGCTTTGTGCCCCAAATGGATCACTTGCTTTAGTGAATTTCATTTTATGAATTTTTCCTAGTTATCTTTTCTTAGTTGCTTGTTAGTGTTTCTGTTTACACTTAAAAAAAATTGGGAGTTAAGAATTTGTTGAAGGATAAAGAATATGTAGAGAATAACAATAATAGTTGATATTTATATAGGTCTTAAGTTTAACAAAGTACTTTGTTTACAGTTGAATCACAACAGCCTTGTGAGGTGGGTATTAGAGCTCTTGTCCCCATTTTTCTGATGAGGGAACAGGTTCAGAGAGGTTGAATGACTTGTATAAGAGAAAGGGTGTGAGCTCCTATCCCTTTGGACTGCAGTTCTGGCATTCTTTTTCATTCACTATGAAAAATGAAGAGTGCAAGCTATTCATGCAAAGTCAGAAATGGTAGAGAATAACATCACTTGACTCATTTTCTTCTGATCCTGTGCCTGGTGAAAAAATATATTTGCACATATTATACCTGCATACATATATGTATATGCTGTCATTAGCACCATCCCACCCCCTGCTATTCTTGGCCATTGGCTCTGGGTTGTGAATAGTACCTGCAAAATTAGTTAACATAGATTATTTCATTGTTTCTCTGGATCTACTTTTAAAACCTTGACCAAGTCAGAGAAGTTTTGAGATATTTCTAGGACTTTACCTTCCACCACTTGCCCCCCTCAATTTTTGATGCTATTTCATCTCATTTAACACCCGTACCAAGTTGTTGGAAGTTAACACCCGTACCAAGTTGTTGGAAGTTATTCAGAGTAGGAGTTGTTTTATTCTTTGTATTTTTATCCCCAGCCCCTAGCACAGTGCCTGGCATACAGCAGATACCTAGTTAATGCTTGTTGATTGATTGGTTGATCATTTTTACCTGACCAATTGAAGAATCACAATAAAAGTATTTCTATATCATTTTTCTTAAGCTAGGAATGATAAGGTTGAGGTCATATAGACTGTTAAATTTCTTTCATATTAAAGGGAGATCTGTACTCAATAGGATCACTAAAATACCCTAGTTCTTCTATTTATAGAATACATCTATCATTTTTTGGGAATATGCTAAGTGTTTTCATTCCTTATTTCCTTCCTTCCTTCTCTCCTTGGTGAAGTTGAACTGAGGTAACATCTTTCTTTCTCCTTCATTCATTCATTATTTACCTTCTGCACGAACCATATTGAAAATAATATGGTTTTTCTTTACTGGTTGTTTATTGTCCTTAGTAAGAATGCCATTTCTTCATAGTTACACACATCTAGCAGAAAATAAGTCAGTAAATATTTATTAAGTGCCTACTATATGCCAGTGCTGTGCATACAAAGAAAGCAAAAGGCAAACTCTGCCCTTAAGAAGGTCACAGTCTAAATCGGAGAGAGACAATATACAAAGAAGGTATTCTATGTAGGATAAATAAAAAATAGTGATGTCATAGTATTTGAATCTAGGTTTTCTTGACTCCATGTGTGGTCCCATGTCTGTTATACCATGCTGCCTTTCACTTCTACATCATACTTGTGTTGATGAATCACTTTCATATCTGTAAAATTAGTAGGACAACATAACCACTCAAAGTAGTGAGGTAATACATCAGAAGATAGGACCTTTATTTTACATATACTAATACTAAGGATAACTCATTTGTTTGTAATGAGAGAGTAGATACCAAGTACTCACTAACTGATGAAAAGAGTAAGTCAGTGGTTTTATGCTTAGAAATCTTCAGTTTTTACTTGCCAAGAGAATAAAGTGTACTTACAGAAATCAAACTGAGCCCTATTTATTAATATTTCCTATATTTAAATTAGGCATATTTTATATTTTGTCCAGTTTTTAAAATATTTTTGTTCTTTTTAATAAGGAACTTTCTTTCAGTGTTCAGAGGTCTAACTGAAACTTTTGGGGTGGATGCCAAAAGAACTTTTGGACATTAAGAAAGATGAATATTTCCATATATGAAGAATAGAGAGAACTACTACATACGGAACCATGAATTTCTACTACATGCAGCTTTAAATTTTTTTTTTCAAATTTAACATAGTAGTCCGACACTACTTGACTTGTCTGTCCCCTTCTGGAGCTTCTTCTGCTCTCTTGTTTATTTTAAATGATGTTACTTTCCCTTTTTTCTTCATCTTTTTTAAAAAGTATAATTACCCTTGCTGCCTCTCCTGGCTCTTCCAGCTCTCCCTAGTCCTGAAAGCCAACTCTATATTGGCTGTCTCATTCTGTATCTCTTGCTTCTCCCCTGTCTTCCAAGAGGCAATTCTTCGTCATTTTTGAGTTGTGATCATCTTGTTGATCATTGATCTTAAGGCGCTGTTTTTCTTTACATTTTAATTCTTGTTTTACAAAAGATTAATTTAAAAAATTATCAAACTTATTCTTTCTCAGCTAGGTGGCTTAGTGGATGGTGTACTGGGTGTGGAGCCAGGAAGACCTGAGGGTTTGTCTAAGTAGTCTCAGAACTTACTAGTTGTGTGACCCTGGACAAGTAACTTAACCTCAGTCTCAGCTTCCTCAGCTGTTAAAATGGGAATTAGTGATTGCATCAACCCCCCCAGGGTGGTTGTGAGGATCAAATAAGATAATGTTTGTAAAGTGACAGTGCCTGGCACGTGGTAGGCAGTTAATATATACTTGTTTACTTCCTTCTCCCCATCCCATTGAGGGAAAAAAAAAACAAATTCTTTTGAACACATATGCAGTCAAGCAAAAAAAATTCTCCAAAATAATATGGACTCATATTAATCTGTCAGCTCTCTGTCAGGAAGTGAATATCATGAGTTATTTCCCTGGAGTTATGTATGGTCATTGCTGTGGTCTTCAGTTGATCAGAATTGCATGATATGAGTTCTTACGAAGCTTTCAAAGTTGTCTGATTTTGTAATGTTATTGTATAAATTGTTCACTTGGTTCTGCTCATTTCACCCATCAGTTTCTACAAGACCTCGATTTTTATTTTAATAATATTGATGTTATAGTATAAATTGTTTTCTGGTTTTGCTCACTTTGCATCAGTTCATACAAGTCTTTTTCCATGTTTCTTTGAAATGGTCTATATCCTTATTTCTAACAGCACTACAGTATTCTATTATATTCATATACCACAATTTGTTCAGCCATTCATTCATTCCCCAGTTGATGGGCCTCCCCTTAGGTTGCAGTTTTTTCCCCACTACAAAAAAGAGCTGCTGTAAATAATTTTGTACGTATAGGACTCTTTCCTCTTTCCCCCTTTGGGTATAGATCTGGCAGTAGTATAGCTTGATCAAAGGGTATACACAGTGTTCAGTAATTTTTGTGTATAGTTCCAAATTGCTTTCTAAATGATTGTACTTATTCACAAGTCCACCAACATGTTAAGCAAATGTTCCTGTTTTTCCACAGCTCCTTCAGCATTTGTCATTATCTTTCTTTGGTCATTTTTCCCCCTATGCTGGAGGTGAGGTGGTGCCTTAGAATTGCTTTAATTTGCATTTCTCTAATTATTAGTGATTTGGAGCATTTAAAAAAATATGGCTATTGATAGCCTGAGTTTCTTCCCTTGAGAATTATCTGTTCATATTCTTAGACCATTTATCGATAGGGGAATGGCTCTTATTCTTATAAATTTGAATCAGTTACATAGCTTAGAAATGAGACCTGGGGCAGCTAGGTGGCGCAGTGGATAGAGCACTGGTTCTGGAGTCAGGAGGACTTGAGTCAAATGTGGCCTTAGATACTTGACACTAGTTGTGTGACCCTGGGGAAGTCATTTAACCCTGATTGCCTTGCCAAAAAAAAAAAAAAAAGAAAAGAAAAGAAAAAGAAATGTGACCTTAATCAGATAAACATGGTGTAAATATTTTTCCCCAGTTGAATTGTTACCCTTTTAATTTTAGCTTTGTTGGATTTGTTTTGCAAAACTTTTTAAATTTTGTGTAACCAAAATTATACATTTTATCTTGTGTTATCATCTTGATCCCTTGTTTGGTCATGGATGGTTTTTTATCTATAGATTTGTTAGATAATTTTTTCCATATTTCTCTAATTTGTTTATTATATTACCTATTACATTTAGTTCATGTATCCATTTTAAGTTTATGTTGTCATAAGATCTGAAGTGTTGGTCTAAATCTAATGTCTTCCACACTGTTGTCCAATTTTCTGTGTAGTTATCAAACAGTAAGTTCCAGTAGCTGTGATCTTAGTGTTTATTGAACATTAGGCTACTATGTTCCTTCACTTTTTTTTGTTGTATACCTAATCTTTTCCACTGGTCAGCCTCTTTATATTTTAACCAACTTATTTTGAAAACTACTCTGTTTTCTAGTATAGTTTGAGATGTAGAATTGCTAGGGTCCCTTCATTCTTATTTTTTTCTTTATTTTGAGATTCTTGACCTTTTTTTCTTCCATATGAATTTATTATTTTTCTAGTTCTGTAAAGTAATCCTTTGGTAGTTTGATTGGAATGGCATTGAATAAATACATTAATTTATGTAATGCCGTCATTTTTATTATGTTGATTTCATCCTACCCATGAGCATTTAAGTGAATTTATCTTTCTCCTCCTGCTGGGTATTATTGGTATTACATGGAAATATTATGATTTTTATGAATTTATTTCCTGCAAATTTGCTGAAGTTATCGTTTAACTTTTAGGTGATTCTTTTGAGTTCTTTAAGTATGCCATCATGTCATTTGTAAAATGCTAATTTTACTTCTTTAATTATGGTTATTCCTCCAATTTCTTTTTCTTGTCCCAATTGCTTTAGTCAGCATTTCCAGTGCAGTACTATGCCAAATAGTAATGACAGTGGATATCCTTGTTTCAAGCCTGATTTTATCTGAAAGGCTTTAAAATTATCCTTATTACATTTAATGCTAGCTCTTGGTTTTAAATGTATACTACTTATCCTTTTAAGAAAATGTCCACTAACTCCTCTATTTTCTAGTGTCTTTGACAGAAATGGGTTTTGTGTTTTGTCAAAAGCTTTTTCTTACTCCATTGTTAGAGGATTTTAGTTTTTGTTATTAACTAGCTTAATTATCTTTTTGGTTTTCCTAATGTTAAACCAACCCTGCTTTCATGGTATAAACCATATCTGATTGTAGTGTATAATCTTTTTGATGTGTTGTTTTACTTTCTCTTCGCTAATGTTTTATTTAAAATATTTGCATCAGTTTCATTAGGGATATTGGTTTATAATTTTTTTTCAATTTTGACTTTTTAGGTATCAATCATATTTGTCGTGAAAGCATGTGATAAGGTCCCTTTTTTGCTCCTTTTGTAACAGTTTATGTAATATTGGAATTGTTCTTTGAACATTTGATAGAATTCATTTATTTGGGAGTTTTTTAGGGGGAAGGTTCATTTATAGTTTTTTTAATAGTCATTGTATAAATTGTTTCGGTTCTGCTTACTTCATTCTATATTTTGTTGTGCAAGTCCTCCTAGCATTTTCTAAATCTGTCTCAATTGTTATTCTGTGTAGTGCAGTAATAATTATGTATTCATATACCGTGATTTGTTTAGCTGTTTTCCAGTTGATGGTTTCCTATTCTGTTTATAACTCTTTGCTACCACTAAAGTACTGCCATAAATATTTTTGAACATGTGGGTCTTTTCCCTCTTTGGGGTATCACTGGGTTATGGAATACTCACAGTTTAATGACTCTGTGGATATAGTTCCAAATTGTTTTCCAGAATTGTTGGACTATTTCACAGCTCCCAGCAACAATGCATCAATGTGCCTGTCCTTCAAAGCCTTTTCAACAATTGTCATTTTCCTTTTTTTTTTTTTTTTTGCTTTTGCCAATTTGATGAGTATGAGATGGAACGTATTTTAATTTACGTTCCTTATAATTAGTGATTTAGAGAATGTTTACATATTTGATCATAGCTTTGTTTTCTTCTTTTGAGAACTATTTGGACCCTTTAGGTGATTAATCCGTGTTCTTATATATTTGCATCAATTCCCTATATAGCTTAGATATACTTTTATTAAAAAGATTTAACACAAATTTTCTCTCAGTTACTTGATTCTCTTCTAATCCTAAATGCATTGGTTTTGTTTATGCAAAAAATTTTCAATTTTATGTAATCAAAATAGTCCACTTTACCTTTTATGAGCCCTTCTGTTCCTTGCTTTGTCAAAAACTGTTACCATAGTTGTAAAAGGTATTCTCCTTTCCTGTTCCTATATTTGTTTATTATATTACCTTTAAATCATGTATCCATTTGGAGCTTATTGTAGTATATGTGAGATTTTGAGCTAAACCCAACTTCTGCTGAATTGCTTTCCAGTTTTTTTAGCAGTTTTTGTTGAAAATAAATCCAACCTAAGCCACAGTCGTTGGAATCCCTCAGTTTATCAGTGTTCTTTTGCTTCTGGGTCTTGTGTACCTAAACTTTTCCACTGGTTACTTCTTTTTTTTTTTTTAAACAAATACCAAATAGTTTTAATGATTACTGATTTGTAGTATAGTTTGAGATCAGGTTCTGCTGTATGGTCTCTTTTTCCCCTCTAGTAATAATGTCCATAATTGCTATCAAAAGTTTTGCTCCAATTAGATTTAGGATGGTTTAATAAAAATAGCACTTGACAGGAATGAATTCTAGATTCTTATCCTAAACTCTGGTGCAGATTAGCTTTGTGGGTGAAAAGCTTAGACAGGTCATCTTTCTGGTTCTCAAGAGACTTAAGTGTTGAACTTTAGCTGGCTGTGGTCCCTTCCGGCACTAAAATTCTGTAATAATCAAATTTACAAAATTGTTCTCTTGTTTATGTAGCCATTGTAGAAGTTGAATGCAAACAAGGTGTTAATTCTCAAGGGTTGGTGTCATTTTGTAAAGCAACAGAGTTCAGTGACCACAGGAAGAGAAAATGCAGGTTTTAATTTTCATATAATGAGTGAAAGTTTTCTTTATATAAAAATTTCAGAACTGAGTTTTTTTTCTTGTTTAAGATATTTGCTATGTTGATTTTTCATTAAACTTTAAAAATAAGCCCCTAGTGAATTTAATGTGTCCATCTAAATCCTTAACACTTCTGAGGGTTTTCTGTGTTACATAGATAACAGAGTCTTTTCCCTAAACAAGTTAGATTTGTACCCTCTTCTAGACTCTATAATCAAAAGTACCTGGGTTTGGTGACACCTTAAATATCAGTTGTGTGATCCCAGGAAAGTCTCATCACTTCTCAGTTTGTGTTTCCTTACCTGTGAAATGAGTAATAATGCATATATTATGCCATACTGGGAGAATTGAATAAGAGGACCTCTTTGAAAACCTGAAAATGCTACATTAATGTCACTTATTTTTAATTCAGTCAACATTTATTAAGCATCTACTATATTTAAGGCATGTAGCTAGGTGGCTCAGTGGATAAGAGCTCTGGTCTTGGAATCGGGAAGACTCATCTTCATGAGTTCAAATCTGGCCTCACATTTATTAGCTATGTGACCCTGGGCAAGTCACTTCACCCTGTTTGCCTCGGTGTTCTCATCTGTAAAATGAGCTGGAGAAGGAAATGACAAACCACTCCAGTATCTTGGCCAAGAAAACCCCAAGTGGGGTCATGAAGAGTCAGAAATGAGTCAGTCAGAAATGACTGGACAACAAATGTTTAAGGCTTGGGAATAAAAAGGCAAAAACCCAACAGTTTCTGCCCCAAGGGGCTTGCATTCTAGAGCTGGTGCTGCCACAACAGAAAAAGTGCTGGGCCTGGAGTAAGGAAAACCAGAGTTTTAGTATGCCTTACAACCTAGATGTGTGATCCCTTGGCAAGTCACTTAACCTCTGTCCACCTCAGTTTCCTCAACTGTAAAATGGGGATAATCATAGTACCTACCTCTTAGGGCTATTGTTATAAGATAGTATTTGTAAAGTGCTTAGCACAGTGCCTGGCTCATGGTAGGCATTGAAGAAATGCTTATTTCTTTCCTTTCCTTTTCTTCCTATCATATGTACATACATACATACATATCTACATATATGTGTAACTTTTAAAATACAAATGGTTACAGTTTTCCTCATAGCAAAGGGGGTCGTAAGGTGAGCAGGGATGAACAATTAGGAAATTAGTGGGAGCTCAGTAAAATATTTGCTTATTTATTGAATTATCTTTTGTTTACCCTTTACACAAACAATTTATTTGGTAATCAAAGGTTTTTCCTTTCTTACTAGCCATTTATAACTATTTATGAGTGAAATAGAATTTGCATTTCAGAAATCCTCATTTTGAATCAAGAAGCCAAGCTTATGCTTATGGAAATATCTAATTAGAGCATATCAATTATTCAAATTAACATTTAGATTTGAAATATAAACAGAATTTATGAATTTGATTTTTCCTGCTATCATAGGCATTACTTTTATTTGCTCTTTACTTCAACATCTTTCACAAAATCGCTCTCAGATTTCAAGTCCTATTTGCCATGAGTAGTGAACAAGATTTCAATGGCATCACTCTGAATTTATTTTTAATTTCTTTTCTGTTTGCTGTCTTGTCAGAAATTGATAGGCTATTTGGTTACTCTTGAAATTGTGTAGTACATACTAAAATCTTTGCTTTAATCCATTATTTTCCTCTTTCAGGATGGAGTACCTTTTCTTAGGCATACGCTCCCTCTCTAAATTAGAGCCACTTACTACAGCCGTCAGACTGAGGGTACTCTGAGTTTGAAGAATTTGAAAGCGAGAAGGACCTTCTATCAGTTTGTCCTCCTCATTTATTCCTGCATTTGTCAGAAAATAACCTCTTCAAAAAAGTGATTATGTGGTACCCTGTGTCCACATGAGGGAAGGGAAGAACAAACCCATGTGTGAGATTTCTGTGTCCAAAGGAAGTTTATTAAAGATACTCTTTAGAGCTGGCTAGAGATGATAGTTTTGGGTACTACTGGCTTCCAGATCTGTTTCCAAATTCCAGGTATAGCAGTTTCCCAGATGGGTTTTACTCTTTCCTTCTGTGTGTGACAAAAAGCCTACCTCTGGAGTGTTAGAGAGGTTCCCTCTCTTTGGGGGTGTCCCAGGATGGTGATCAGTGGAACAAGGTGTTAATCTACTAAGTTTGCTTCCAGAGCTGTGCTTTGGAAGTATTTGAGTGAAATATTCCCTGATGTACTAAAGGCTAGGTGAAAAAGGGGATCATGGAAAATCTTAACCTATGATGCTAGGTGCTATGGAGCTGATAGGGTCCAGATGTACACTTATTTATGCAGTTATTGTTGGGCAAAGAGGGAGAGACCTTACCTCTCTGGCTGGTCTTAGGGGACAAATGCAAAAAGTAATGGACAGTTAACACTTAACAAGATACATGCCAATTATCTGGCAAGTGCCAGGAATATAGCCTTGGATTATTCTTTAGATCGAGGAGTCTGTGACCTCACAAGACTACTGTTTTTTCCTTTGGGATTCAACATTAACTCAGAATAGGGGAGATGGAATAAAGTTCCCATACACCAGGGTCATAGTGAGGGGATAAAAGCTTTACTTATTAATACAGAGTGGTCCAAAAGTCACCCTGTATTGTTAGACTTTTGGACAGCCCTGTATATCTCTGTACAGATGTTTGTATGTATGTATGTGTATGTATACATATATGCATACATACACACACATATACACACACACACACACACACACACATATATATATATATATATATATATATATATATATACACACACACTATCCCAGGCATTCTTAATTCATTTACATTTCTCAAACTTAGGAAGGATACCACTTGAAGTTGCAAATTTCTGTGAAGCAAAGTGATGTCCTTATTCAAAAATGAGAAACGGTGTAGTCTATCTTATGAAAAGTCTTTATCGTGGGAAACACTGGAGAAGTTAATTTTTCAACCCTGCCACAATCTGATCCCTTCCCCCTTTCCCACTCGAACTTGGGCTGAGATGGTGGTTCAGGTTGGATAGGAAAAGAAATGAAAGAATTACTATAGTAGAGCATGGATTTTCTAGCCTAGGAGTCTGTAAAATTGAATTCTGTATATTGTACCTAATCTTCCTGTGGGTCCCCATTTAAAAATCTGGCAGGGTGTTAGGATTCCTTGGTGCCTTACCTTCCCAAATCTAGACTGTTGTCATGAAAGGTGCTGTGGGCAAATCAGACCTTTTCAGATACCCAGGTATGTTTAGACCTTTCTATTTTAGTTTAATCCACTGACATAATAAGTTATTCTAAATGTTCATTTTTTTGAATATAGAGAAGGATTTTTTTTTTTAGGCAATTGGCGTTAAGTAACCTGCCCAGGGTCGCACAGCTAGTAAGTGTCAAGTGTTTGGTCTGAGGCCAAATTTGAACTCAGGTCCTCCTGACTTCAGGGCCAGTGCTCTATCCACTGCGCCACCTAGCCGCCCCCGAGAAGGATTTTTTGAATTTTGTTTTTCTTTTGGATTCTCAGCTTGGGATGGTTTTGTAGGTGTCAGGAGAGCTGATATTGTAGTCTTGGGATCTAGTCTTCCTTGGGACAGGTTCTCTCTTTTTGGGGCTCACTGTCTTCTGCCTGGGACCCTTTCCCTTTTCTGAAATTCTTCCAAAAAAGTCTCCAAAATTTACATCTTCTATGCAACATTGCTGCTTAAGCCTCTCTGCTTGTGACATTAAAGGTGGGAAGCAAATCAGACACATTGGGCTGAGACCCTATCCCTCCCTATAAAGCACCTACTCTTCCTTCATCATCCCTGAGTTGCCATAATGCATGGTGGGGTGATGGGAAGAATGGTGAGAGTATAGTGTAACAACATCCCCAAGATCTGGGGGCAGTCTTTTTCAGGGTCGTTATGTATTCTCACTTTCAAACTTGACACCCAAGGTCCCCCTATGGATTCTAGCTCCTTTTCTTATGTTCCTGGCTACTTCCAACTATGCCACATAACCTTGCCATGTGAGTTAAACTTGCCAAATAAAAGCTTCTTGCTTAGGAGCTTAATAAATGCAGGTTGATTGGTTATATCACCAGCCTATCTAATTCTGTTGGGCAGCTAGATGGCGCAATAGATAGAGTGCCAGGACTAGAGGCAGGAAGACCTGAGTTCAAATGTGGCCTCAGATATACATTAGCTCTGTAATCCTGGGCAAGTCACTGCTGTTTGCCTCAGTTACATCATCTGTAAAATGAGCTGGAGAATCAGACACAACTGAATGATTGACTTTATTGTCCATGCATGCTCTAAACTAAGATTTCTCATGGTTTTTGTGACTAGTTTAAGCTCTCCACAGAGGGAGGAAAAAAAAAGTTTTTAAAAATGTTTTCCCCATTCAGCCTAGTTTGTAGGTTAATAGTTGTAGCCAGAACTACAGAAGGATCTAATCCTATACAAATATCTCTGAATTATTGTATTTGTATATATACAGCCTAACACAGTGCCTGCCATATAGTAGGTACTTAATAAATGCTTATTTTTTGATTGATTGAAAGTATGTCTGCTGTAATTGAAACTCATTTGAATTGGACTTGTGCACCGAATAAAATTCTCCAGTGTGGTAGGGAGTTTCTGCTTTTTTAGCATGTTTTGGATAAATTGGTATCCTTGGGAGCAGGAGTTCTTCACCTGGGATTAAAAAAATAACTCTGGAAAATTATTTCATTGTATAATTGGTTTCCTTTATATTTTTATGTATAAACAGTATTCTTAGTAGGGGTCTGTAGGCTAAACTGCCAGAAGGGTCCATGCCACACATAAAAAGGTGAAGAACATCTGATTTAGAGTATTGTAATAAGGGTGTGCATTTTCAAGGATTTTTCTTAGAGAGAAGGACAGAGGTTTTATTATTGAGGAGGATTTGTGTAGTCGATATTTATACATAGGCTCAAAACATTCTAGGAAGGACTTTAGAGATTATTCCCCCTTCTTCTCCCTCATTTTTATAGATGAGGAGCTGAGGCCTAAAGAAGTTAAATCACTTGTCTGAAGTTACATAGGTAGTAAGTTGCACATCCAGAATTTAAACATAGATCTAGCATAGTTCTTTGTGAATGTTAGAATTTTAGTTGTCCTTTTCATTTCTGATATGCCATCTTAAGCACTGTGGTTTTGAGTGATATTTTTAGATATAAACTCTCCAGACTACAAATTATTAAGGTGCTGGCGTAGTAAGGCTTTATGAATTTTTTGGTTAGAAATACATTCTGGGTGCATAGGAATGACTTGTGTGTGGTGCTTTAAAAAACAATCACTGTTCCCACAAGTTAATACACTTACGAAAACCATAATTATTACATTTTCAACTGTCTTCCTGTTTGGTGAGTGAGTACCTAATATGCTGATGGTTTCTGGGGAGGGAAAAAAGAAAGTGTGTACTTTGCTGTCTGGGACCTATGTTTCCATTTTATGGGGCTTGTTTTTCCTAAGCTTAATGGTACTTTTCTTTAATTTTAGTTGCATGACTGGTATGATTTTGCCACTCAGATATATTTTTATCTTAAACTTGATAGGGATTCATATAGAAACTACATTGGCTTTAATATAAGGTCTTAGAATTTAGGTATTAACATTAAGTTGAGAATTATTTGATTTCTAGGAAGTAGGGTGGCTGTATATTGAGTTTCATAAGTTAGTATTTAGCTAGTATCAGAATTTTTATTTAGCTTGACATCTGAAGTTATACAACCTTACTTTGGGGCATGGGAAATAAATGAAACTGATTTTTGTTTCTTTTAAAGACTTTCAGTTGAATTCTCATCTTTCAACACTGGCAAATATTCACAAGATTTATCACACCCTTAATAAGCTGGTAAGTAAATATAATAAAAACAAAAATAACTACAAGAAATTTTTGGGGGGATTATGAAAGTATATTTTTAGGTGTTCATGAAAATATTGAATTATAAAACTTGATATGTGACTTATTGATAATAGCAAAACTATTTCTTGCAGAATTTAACAGAAGACGTTGGACAAGACGATCACCAGACAGGTATATATAAAAACTAAATTTTGGGGTCGAGACTTGTGATTTCATTGGTGTAGGGAGCTCCGGGAGAGGAACTTCCTCTGCCAATGCAGATCAGAACCTTCTGCAGATAATAACTCTGAGAATTGTCTGGGCCCCCCCCAAGAAGTTCCATGACTTGCCCAAGGTCACATGGCCTGGATGTATCAGAGGAAGGACTTGAACCCAGGTCTTCCTGACTTTGAGACTGGCTTCTTTATTCACTTATCCGCTGCACCATGCTGTGTATAATCATACTTTTTAATATTTAAGCTTCCTTCTGGAAAATTATAATAAAGATGTGAGAAAAAGCATACATGTTTTATATTATGTGTAGTGGTAAACACTGTTTTCAATCTATTAATATTTTCATGTCTCAGTAACTGAAGAGAATTTTTAGTGTGTCACTGCTGCTTCCCAACAGGAAGTCTATTCTGGTGCCCTAGTTCATGACTAAGGAAGTGCAACTCAGCAGTATTAATGTATTAATAGGACTGGATGTTTTCATGGTGGTTTAAAGGTAAATTTCCTTTATTGAAATATTTTATGAACATTCTATTTACATAAAACTAATTTTAAAGTAAAAAGTTTATTTATTGAAGATTGAATTTAAATAATGATGATTGAAATGATTGTTTTCCATGTATTAAAATACTTCCATTTTGCTGTGAGTTGGAATAGGCAAGATAAAGGATTCTTGATTCTTTATGCATAATATTAATTTCAAAATGTGTAGAATCCTCCATTAAAAAAATAAAACTGATCATAATATTCCCCAAATGCTAGTTTTCTTTGAAGATTTTCAGTGAATAATTCTGTACCATGTTTGGAATTTGCTGATCACTTTTCAGCTATGAATTTGTTCCTGAGGTAGTCAAATAAAAGTAATTTTCTCTGAATTTCTTAGTAGTAAAAACGTAATATTCACTCATACTTTTTGCAGAAGAATGCGAAAAAGACGATGTGGGGACTAGAGGCAATAGCAGCTAATGTTGGAATATTGCATTTAGTGACTAAAACCCATAGTTTTATGGCTCCTTCCTTTGATGTTTTACAAGGCAAGTGATTAGCCATAAAAACATTAAAATTTTTCATCTTAGTCCTGCATTTTTCAGTATCTTTTTAAAATTATTTTGAGTTGGTACTGTTTTTTGGTTAAGATTATAGAACCATTGAGATTTCACCAGTAGATCATAAAAAAGTCTGTAGGTAGAGGTGATCTGACTTTTTGAAAGTTCTTAGCTATAAAAAGTATAACTAGAGAATCTCTTTTTCAGTGTGTTAACTCTGAAATACTGGGTAAAATTTTAAAAAGAAAAATTTAGTTTAAACATAGTAAAAACACTACTGCACCAAGGTCATTGTTAAGTTTTGCAGTTAGGATTTTTAACAAGACTAACAATTTACTGCCAATTATGTGGTGAAAGTAAATCAGTCAAGATTTTTTTAATCTGAAGAGAAACATATATAAACATCTAGGCATATTCCAGTTATTGACCAGATATATTTAGCTTGGTTCTTTTCTTCTGTTTTATCTGGCCAGAGGACATTCATTAATCCATTTTTAGATGCCAGTTTTATAATTAGAGTATCAGTATAACTTTTTGGGTTGTATTGGGTTGTATTCAATTTTGTATTGAGTATTCTAATTGAAGGGTGGCAGTTTCAGTCTTAAAACAACATTCTGATGTTTGCTTTCTTCCTTTCTCTTCCAGATGATGGTAATAATAGCTCACATTTATGGTGATTTATTGTTTACAAAGTGTTTTTTTTTAAATTCTATACCAGCTATGTGACAAAGGTTCAGGTCCGGAGCCATTGGGTACACATAGAGCACTTTATTTTAGGGGTGACCCCATTTGGGAGCAAAGAGATGAAGGGGTCAAATGGGTGTTCATTTTAAGGTTATCTGAAAAACATCACCATTGGTCACTTGTTCCATATCTCTGAGGTCACAGAAGCCAGTTGTGACATGGACAGAAACCTATTGCTTCAAAAGGGTGGGTTGGGGAGCCAGGATTACACTGGATTTGATTTTGATGGTGTTAGCAGTGGCAATAGTACTAAGGGAACCATTTGGTTGAAAAAGAGACATACCTATGGTTTAGGAAGATAATCTAGTTGACCCTTGGCAAAAAACAATGGGAAAACAATGAGAATTCAAATAAGAGGTAAAGAAAGCAGGAGATTCAGGCTTCAGGGAAAACCAGTGTAGCTATATTTGGTTTTTAAAAGGCTCCCTGGAGTTTTGGATCTAAGTAGCCTCCATCTAAGTTCTTCCTCCTTTCTTCCACAATAGTCAGGACTATGACTTGGTGATTAGACTCTGGATGTATCTCCTGTCTTTTCTGCTATTGCTTTGCCATCACTAGAGCATTCTGGCCTATCCTGTTAGTATAGCTGCATCACCAACTGCATCATTGAATATCTGACTTCTGTGACCCCCAGAGGTGATCCATGATTAGTGGGGATCTGTTAGAGATTACTTTCTTGGTCTAATTCATTTATTAGTGAGATTCATCTTTTTTTTTGTCTCCTTAAGTTTTGTTGTTTTTGAGGAACCTTGTGATGAACCTCTCTTCCAGAAATATTAATTCGGAAAGGAGGCAGTCTGATATGGTAGATGCTACTATTTTCTGTGTCACAGGACTCTGTTCTATTCTGTGACTGTCTGTTCTCTAATTGCCTTTCCTGAGCCCGGAGCATCTTACCTTTTGGTCTGTGTCCTCAGTCCATCCTGGATATAAGACAACCTTGGGTGACCATACACTTACTATAGTAGAGTAGTGGGATGCTTAGAGACACTTGGAGAAGGGTGTCTCCTAGGGGGAAATCCACTCAAATCCCCTCCTTTATCATACTCTTTAGCAGTCTTTAATCATTCTTTTTCCTAGAAGAGATTCTTGTCCCATCCTTTTCTGACCACTGCTGCTTTGGACTTTTACTCCTATAATGTTTCTGACAAGTTAAAATGGTTTCTGCTCTCCTTTGAATCAGAGATAGGCAGGAGTGCATCAAATACACTACACCCCTTCACGCCTCCTCCCCTTTTGCTACCTGAGAGCAACTTCAACTTAACTATGTGTCAGATGCTATGCTGGGGATGTAAATAACTTCTTTGTTCTCTTTGAGGCTCAACTATGACTTACCATGCTCTAAAACATAAGGGTATTGATTCTACTGCTTAGTCTTTTCTTGTTAGTGCCACTTATTAATTTTTCTATTTTTCTCGCCTTGAAGTGTTTTCTTTTTCTCTTTTTTTTTGGTTTTTAAGTGCATTTTTATTGATGTCTTTTTTTTTAAGTCTCCAAGACTTCCCTTTATAAAATTTCTCTTCTCAGGCAGCCATTCCATATAAGAAATAATATTCTTCAAAGAAAAAGAGAAAAATAATTAATTAGCAAAACTAATCAATACATTAAAGAAGTTTGAAAATATAGACAGTATACTTTTCACCTTTGCAAATGGATGGGGTATTGATGACTTCTCAATCTCTTCTTTGGAACCATGCTTATTCTTTGTGATTTTGTAACTTTCACTTTGATTTTTTTTGTGCTTCTTTCTGTTTACATTGTTATTGTCAGGTATGGCTTCATGCTGCATCAGTTCAGGTAGATCTTTCTTTGCTTGTCTGTATTCTTCATATTCATCATTTCTTAGGGCACAGTCATATTCTATTTCATTCACGTGCCATAATTTTGTTTAGCTATTTCCCAATTGATGGACATCTACTTTGTTTCCAATTCTTTGCTATCACAAAAAGTAATTTAAATATTTTGATATGTATTGAGGACTTTATTCTTATCGATATCCTCTTTAGGATATAAGCCTAGTAGTGAAATCTCAAGTTAAAAGGTATTGACATTTTAGTTACTTATTTGCATAATTCAAAATTGCTTTACAAAATGGTTATACTGTTCATAATTATAATACTTAGTATACAACACCAACAATTCACTAGTGTACCTATCTTCCTAGAACCTCTCCAACATTGACTATTCTCATCTTTTGTCATCTTTGCCAATTTTCAGGGTGTGAGGTAAATCTCAGGATTGCTCTGACATATTTTTCTTAGTATTCTTGATTTGGAGCATTCTGTTGTTAATACTTTGTTCATCTTCTTTGACCACTTACCTATTGGGGAATAATTTTTGGTTACATATACCTGTAAATTGTTCATGTATTTTGGATACCAGCTCCTTATCAGAGAAATTTCCCTTCCTATATTAGATGTTAATTTTGTTGTCCTGTAGCTTTTCAGTTTCATATGATCAAAGTTATCTATTTTATCTTTTGTAATTGCCTGTATCCCTTGTTTGGTTAAGAACACTTCTCCTACCCATCCATGGAGTCACATACAGTCCGGACTGAATGAATGAACAACAGCCTACCCATAGCTGTGGAAAGTATATGATCTTTTTCTTTTCTAAAATTTTAATGATATGATCTTTAATATTAAGGTTATTTGAAGTGTTTTCATAACAATAGCTGGTGCATGTATGGGGGGGCGGTAATAGCTCACATACTTTTTATTGAAAATCCATCTTTTTGCTTTGATGATTTTGATCACTTGTGTCAGATAATGCTATTCTTGACTTCATCTCAATTTCTTTTGCTTTTCAGAATGTTATATTCCAACTTCTTTGTCCTGGGCTATTCACATTGATTTTCCTTGATTTTAGATCTTCCTAGGCTCTTTGCTTTATTGTAACATTTGTTGTTTGACATTGAAATGATGAAATTTAACTGAAGCTTATGGTTTCTTTGTGATGGCAATCTGTGGACTTTATCAATCAGTATTTTGCCCTTTGTTTTCTGTACATCTGGACAGTTTTCTTGAATGTCCTTATGTTAATTTGTCTTCGAGATAATAGGGAATTTCCCTCAACCTTTTGCTGTAGTCAGGCTTTTACTCTTCTATTTCTAGGAGACCAATTAGCCTTAAAATATTTCTGTGACAGTTGCCTTTGGCTTGTAAAATACCCATGTGTTCTTCCAATGTTGTTTTTTGTTGTTTTTTGATTCTTCTTTGCTAAATTTTCTTCCACTCTATCAGCCATTATTTTTCAGTTACTTTACCATGTGTTCCGAGTTGTCTGTGCTTTTGTTAGTTTTTTATTTATTTGTCTTTGAGAACTTACTTGCCTTAATTTCAGCCCCAATTTGTCATTTATTGTTTACTTTTTTTTTCTTCTTATTTTTCTACTGAAACATTCCAGAATTTCCTGTTGCTGTTCCATTATTTCTGGGGCCCCTTAGAATTTGCCTTGTTTACAGTCCTTCCTTCTAGAGCTTGGTAAAATCTTTGAAATGCAAACCTAAGAAATGAGAAATCTTAAAAGGTAAATATGTTGGAGCAATTGAAAGGACCTAAATGATAATTAAATACATACAAGAATCTTATTGTCTCCAAACTTCACAGAAAGAGTACAGAAAGACAAATATAGGGCCTATGGGTAATTTTCTTCTATTTTGTTGGTTTTAAGAGGGCAAAGAAAGGTAAGGGGAGTGAGGCTATACCTGGAAAGAAATGAGAAATAAGGGGGAAGGAACTTAATGTTTTTCATAATTGTGATGCTTCAGAATAAGAGTATGCAAACCATGGGCTAGAATTATCTGTAATCAATTACTAGAGGCTTTTCTAGTAAGATAAGGGTTAAAATTGTGTGTGTGTATACACATGTTATCTCACTTTTTATATAATTCTTGAAATACTAGCTATCATAATAATAAGAGATAAAGGAATTAAGGGAATAAGTACAGGCAAAAGAGAAACAAAATTACTATTTTTTGATGCTAACATTATGGCTTATTTAGAGATGCCTAGATATTCAACTGAAATTATTAGAAATGGTTAATAAATAAATTCAGCTAAGTAGTAGGATATGGAAATATACCCACAAAAATCATCAGTATTTTTGTATATTCACAATGAAACTTAGAGATGGAAAAAGAAATTGTTGACAGTAACTATAGAATATATAAAATATCCAGGACTCCATTTACCAAGACACATTTGGGTAATACATATATATATATATATGTTTTAAAAGTACAGAATAGTCTTTACAGAAATAAAGGAAGATTTTAAAAAATGAGATATTTGTAAATATTAGCTAACATAGTGCTTGGCATATAGTAGGTGCTTAATGCTTATTCTATTTCAAATAATTAGAAAGATTAGGGATGGTGTAAAAATGGCAATGCTACTTAAATTAATTTACATATAGTGTGGTATTAGTCAAAATATAGAACTAGGCTAAATAGTAATAGTTCATTTGAAGGCATAAGAAGTCAAGAATTCCTAGGGAAATAATAAAAAAAAACAAGTGGTGAGGAAAAAGACCTGGTAGTACTAGATCTCACACATTACAAAACAGTAATCATAAAACTATTGGAAATTGGTTTAAAAAATAGGGAAGTAGATCATTGGAACAGATTAGGTAAATAAGCCACAGAAGAAAGAATAGTAGTATACTGTTTGATCAGCCCAAGGGCTCCAACTTATAGGGTAAGTATTTACTTTTCTACAAAAACTTCTGTTAAAACCAGAAGGCAGTCTAGTAGAAATTAACTTTAGATCAACATCTTACTTCACATGTCACAATAAGTTCCAAGTGCATGCTTGACCTGAATGTAAAAGGTCACATCATAAACAAGTTAGAAGAGAAGGGAGGAAAATATCTTTCTTAGCTGTGGATGTGTAACAATTTCTGATCAAATAAGTGATAGAGATAATCATAAAGGGTAAAAGGGATAATTTTGATTACATTAAATTGAGAAGTTTTTCCACTAATTGTTTTTCATTGGTAGAAAAAATGAATTCAGTTAGAATAAGAAGGGAAACAGTTAACTGGAAAAATCATTACAGTAATTTTCTCAAATAAAGGTTGTATAGCTAAGATACTAAAGGATTGGTATAAGCGTATAAGAACAAGCACTTTCTCCCTTTAAGTAAATGATCAAAAGGTACATATGGTCAGTTTTAAAAGAAGAAGTGAAAGCCATCAACAACTGTAATGGATAGGTTTTAGGTTTGGTGTTGGATAAAGATCTGACATTGATGATATGTGGGGAATTGATGAATACATAAGAACAAGAACTAACGTTCACTAAATAAATGGTTAGAAGATTCAGTCAGTATTCAGAAGAAATGTGAGCTATCAACAGCCATAATAGGTAGACCTGACTTCAACATTCCTTAGTTTAGATTTGATGTTGAAATGAAATGAGACACTTATAAGTCATTCAGTAGTTAACAAAAGGAGGTTCAAGGATACTACAGCACTTAGCTTGGTTAGACTCACCCTCTTTTATCTCCACATGGAAACGTGTCTGATTAGGTAGTGGAGTGATACCTGCCCAATCTGAAGGGCCGCATTTCCACATGGGTGCGCATTTTTATACCCATGCACCTAAGAGAACCAGGAAGCCACATCATTATGGCCAGAGGAAGCTGGGTTGATGGAGCGTTTGTCCCGTGGGCCAATCAGGTTGGCGTTTCCGGGAAAAATTAGCCTAACTCATGTGGCAGGGGGTATCCTTGTAAATAGTGGTCCTGTTGCAACAACTATATGAACTCAAGTCACTAATGATAGAAAAGCCACTTTACAGCACTCTGAAGTTTTACCTCAAACCCATCAGATTGGTAAAGGTGACAGTAAAGGAAAATGGGAATTGTTGGAGGGCTTATGGGAGGACAAGCATAACACATTAATACATTAATGCATGGTTCATGGGGCTTTATCCAACAATTCTGCAAAACAATTTGGTACTATATCCCCAAAGTCACTAAACTGTGTGTATCCTTTGACCTTGTAATACTAATTCTAGTTGTATATCCTAAAGAGGTCAAAGACAGAGGAAAGGGACCTATAGGTACAAAAATATTTATGAAAATAATTTTTGTGATAAGAAAGAATTTAAAACAAGTTGGATGCTCAGTGGGAATGATTAAACAAATTATGCTAAATGGAATATTACTGTGCCACAAAGAATGATAAAAAGGATGGACTTAGGGAATGCTGGAAAGGCTTTTATGAACTGATGCAGAGTAAAGTGAGCAGGACCAGGGGTCCAATTTATACAATGACTGCAGTAATATAAAGGAAAACAACTTTGGAAGACTTCAGAACTGTGAATACTGCAATGATCAATCGTGACTTCAGAAGACTGATGAACTATGCTTCCTATGCCTTGGCTGAGAAGGGATAAACTGGAGCTGCACAATGATACATATATTTTGAGACACAACTAATGTGTGAGTTTGTTTGATTGCCTATACTTATTTTTCACAAGGTACTGTGTGGAGGTGGGTGTGAATTGAGGGTGAAGTTGGCAAGTGGTGATAGTCCAAAAAAAGGAAAGAACAAAAAGTGTCAATCAAGTATTTTTTAAAATACATAGAACAGCAGAAAGACATTCAGAAGGGGACACAAAAATAGTGTAGTTTTCTTATTGTTGTCTTAAATTGAACATACTTAAAATGCTAAATAAAAGTTTATAGTTTCATATATAGTCCTCTTTTTTTGTTCTTTATATATTGAAATGTTCATGTGTGTTGATGTTAAGGTGATAAAAGAAGAAAATTCATTTTAAAAAATCATCAAGCAGTCCACAAAGCAGGAAGAAACATGCTTGCCAAAGTATTTGCTGCTGTCATGAGTGATGATGGACACTGAGTCCCAATGCAAGAAGTATTATATATAAATGGTGAGGTGTCCTCCAGGTGCTCCTGTTCACAGATACAAATTGTGCTAATTGCATCATGTCCCAGAGTACTGCAGAACCTTCTCAGTGGGTCAGTAACATTGTTTCAAAGGGAGCAGAAGGGGGAACCTGGAGTTGTGATTGTGTTGGCCGTGGCACTAGTGGTAAGACGGACACTAAAGGAGATGACCACTAAAAGGAGATAAACTGCTTGGAGATCAGATTGTTTGTTGGTTGAATTATCTTGTCCACACCAGAGTAACCAAGTGAATGAGGAATGTCTGTTGTCTAGACCAGTGGTGTCAAACTCAAATAGGTTTCCTGTGGACTGCCATGTTAACGTTATCTAGGTCTTTTTTTTTTTGTTTTGTTTTGTTAAATATTTGTCTGTTACATTTTAATCTGGTTTGGCCCACGTAGCATGTTTGACACCTCTGGTTTAAACTATGACATGCAGTTGGACAGGCAGTCTCATCAAAATTTTAGATTTTAGATATGCACTGCAGATAGACAGCAAATTGGGGCTTAGAAGTGTACAAGAAGTATGGAGTGGTCTTAATTATGTTTGAGGAAGGAAAGGAATAAGGATTTATTCCTATGTGTATACTATGTGCCAGGTTTTCTGCCACGTGCTGTTCAAATATCTCATTTTGATCCTAACAACAGCATTTTAAGTTATGTGCAGTTATTATCCCCATTTTACAGTAGAGGAGAGGCTGGCAAGTGTTAAGTAACTTGCCTAGGATCATACCGATAGCTAGTAAGTACAGTAAGGCTGGATTTGAACTCAAATCTTCCCAATTCCAGTCCTAGCATTCTAGCCATTGCACCATCTATCTGTTCCTTTCTTTGGAAAAGAACAGTGCTTTCAGTGATCACAAACTGTTTCTTGGCACAAATCTTTTTGACATCAGTATTTTGCCATAGGTGCTATATAGCTATAACAGTTGCAACCCCACAGTCTCTGTAGAATTAAGATCTGAGGGACACAAAGGGCATTGGAAAGATGCATGGTGTGTATAAAATAGGCTTCCTATTATTACAAATGATGACTCGTGCAAGTGGTATAAAATTATCATTTAGGAAATGGGCATAGACCAGGCTTGTAGCAGCAGAAGGGGGTATACATACAAAGCCTGAGTGCTACCCTTGGAATAGTAAAAATCCTAGAAGTAAAGGGCTTTGGATGGATCTTGTATCAAAGATTAATGGGAGGATATGAACAAGAATCATGTAGAATGAGAAAATATGGGTGGTTTGGGATCTGTACTTTTGGAAGAATATCTGCTTTGTGTGGATCACCATTAAAATAAAATAATCTCGTGCTGTTTCATCCCATCTCAAGAATCAGTAAATGTCAGGGGCAGCTAGGTGGTGCAGTGGCTAGAGCTCTGGCCTTGGGGTTAGGAGGACCTGAGTTCAAATTTGGCCTCAGATACTTGACACTTACTAGCTATGTGACCCTGGGCAAGTCACTTAACCCCATTGCCTAGCAAAAAACAAAAAACAAACAAATAAGGATCAGTAAGTATCAAGAAGTATTTATCAAAAGGTTCCATTGTCATTAATAAACTAGATTGTTCTGACCCTTTGTAGTTTACATGTCTCTCCCGTTAGAATGTAAACTCCTTGAGAGCAGGGATTGTCTTTGTATCCCTAGTGCTTAGAACAGAGGCCTGTCACCTAGTATGTACATAGTATGTATAAGTGTTTATTGACTGACAGCCACCAAAACTGAGTATAATGCTACAGGGAGAAAAATGGATGATCTTGGAGCAGCTAGGTGGCGCGGTGGATAGAGCACCGGCCCTGAAGTCAGGAGGACCTGAGTTCAAATGTGACCTCAAACCAAACACTTGACACTTAATAGCTGTGTGACCGTGGGCAAGTCAACCCCAATTGCCTTAAAAAAGAAAAACGATGATCTTTAATAAAACAGAGGACTACCAAAGCATTCCTGATAAAATTAAGACAAAGTTGCCTAGAAACTTTGAAGTTCAAACACAGGAGTTAATAGAAATGTAAAAAGGTAAACATGAATAAACAATGATATAAGACTTAAGGATAAATGATTTACATTAAAATATGAGTAGATAATACATTTCCCCTCTAACCCTCACCATCAGGAAACATAGAGGGAGTCTAATTAGATAAAGCCAGGGAGGGGTTTTGTTACGTCTTGAAGATCTTAAGGGAAGACTGGAAAGATGAGAATTGGAATAAAATGGGGGAGAAGGGAAAGGAAGATTAGGGAGATATATCATAATTAGGATATGCAAGTAGTCATATATACCAGTTAGAAGATGGAGAGAGGGGTTGATACATAAACCTCATCTGAACTGGCCAGGGGAGGGGAAAATGTACGATTGGTCACAGAAATACATTTCACTCAACAGGAAAATAGGAAGGAAAGGGGAATTAGAGAAAGGATAGATTTAGCAAGGGATTAGTCCTGCAAAATAAACTTAACTAAGGATGTGGAAAAATAGAACTCTTTTTTTGAAGTGGCAAAGAATGGGAACCTATGAGGGTGCCCATCATTGGGGAATGGCTGAACAAGTTAGTATTTGTATGGGGAGTGCTATTATGCTGTAAGAAATTATGAAAGGGGATGGTTTCAGAGAAACCTGGGAAGATTTGTATGAAGTGAGCAGGGCCAGGAGAATAATTTATACAATAACAACAATATGATAAAAGAAAAAAAAACTTGAAAAGAATAAGAACTCTATCAGCAATACTACCCACTTCCTGATAGCTTAAGAGCTTAGTGAACAGAATGAAATTTGTTTTTTTGACATGGCCAATGTGTAAATTTGTTTCTAGGCTATACATGTTTGTAACAAGGATTTTGTTTTTTGTTCTGGGGAAGGGAGGGAGGAAAGTTGGGGTGAGAAGGCAGATTTTTTGCTGATTGAAAAATATGTAACGTAAAAAAAAAAACATTGAATACTTTGATGAAGTTTTTGGGTGCTCTTTTCCAACTGAATGCCAAATAAAGATTTAGAGTTGGTTGGATATTTTAGAGGTCTTTTGCCTGATCCCCAGGGAGCATGAATTGCCTTTTGTGTTTCTGCAGTGTGTATTATAAGATGTATTGAAAAATGCCAGAATGTCCAATTAATTATAACGTTGGAAAGAAGTTGGTCTATATTTATAGCATCATTTTGTCCTTTTGATATGTGGATCAGTCAGTACAACCTGGAGCTCATTTGCTCTGTGGTCACTTCCGAAAGAAAAGGACTCTGAACTAATAATTGCTTTTCAGTAGAGGAAAAGGAGTTTTTGTCACTTTACTGAG
Organism: Vombatus ursinus; assembly: GCF_900497805.2. NCBI lineage: Eukaryota > Metazoa > Chordata > Mammalia > Diprotodontia > Vombatidae > Vombatus > Vombatus ursinus. The sequence continues at coordinate 57,683,742 of NW_020954596.1, forward strand.
GCTTACTTAAATGTCAGCTTTAAAGAGAGCCTCTGTTAATTAAAGAATGTTTTTCAAATGACCAGTTTTATTTCCCAGTGAAATTGTCTTACTTTGACTTTTTATTAAAAACATTTTAAAATTTATCTCTTGCTTTTTATATTATATTTTTATTTTCCAGTAGATCCCTTTCTTTACTCCCTTTTCTCCATTTATCCTCCCTTTATAAGTCTTGTAACAGTGCCTTTTACTATTATTATACTGAAAATGAAAATAATATCCATATAGACTTGGAGAGGGGGAGTTCCTTTGCCTAGTAGGTGAGGTATGAGGTTTTTTAAACCTTTTAAATGTTGGCTTATGTGGAGGAGAAAAATAAATGTCCTTTTCTACATGCAAGTGCACATAACTAAGAATTAAGGAGTGCCTCTGAAATTTTCAGCATATTCAGTTTGCTTCTTTTTTCCGTATTATTTCATAAGATAAAATGTTATAATTTTGATCTTGTGGTATTTTATTTTTAAGTTAATCTCATCTGTTTTTGGTTAAGATTTACTACCCAGATAAATAGATTTCTCGGATTCTTTATGTCAAGAAGCAAAGATAAGTATGATTGTAGATTTTGAGTTGAAGACATTAACAATTTATTAACTGGCTTTGTTATTTGACCTTGTATCGATCCCAATAACTTCTTTTATCAGAAAAACATACTTGAATGGATTCTCATTTTGTTGTAGGTTCCCTAAAATGTTTCCCTATAATGGGACAATCAGTGAATCACCAAGCACACCTATTACGTACCAGACACAGTGCTGTTTTGGGCAAGGATTAGGGGTGGAGGTGGGGGGGGGCAGAATACCTTTTCTCTAGACTATAACGCAGTTGGAAAAAAATCCCCTCTGAAACGTACAGAATGTCACCTCTTCATACCTTCTTCTGTACACTTTTCTTATTAATGTCTTTCTGTAAATCTTTCATAGGGGCTCCTCCCACAGTGTGCTTGGTGTCTTCCTCTAAGTTCTTGACTTTGCACAGATTCCAGTGGAACAAGTAGGCATATCTGTTACAGCATCATAGGAAGGAATCTTAGAAATCTCATAATCTACTTCCCCCCTCATTTTTCAGATGAGGAAACTGAGGCCCAGAAGAGTTAAAAATAACTCACCAAAGGTTGCCGGTAGTTAAGTACCAGAGTTATAATTCAAATCCAGGTCATCTGAGCCAGTGTATATTCCCATTGTTCCACACCATGTCCTAGAGCATTACTGCTTTTTCCCCTCCCTGAATTTCACAAAAAAAAAAAGCTTTACCACATATATATATGTGTATATATATAATTTTCACATATATGTATATAGTATTTATATATAAATGAAACACACACATATATATATAAATTAAAAAAACAGGAAGGATTGTATGTAAAACAGAGTCTCCATCTCATACTGCTTTTTACAAAAACATATAATTAACTCCATGTTACTTTTAAAAATTGATCTGCTTGTCTGCATTTCTGTTCTCTTAATGTGCATTTAAAAAGAATGTATGTGTTCAATTCTCCTTTGATCACTGTGATTCTTGAATCTTTTTTCTTAATGTGTTCTGTGATAAAAATTTTTTTCTTGTAATTGTTTTAGTTGCAGTCTATGTTTCCATTTGGTGTTTCAATATTTATTGTTTCTATGATCTATTTTTTGACTAACTTACTATTCGGGAGGATTTTTTAGTTCCTAAATCAATGTTTTTGTTCATATTTCCTTTATCACACTGCTTTATTGCATTGTAGTTTATAAAGATTGTGTTCAATATTTCTGTTATTCTGCATTTGTTTTTTGTGCCCTAGTACATGATTAATTTTTTAAAGGTGCCAGCTAACACAAGAGAATAGGCGTATTCCTTAAGATTAGCTAAAGGTCTTTCAAATTTTTTGTAACAATCTCTTCAGATCCTTAATTTCTTTCTTATTTATCTTTCTCCTTGATTTGTGTAGGTCTGAAAGAGTTATGTTGAAGTCTCCTTCATCTGCCTTACTGTTTAAATCTTATAATATCCTAGCTTTTTCCTGTAAGTACTTAGATGCTGTTACTTAGTATGCATATATATATATAGTTACTTATTTTCAGTCTTATTTATGCCTTTTCTGTTTTATATTTCACCTATTTCCTGATGCTCATCTCCCTTTTGACCGCTCTCATAATAAATAAAAGCAGTTAAGTAAAACTGATCAACAAAGCTGACAGATGTGCAGCATTCCACAATTGAACTATTTCCATGTTCTTATTAGAAGGAGTATACTTTGTCAACTGTTCTTTTGGACAGTTATTGGTACACATGTATTCAATATGGATGCTGTTTTATTTAAGGTGCCTTTTAAACATAATGCTTGTTTTCCTGCTTGTCTCTCTCAACCATATCTTTTCCTGATGCCTTATTTTAGATTTCACCTGAAGCATAATAAATTCCAGCATAATTTCTCATTTTAACTCTATATGCATCTTTGCTTTAAAAGGAATGTTTGTATATAGTAAATTACTGGGTTTTGTTATCTAATCCTTTCTTGCCACCCTTTTCTTTTTTTATGGTAGAATTTTTCACTTTCATGATTAGTATTAAGTTTTTCCTTCTGGCAGATTTTCAATGTTAAGGGATAGGAGATAGAGCATGGTCCGATGACTTCATTGGCATAGGGAACTCTGGAGTGAGGAACACCTTCCCCCAAAAAATAAAAACAACAAACTTCCTGGTTCAGGTTGGCTTTTTCATTGGGGCTCTTTGTCATAAAGAGTTGCCCAGAAAACTGAAAGGGTAAATGACTTGTCCAGGCCAGTACATTTCAGAGGTGGGACTTGAACCCAGGGTTTTGTTTCTGACATTATCTTCTGTGCTATGCTGCTTATAGACCACATTTTATAATATTTTTTTTTTTCCTTTTCAAAACAGAATAAATCAAGTAGGTCCTGTAGTTTGTATTGGTTGGAGTAACTAAATCTCAGTCTCCTCAGTTTCCCTGCCCCTCAAAGCCCAGCTTTAAATTTCTAAGTTCCTATAGAATTATGCTCAGTTTGTAGGATAAATTAATTTGGACTGTAAACCATTTTCCTTTGTTCTTTGGCACATCATATGACAGCATTTTCTCTCATTTGTAATTGATATTAAATTGTACTAGATGACTTTGACTGGAGTTTCTTGTTATGAAATATCTCTCTTCTTAGACACTTGAAATAGTTTGTCTTTGAACTGGGAGCTCTGGAACTTGGTAACCACATTTCGAATTTTAGTATGGTATACCCCATGGAAGTGAGGAAAAACTCGCCTTGGAGTCAAGAAGGTCTAGTTGAAGATCTGCCTCTGGCACCCTGTAAAGTCATAACCTTTTGATGCTCTAAGTTATGCTCTCTAAGACTATAAGTTGCTAATAGTTTTCTAATCTTTATCAGTGAAGGAAATTTTCATATTGAGAGTTCCCTACACACTGATGTAATTACAAATTCAAACATACCTCACTCAAAAAATAAAGACCTAGATTCTAGCCCAGTACCTTGTACACAGATACTTGTTGTGTTTGTGGAATCAAATCGAATTGATACCAATATGAATATCCTCAATTTTAAAAAGTTTATTTCATCTATCATTAAATGCCAACCTGAGGAATTTGTTTTAAGACCTTCATAATTTGGATAAAGGATAGCTTTCCTGATTTATTTCATGTTATTACCCTTCACATGCTCTTATTTTCTAGCTATGCTGACCTATTTACTAGTTTTGAAAATTGACATTTCATCCCCATCTCCATGATTTTATACAAGTTGTGTTCACTTCCCTATCAAAGTCTTGTTATTTACACCTTCACAACATCTCTTGCATGCACCCCCTTCTCCTCTGACACTACCCCTGTCATGATACAGGTCCTCATCGCCACATGACTAGACTATTGAAGTTGACTGTCTGCCTCAACTCTCTCCCTATTCCAATTCACCCTCCACTCAGCTGTCAAATTGATCTTCCTAAAGCACAAGTTGGACCATGCCACCTCCTCATTCAGTCAATTCCAGTTGGCTTCCCATTAACTCCAGGGGCAAACAAAAGCTTCTGTTTGACTTTTAAAGACCTCCATAACCTGGTCCCTTCCTCCCTTGTCTTCTTATACCTTGCTCCCCTCCACAGACTCTGCAGTCCAGTGATATGCACTGAATACTTCATCTGCTGGCTCTGGGCATTTTCATTGGCTGTTCCTCATTCCTGGGCCTCTCTCCTGCCTTCTCATCGTCACCTCCTTCTCAGCTTCCCTTCAAGTTTCAGCTAAAGTCCCACCTTCTGCAAAAAGCCTTTCCTGCTGTGCCTTACTCCTAGTGCCTTCCCTCTGAGACGACTCCCAATTTATCCTCTGTACATCTTGTTTGTCTTTAGTTGTTTGCATGTTGTTAGACTGTGAGCTCCTGGAGAGCAGGGACTGTTTGTTTTTTACTTTTCTTTGTCACCCTAGTGCTTAGCACTTGTACCTGGCACATAGTAAGGGCTTGGTAAATGCCTGTTGACTGAGAAGCCAGAGTCTTTGGAAGTGAGCTTACTGTTTAACCAGCTACATCTGTTTTATACTTTTTGTCTATGTTCCTAATTCCTTTCTCAGGAAGCCTTCGATCTTGCAGTTCATCAGACTGCGTTAGCAAAGTGATGCCACCAAGGAAAAAGAGAAGACCTGCTACTGGAGATGATTTATCTGCAAAGAAAAGTAGACATGATAGGTATGTTACATAGACATAATTTAAGATAAATGAAATGATCATTTAAAGTTATGAGCTATCAACTTGTCAAATGTAACATAACTGTTGGCAATTTAAATTGTGGTATGTGGGTAACTTAAACAGTGCTGGTTCAATCATGTTACACACTGAAATCAATAGTTCTTCTTTTTCTTTATCAAGTTAATACATGAAAATAAATGTGGAAATTTTGAGCCGTTAGACAATATTATTTTGAGTCTTTGACTTGCCAGAAATGTGGACTTAAAATCTCTTTCTCTATTTAACTTTTCTTTCTGCAGTATTTTTAAAAATAAATTTATTTTTATTTTCCAACATTCACTTCCATAAGATTTCAAGTTTAAAATTTTCTCCCTATCCCTCCCGTATCCCCACTCCAAGATGGCATGTAGTTTGATATAGGCTCTACATATACATTCATATTATACCCATTTTCACATTAGTAATGTTGTAAAGAAGAATTAAAACCAATGGGAGGAACCACAAAAAAGAAGAAACAAAACAACAAGAGAAAAAAAGTTCAAATAGTATGTTTCGAGTTGCATTCAGACTCCATAGTTCTATCTCTGAATGTGGATAGCATTTTTCATCATGAGTCTTTTGGAGTTGTCTTAGATCCTTGCATTGCTGAGAGAAACCAAGTCTATGAAAGTTAGTCATCGCATAATATGACTGTTACTGTGTACAATGGTCTTCTGGTTCTGCTCACTTCACTCAGCATCAGTTCATATAAGTCTTTCCAGGTTTTTCTGAAGTCCACCTCCTCATTATTTCTTGTAACACAACAGTATTCCACTGCATTCATATACTACAGCTTGTTCAGTCATTCCCTAACTGATTGGCTTTCCACCACAAAAATTGCTGCTATAAATATTTTTGTGTATGTGGGTCCTCTTTCCATTTGTATGATTTGTTTGGGATATAGACCTAGTAATGGTATTGCTGGATCAAAGGATATGCACAGTTTTATAACCCTTTGGACATAGCTGTAAATTGCTCTCCAGAGTGATTGGATCAGTTCACAACTCCAACAACAATGTGTTAGTGTTCCAGTTTTCCCACATCTTGTCCAGCATTTATCATGTTCATGTTTTGTCATGTTAGCCAATCTGATAGGTATGAGGTGGTACCTCAGAGTTATTTTAATTTGCATTTCTCTAATCAATAGTGATTTAGAGCATTTTTTCATATAACTACAGATAGCTTAAGTTTCTTCATCTGAAAACTGCCTGTTCATATCCTTTGACCATTTATCAATTGCAGAATGACTTGTATTCTTATACATTTCACTAAGTTCTCCATATATTTTAGAAATGAGACTTTTATCAGAGATACTGATGGTAAAAATTGTTTCCCAGCTTTCTGCCTCCCTTCTAATCTTGGTTGCATTAGCTTTATTTGTGCAAAAACTTTTCAATTTAATGTAATCAGAATTATCCATTTTGCATTTCATAATGTCCTCTATCTCGTTTGGTTATAAATTCTTCTGTTCTCCATAAATTTGACAGATAAACCATTCCTTGCTCTCCCAGTTTGCTTCTATTTCTCTATTTTTAGAGCTCTTTGGTTTGTGTACTATTAAAGCATAGAGACTGTTGCATCTTTTTTAAAGTGGTCTTCACTAGTGGCATAAAATTAAATATAATTGAATTGTTTTTCACAAAATCATGTTGACTCTGTTATTGAAAAGAAGTTTTTGAACTGAATGACTAATGACCGAAGGAGAATACCAGTGATATTAGAGTTTGTTCTGTGGATGAGTTAGTAATATGAAAAACAAAACCTGTTTAAAATCATTTGTTTGGAATTGATATCTACACTGTTAAATGTAGTAACTCTAAATATGTTAAGATCTAGTTTTTTGGCTTCTGAATTGCTTTCTTCAATTTTCATTTTAGCCATTGAACATACCTGTTCAAACTTGTCTGATTTCCCCTATCTGTAGGCTACAATTCAGCAAAAAGATATTTTGGAGATGAGAAACTCATTTTGTTTATCAGGATTGTCTCCAATAAATGAGGAATGTTACATACATATATAGAGACCAAAAAATGTAGAATTTAATCACCAATAAAGTAGTTTTTAGGACAGTCACCAGCCATCTTGAAAAATGGGCTGCTTGATATTTCAGTGATAGTAGTTGTTCTGCTAGTTTACTCATTTAAATAACATTTTATAAATATAAAATATTTTTTATAGAACAGTGATAAATTTAGTATCATGCCATGTTATAGATGAGGTGAGTGGGGCGGAGCAATGGTGGAGGAGTGAAAGCAGTGACTTGCTTGAGCTCTCCCCAGAGCCCTTCAAATACCTGTTAAAAATGGCTCTAACCAAATTCTAGAGCAGTAGAACCCACAAAAAAAGCAAAGCAAATTTCCAACCCAAGATAACCTGAATGGTTGATTGGAAAGATCTATTGCACCAGGCTGGGAGAGAAACGTAGTTCAGCATGGGTGCACAGGCAAAGACCAGACCTCAGCGAACCTGGAGCAGGCCTCAGAGGACTGAATCATGGGCAGCTGTGACGGTTTCCAGGCTTCTCAACCCACGAACACTGAAGACAACTTAGAAGATCAGTAGGAAAAATCTGTGACCATGGTGAGAGAGAAGCTTGGTCCCATCCCCAGTCCTGGCATAGCCCTGGGGCAGCGGCTGCTTCCTGAGCTCTGCCCATAGACAGAGGGGGAATCGAGTGACTGACCAGAGGGGGATTGCAGGGATCTCTTTGCTGGTGCTAAGGCTGGAATTTCTTGCTTTGCCCATGCTTGGATCTGGGTCACGGTTCTGGGTGGCAATCCTGGGGTGTAGAGGAGCACTGGTGTGGTGGAGCTTATGGTGGCGGTGGAGAGGGAATCCTCCTCACAGTTCCAAGGCAGAAAAGAGTGCTTATGGGTCACTCATAGATCAGAGTACAGTCTAGGAAAGGAGTTAACATCTTGCCCTTGATCATAGCACCTTGGAAGAACTGAAAATTTATAGGTCCCTACAAGTATCTCTGAAAACAGCTGCACAAAACCCCTGAAGCTTGGGACAGCACATTCTCCACACTGAAAGCAGACCCTTACCTTAACAAAGAGTTTAAAACTCAAGTAATTGGCTGAGCAAACTGTGCAAAAAAAAAAAAAAAAAGTCAGACCATAGAATCTTTCTTTAGTGACAAAGAAGATCAAAACATACAACCAGAAGTTATAAATGAGGCATCTGACATACAATTTTAATAACTTTACAAAATGAATGATTACAGCAGGATTAGAAGTCTTAACTTCTCTGAATTGACGTTTGCTTGGTTCCTTCAACTTTACTATCTTTTTATATAAAGTCTTTGAGTGGTTGGAACATTTCAGTGTAGTACATAAATTTCATTTCTTTTATACCTACAGCTGTTGTACAAACTTTGTTCCAAATAGCTGCCTTTATGCCAAGGACGTGTATTTATCCATATGGACATTCAACTCTTCCTAGGGTAGTAATCTCCTCTGTGTTCAGCCTGGTATGGTTGTACTACCTTTGGAGGCTGAGGAGCTGAATTCAAATCCTACCTCTTTTCAACTAATCAATGAGTCCGGTGAATTAGGTTCATTCTTTCCACCTAACTGACTTAGCACAATGACTGGCACATCAGAGCAGCATCCCTTCTTACTCTGCAATGGTCAGCCACCATGTGAAAGAGACCCCAGGTGGCCTTGCTCTTGGCACCATTTATTCTTGTGTTGGAGTCTACCAACCTGGGAAAGTGGAGATCTTTGTCTAATAATCAAAGAAACAGAATCACCCCATGCTATGTCACCTTCACCAACACAGAACATTTAATTGGTGATACCGTAAAGATCAAGTTGCAGGGAACGCCCACCCAAACAGTCTTTGATGTCAGATGTCTAATTGATCACAGATTTGATGATGCAGTTGTAAAGTTAATCATGAAGTACTGGCCTTTCGCAGTAGTGGTTTATGCAGGCAGGCCTATGGTCCAAGTGGAGTAGAAAGGGGAGACCAAAAGTTTCTATGCATTAGAAAGATCTTCTGTGTTCACGATGAAAGAAATTTGAGGAGACTGTCACAAATACTGTCACCGCTGTCCCAGTTTACTCCAATGATTCTCAGTGTCAGGCCTGTGTTCTGGAACTGAATATGCTGGTGTCAGTATGCTCTGAATCATCAATGAGCTAACTGCTGCTGCTGTTGCTATGACTTGGACAAAAAGGTTGTGCCAAGAGAAATGTGTTAATCTTTGATTTTGGAGATAGCACTTAAGATGTCTCCATTCTTACCACTGAAGGTGGCATCTTTGAAGTCAAGGCTATAGCTAGGGAAACCCTCTTGGGTGGGGAAGACTTTGACAACCATATGGTCAGTCATTTCATTGCTGGTTTAAATGAAAGCACAAGAAGAACATCAGTGAAAACAAGAGGGCTATCTTCCATCTTGCAGTGCTTATGAACATGCAAAGTGTACTCTCTCTCTTTCAGTGCCTAGGCCAATATTGAGATTGACTCTCTCTATGAAAGTATCAACTTATATGCCATGCCAGTTTTGAAGAGCTGAATGCTGCTGACTTCTAATGTGGCACCCTGGACCACGTGGGAAAGGCTCTAAAGGGGTGCCAAGCTAGATAAATCACAGATTTGTGACATTGTCTTGATTGGTGGACTTCTTCAATGCAAGGAGCTCAATAAGAGCATCAGTTCTGATGAGGCTATTGCCTATGGTGCAGCTGACTGGACTGCCATCTTGTCTGGAGGTAAATCTGAGAATGTGCAAGACTTGATGCTGTAAGATGTCATTCCTCTTTCTCTTGGTGTATTGAGTTACACAGTTCTGATCAAACACTGTACCTTCATCCCTGTCAAGCACCTATCTTTACCACTGCTTCAGACAACCAGCTTGGTGTGCTTATTCAGGTTTATGAGGATTAGAGCAGTGACAAAAGATAACAACCTACTTGGCAAGCTTGAGCTCGCAGTTAACTTTCCCTGCCCCCCAGGAGTGTTCTTCAGATTGAAGTAATCTTTGACATTGATGCAAATGACATCCTCAGTGTTTCTGCTGTGTATAAGAGCACACGCAAGGAGAATAAGATCATCATCACCAATGACGAAGGTTGTCTGAGCAAAGAAGACATTGAGCATGTGGTCTGGAAGGCTAAGATGAGAAGCAGAGACAACGTGTCTTTCACAGTCTCTTTTTTTTTTGTGGCTAGGCAGTGGGGTTAAGTGACTTGCCCAGGGTCACACAGCTAGTAAGTGTTAATGTGCCTGAGGCCAGACTTGAACTCAGGTCCTCCTGAATCCAGAGCCGGTGCTGTATCCACTGTGCCACCTAACTGCCCCTACAAAAACTCTCTTGAATCTTATGCTTTCAACGTGAAGACTACTGTAGAGGATGAGAAACTTCAAGGCAAGATTGGTGATGAAGACAAACAGAAGATCCTTGACAGATGTAACAAAATGACTAGCTGGCTGAATAAGAACCAGGTTACTGACAAGGAAGAATTTGAGCATCAGTGGGAAGAATTGAAGAAAGTGCAACCCCATCATTATCAAGCCGTACAGAATACAAAGGTCATGCCAGGAGGCATGCCTGGTGGATTCCCAGGGTATGGAGCAGCCCCATTCAGAGATGCTTCTTCTGGATCCACCATAGAAGAGGTTGACGAAACACACTGGAAAAGAGCATTCCATGCATCTTTACAAAAATTGAAGAATTCAAATTTGTAGCCAAGGCAGTCGTAGTGTAAATTACTGTGTAAATCTGGGCATTCTGAGTACTTGAATGTGTGCTGAGGGAGAGAACAACATTGTGCTTTATCAATATTGTAAACAAATAGGGATGTGAATCTTGTCCTGGTGAATAAAACCTATTTAAGATTGGCTTCAAGAAAAAAAAAAGAGCATTAAAGCATTAACTGTGTCTAAAGGATTTAAAAATATTTGAATGGTTTCTCTCACCTTTGTGATTCTTGGCAAGTTGCTTAACTTCTGGGGTCTTCAGTCTCCTCATTTGTAAAATGATGTAGTTATTCTAGATGGTCCCTTCACATTCTGAATGCAAAAAATAAGAATTTTTGAGAGAGCTTGCTGTGGTAGAAAAAGTATTGGATTTGGAGTCAGAGAATCTGTTGAATCTCAGCCCTGCCACTTTCTGTGGGCAAATCACTATTTGGCCCTCACTTTCCTCATCTGTGAAGTATTGGGTTAGATTATTTTTCAGGTCTGTTCGAGGTTTAAATCTATGGTTCTGTTGAATAACTTTAATTATTCAATATAAATTTTTAAAGCTTTTGAGGTAACTGAAACTATGTTTTTATGGCTTCAGTTACTCTTAGTTTTATGCTTATGCTGCAGTGTACCACTTTTTTTTTCTTTGCCCACCATTTCTGTTCATTACAGTTATCTAGATAGGTGCTTAGCCACATGAATTTTGATATTTAAAAAAAAAAGTATGACCTCCTAGCTAATGTTTGAAGAAACTGCCTTTCTTTCCTCATCTTTTTTCTTTTTAACTTCAGTTTTATTTTGTGTCCAATCTTTCCCTTCTTCCCCTTCTCCCACCCATTGAGAAAGCAAGAAAAACAAAACCCATTACAAATACGTGTCATCACATGAAACAAATTCTTATATTAGCCATGTCAAAAAGGAAGAAAGAAGATTAGAAGAAAAGAAAATATTCTTCAACCTAAGTTGGGTCATTAGCTCTATATCTGGAGGTGGAGAGCACATTTCATCATGAGTTCTTTGGAATTTTGATTGGTTATTGTGTTGATCAAAGTTCCTGAGTCTTTCAAAGTTGATTATCTTTACAATGTTGTATTGTATAAATTGTTCTCTCTCATGTTTTTTCTCTCTCAGAGCCTTACAGGCTTTTTTTTTTAAATCATGAAATGGAATTTCCAAGGATGGTTACCAGAGTACTGTGTTAATGGGGTCAACTGTATGTAGGCTTCTCTGGCCTATTTTTCCTCTTTTATTATAGTGTTTACTCACTATAACATTAGAAGAATTATGGGTGTCTCTCCCTCCCTTCTCATCATCACCTCCTTCTCAGCTTCCCTTCAAGTTTCAACTAAAGTCCCACCTTCTGCAAAAAGCCTTTCCTGCTGTGCCTTACTCCTAGTGCCTTCCCTCTGAGACGACTCCCAATTTATCCTCTGTATATCTTGTTTATCTTTAGTTGTTTGCATGTTGTTAGACTGTTTTTTGTTTTTGTTTTGTTTTTTTTTTACTTTTCTTTGTCATCCTAGTGCTTTGCACAGTGCCAGGAATACAGTAGATGATTCATAAATACTAGTTCACCAACTACTAAAAGGTCCCCACAAGGTGTGGTTAGTGCCTTAATCTCTTGTCTAAGACTTCTTTTTCTTTTCTCTCTCTCTCTCTCTCTTTTTTTCTTTTGAAACTTCAAAGATCTTTTGATACCATTTGCTTACTGTGGCAGGTAGAGTTGCTGGATATGGAGTCAGCAAGTTCTGAGTTCAAATCCTACCTCAGTCACCTCCTATCTGTATGACACTATACAAGTCACTAAGTTCTTCAAGCCTCAGTTTCCTCATCTGTAAAATTATAATAATAATAATACCACCTACTTCACTAGGGTAGTTGTGAAGATCAAATGATATTGTATATGTAAAGTGCTTTGCAAACCATAAAGTGCTGTTTAAATGTTTTTATTATTTTAGTCAGTGTTCTGCATCCAGCTTAGCTTTCAAGATTGACACTTCACATTATGTTAATGGAGAATTTAAAAAAATCTTTAGAGTCAACACTGTCAGTAGCAACTTGTGATAAATTGTAATCAGGAGTATAGAAGAAGTACGTTAAGGTCTTAGAATAAATCCAAGATATTTCTGTTTGTTTCTTAGCCAGACTAACAGGTATTTGTCATAAAAAATCTTATAATTTAATTCTGGGGCTAGTAGATATGACAGTTATCTAATAGTAGTTAGTATGAATGATGAGGCATCACAGTCCTCTTTAAAATGCTTATGAGTAAAAAAAAAAAAAAAAAGCTTACAAGTAAATGGTTAGCTTGGGTAAAGCCAGCACTTTTTTATGATCTCTCCAAGGATGTAAAATTTTTTAGTTTCAATAACATCTGTGTTTTGGTTTTTTTTTTTTAATTTCTAGCATGTATAGAAAATATGATTCAACTAGAATAAAGACTGAGGAAGAAACATTTTCAAGTAAGAGATGCTTAGAGTGGTTCTATGAGTATGCAGGTAGGTGATCTTTTTTGACTCATTGAAATCCAGTAACTTTAAATGTCTTAAAAAAAATCTTATTATCACAAGTGGTTTTTTTGGTTATAAAAAAGAAAATTATATATTTTGAAATATCATTGGCAGGAATTTCTTTGTTTTAAATTGTTTTAATATGTATTTTTTATCTTTATTATTGTAGAAAAGTAACAGTAAAATTTGTCTAGACAATATATTTGCACATTGTAACAAAAGTTTGTTGCTTTTGCCCAAATTTTAGCTCGAATTACTATACTAAACCAAAGTACTTGTCAAACTCTTATCCCTTTTTATTTATTTTTTTTAGGAGTCAAAAATGTTTTATTTTCTCTTATCAGGCTCATATTTAATCAGGAAGGTAACTGGGTAAAATTTAATTCTCTTGTTTTCTTTTTAGTTGCAAGAAAATATGTTGGTTTTACTAGTAAAAATTAAGTTACAATATTAAGTTACTCTTGGTTGTGCCATCTGACCTGCTAACATAACCCAAGGACCCCTGGGTATTTAATTCCATCTTGTAGCTTAACTTTATTTTTATATATTTTCTTCCCCAATTAGAGGGTGAGCTTCTTGAGAACAGGTTCTGTTTTACTTTTTCTTTTTCTGTCACCAATGCTAGGCACTGTGCTTAGCACGTAGCAAGCACTTAATAAATACTTTAAAACTCATTCATGTACTTTATTTTATTTTTCTCTTTTGGGAAATCAGTTCTTTGTAGCCATGTCTGGGAGATAGATAAACCAAAAATTAACTTTGAAAGATTCTTCTCTTAAACTGTCGCTTTCTGTAGGGGTTTGTTGAGTAATCAGATTCCACCTAATGTTTATCATTAAGACCTAACTGAACGCTTTTGTAAAGCCTCTGAACCCTTGTTAGCCGTTGTTATTTTGAAGTTGACTGCTTCCTTATCCAGCTCTTTGGACTGTATGTTTTAGTTGCTGTTTATTGTGGGTTTGGGGGAAGAATTCTAAGTGAAATATCTTTACTTTTCTGTTTGTGGTTGAAAGGTGGAGAAAGTTTGTAAACTTTAACTCTCTCCTCCAAGATGAATTCTCTTATTTGTTACAGAAGCATTCATTACATAGTGGATAGAGTGCTAGACTGGGAGTTAGAAAGACCTGGGTTCAAATCCCATCTGCATATCTACTTATTAGCTGTATGACCATAGGCACATCATTTAACTTCTGAGCCCAAGTTTCCCTCATCTGTAAAATGGGACTAATGATACTGACAGTACTTCATAAGATTTTTCTAAGGCTCAAATAAGATAGATGTGTAAAAGCTCTGCAAACTTGAAAGCATTATATAAAAGACAGTTGTCATTGGTCCGAGACTTCGATTTAGTCATAGTATCCTAGGATCATAGTTTTAAAGTTGGAAATGAATGTAGAGGTCATCCAGTTCAGCCCTTTCATTTTACAAATAAAGAAACTGAAACCTCGAGTTAAGAAATTTAAACCCAAGATCAGACCTGAAATTTGAACATAAGTCCCTCTGACTCTGAATGCATTGTCCTTTATAGTATACTAGCCATGCCTTTGGTTTATTGATTCTGAAATCATCAAGAAATTGGCATTTTGGATTTTTATTTTTACCAATAATAACTTGGTGCTGCCTAGTTTAGAATGATCTAATTGAATTGATTACTAAAATTGTTTGCTTTTGGTAGAAATAATTTTGTAGCCTGTACAGTTTGACATTTTATAAGCTAACTATTTGAGAAGAGTGAATCAGTGATTGTATTAGGATAAAATCTACTAACCTTAAAATTCCTCCCTTGATAATTCTTTCCTTTTGGGGTAATAGTATGTATTACATATTTATTTCACTTTTGATGCTATTATCGTTGGAAGGAATTTAGTAGGACAGGCAAAAGAGGAAATTAATACTAACTTCCTATTTATAATGTCTGCAAAAGGCAGGCAAAAAAGACATCTTTTCCCTGTTTATGTTATCGCCTAGCTTTTGAACAGATGGTTTTTAGCCAGATGAATATGCCTTTAAAAGAAAGGACAGAAAATTCTTACCTAGTATTATGGATGAGCAAAAGTTAGTTCAGCTAATATGTTTATATGACCTATTTCACAAATGTGTTCACAAATATTTTAGAGAATTGGAACGAAAAGAATTAATTTTATATCTGTATGTATAAAATAGAGGAATTGGAATAGATGATTTCTAAGGTTCTTCTAGCTTTCCTGTGATTGTATTTAGTGGCCCTTCATTTATTTAGAGTATTGAACCCCTTCAGAACATGGCCCAATGGGGCAGCTAGTTGGCGCAGTGGATAGAGCACCAGGTCCAGAGTTAGGAGGACCTGAGTTCAGATATAGCCCCAAAATCTTTTTATTTGTGTGTGTGTGTATGTATGTATGTATGTATGTATGTATTTAGTTTAGTTTAGTTTATTTGGCCCCAAAGTCTTGAATCTTAACTTTGTGACCCTGGGCAACTCACTTAACCTTGATTGCCTCACCAAAGAAAACAAAACAAAACAAAAAAAGAACTTTGCCAAGAACCAAAAATTAGATGGAAAATGTCTTTTGAGCAGCTAAAATTGAAGAGGCTTATTGGACTCTGGTATTCCATTAACAAGCATTTTAAAGTACCTAGTGTGTTGAGTGCGTGGCAGACATTGCTCTAGGTGATAAATAGGACACAGTTCTTGCCATCAAAGAACGTATAGTCCAGTGTGGGAAAATAAGGTGTATACATAAGTAACTATAATACAGAACAGAATATTATTAGTTGAGAGTTAGAAAGTAGGCAGCAGGAGAGTTGAGTGGAGGTAAAGGCGGTACCTAGTTGCAGCTTATTGAAGGTGGCTTTGGGGCCTTGTAGGAAGATAGAATTTGGACATGGACTTGAAGCATAAGGTAATTAATTTCACTAAATCTTATTTATTTAATATGAATAGTAAAGCACAGTAAGCCTTCACTTAGATATAGTTCTAAAGTGCTGTTATGTTGTAATTGTGCCAGACCATAACTTAGAAGCAGTGCCTTAGAAGAGAAGGGGAGCTGTTAGTAGTTGTCACATTGACTTGGAATGGAGAGTGATACTTAGTAGTAAGGGAACTGGTATGTAAAAAATGTAAAAAGCAGACACAGTAACTGAAAAAGTTTAGCTGTTTGGAGCCATTTAGGATGGGGCAAATCCCCTTACCCAGTTCACCAGACCCTTTGATATTTTCGTTGTTTTGCAGTTGAGTGACAGAATTTTTCTACTAAGACAGCACTATATTGAAAAGAGCCATAGACTTCAAAAAAAACTTCTCTAGCTACATAACTTAGTCTCTCTCAGCCTCAGTTTCCTTATCTTTGAGATGGGGTTGATAGTTGTACTATATACCTTGAAGGATTTTTGTGGAAAAAAACACTGTAAACTTAAAGTACTATGAAAATGTGAGGAGGTGATTTCTGTGTCAAAAAGATAATTTTTCCAGTTCTATTTAAAAAGAAAAGTATGTTCCATTCACAAAAGTTTTAAGAGATTTTATTATCCTAAATTTTAAGACCTAAAGAAATAAGCTTCAGCTATCTGGAAAATTTGCATGCAGAATACTTCTGTTTTCTTGGTATTTTGAAAATTTGTGATAATACTTTATGATCATTTTTGTTTAAAGCAGGCAACTAACAATACTAATAATAATAGCATTTCTGTATTACTTAAAAAGGTTTGCAAAACACTACATTTGTTAATTCTACAAATGCACACAGATGTCAGCAATCGAAGGAAAAATTATAGTGAGATCATAGTTTTGGATAGCTAATGAAAATTCTTAAGAAAATCACTAAAGAGAATTTTAGTGGTATACTTTACATTTCTTAAACATAGAAAAAGTCAGTGTGATGAACAAGTTTGTGTGTGATTTTATAGCTTTACTATAGTCTAGGTATACAATTTTATATAAATCACAGTGGGTTGCTTGTAGTGAATGTTACTTGTGGTTGTTTTAAAGTATTGCTTTTGTCACTTGGCCATTTACAGTTTTTAGCTAGATTATTTTAAGATCACCTAATCTCACCATTAGTGGAACTCAGAAATCTTAAAGATTGATTTCCAAGAGACTGTGTCTTCCCCAAGGTGGACACAGCCAGTTGGTGGCACAGCTAGGGTTAGGTGCTACAATTCCTGCCTTCTAGACCAGTACTCGTTTCGTTTGACCATGTTATATCTCCTTCTGCTCTCTTTGGTGCATAACTGTTGGCTAGCAAAAGTCTTAAGTAGGAGGTGGGAAAAAAAATTTGTTGTTTTAATCACATGCTCTTTAATAGCTAAACTCCTTTCTATCAATGATTGCTAATCTCGTGACTACTAAAGTCACATTTATTAAGCCAATCAATAAAAGGTAATAGATCTAAAATATTTTAATTTTAGTTCTTCATGGACATGAAATTCTTTTGATGGTTAGAAGAAAACATTTGAAAACCAGCCTTTTTCTTCTCCATATGATGTATTTTTTTGCCAGTTGTACCATGGAACCCATAAAAATGCTGCTATATATAAAATTAATGCAAAAAGAAGGAAAATTTAGAGGCTTATGTTTTTAAATAGCTTTAAAATTAAGTATCGTTAATTATAAATAGAATATAGGCAGCCTCAGCTTTACATGTGCCTTATGTTCAGTACTTGAAGAACGTTGTGGTAAATTGTCTTTAAACATTTGGGAAGAAACCTGGGCCTTGAATATAGGATAGCATAAATTCTAGAGTATTTATCTCTGTTTATACTGTGAAAATTGATTCATTACTACTGCTGGAAACAATTTATAGTTTTTAAAAAGTCAAATTTTCTTGTACAGTAAGCATTTTTGTAATACAAGACTTTAAAGAAATCAGCAAGTATTCGTAGTTGGATTTAATATAAAGGTTAGTGTAAAAATTCCTTTTTATTACAGGAACTGATGATGTTGTAGGTCCTGAAGGCATGGAAAAATTTTGTGAAGACATTGGAGTAGAACCAGAAAATGTAAGTTGAAGCTTTTTCAAATATTTATGAAAGCTTTAACAGTGAACAATCTGATTTCTATCATTTAACTTGTGTGAAACCTCTTGGAATCTACAATTGAGAGACTCCTAGAAAATCTGGAGGGGCATAGAGTAGGAAAGGCTTTTTATTCATGCTTCGAATGTTCATGCTTTAGGCATTCTTCATTTTTTGATTTATGATGAATTTTAAAACTGATAACCCTTGAAGCTTTGGATCCTGGCCTTCCAAATAGAAGTAGCTATAGGATCCTTGTTTGAGTTCATATCATGTTGTTTTGTCTTCTTAACCTACTTTTCTTTCCCTTGAATTCCAGAAAAGGACTTCTCTCTTATAAACTCTCTTCTGTCTTAATTCACTTTTAGTGTAGTAGGAAGTTCCTTCATAGGCATACACAGTGTACATATATAGGATGTAAAGGTTGGTGATTTTTTTTTTTTGCTTGTTGAATCTAAATGAGCCAGTGGATTTCTGAATTGCCCATATTATTGGAAAAAGCACCCTGTTAGTCTTGCATTTCCACCTGGAAAATGAGACATTAACTATTACATAGTACAAACTTCTTATTTTATAGATGAGGAAACTGAGGCCCAGAGAGATGATGATGATTTTAATTAAATCACTTAAGTACTTAAATAGCAGAACTAGTTTCTTAACCCAGGTCTTCTGAGTTCTTGTGCTTTAAATCTATTCTACTCTTCCTCACTTAGCAGTGACCAAAAATTAATAGCATTAGTTAAATTTCTTCAAGATAATCTATCACAAAGCAAATTTTTCAATTTAGCTTGGTCTGTATCTAATACTACTTGCCTTGTAGTCTGTATGATATTCAAGTTAAAACAAATTATAAAAGTATCATTCACTGATTCCTATTTAATATCTTCTTGAATATTTCATTATTACAAAAACTTATGGTGCTAGATGTGGTAACTAGTTTAGGTGTTTAAAAATGATAATAAGAATGAGTTAACTTCTGTGCTCTGTACACTGTACAGTTTAATCTCAGGACTGGTTTTTCAATGATATAAGAATTAATCTAGGATTTTTGATAATCATCTTCAAAACTTTGAACAAGATAGTTTCAAGAATACCACCCCACTTTCACATATGTCCATTTGAATTTAACCCAAAAGTCTGTTTCTCCTTGATTAAACTTCAAAAGACCTTCAGGGTTTAGACATCTCAGTAGGAGATAATTTCATATTCATTGCTGTCTCCTCCAACTTTTGGAGGAGATATTGGAACATTTTTTCTTCATCTAAGTATTTTACCTTTTGTTCAAATGAAAGTACTATTAAACAAAGCAAAAAAACCCCAACAAAACCAAACTCCATCCATCTCCCCCAGTTCCACCATTTATCAGTCACCTGTATTCAACACAAAATTCAATGCACTTCAGAGAGCTAGGATTTGAAGGCAGGTCTTATGACACCAAATATGCTTCTCCTTCCTTTATATCATGTTGCTTCTCTGAACACCTAGATTGCTTCTCTTTAGTGTTACTTCAATTTCTCATCTATAAATCAAGGGGAGTGGAGTAAATGATCCAAAGTACATTCTATTTCAGTCTTTTTCTCCACTTCTCCCTAGTTAAAAAAAAAAAAAGATATGTGTATATATCTATTTTTTTTCTTCTATAATTTGTATCTCTTTAATATTTTTTAGGGTGGAAATGCCAACCCACTTTTCAGTTTCCTACCCTCTTAGCATCTTTTCAGTTCTTGGTTTCAGGTCTTGGAAAATATGATAGGTAGATTTTCTCAAGCCTTGTGAATTCTGGTACTTAGAAAATTAAATATAAACTTAGTTAAAGTAAGGGTAACTGTGTTGTTCCCTCTTGAAATCAGGAAGTTACTGTCTAATTAAGCTCTTTAATTCTAAACTTTTATTTAAGCATATTCTTTTCTTTCAACAACAACAACATTTTATTGATTTTGTTTTTACAGTACAGCCATTATCCCTTTCCCCATCAAATCCTCCCTTATGGGGAAAAAAAAAAGAACTAAACAAAAACATCTAATACAGAAACCTTGTTTGGCAGTGTATATAGTATACTTCATATATAACACTATAGTGTACAATATGCACAGTCGTAGTTCCTGAATTTTTGAGAGCTGGAGGGGACCTCAGCACCCATCTAACCCAAGCCATTCATGAAGGACATCCCTATTATGACATATCTGAGAAGTAGTAGACCACCCCCTCTTTTAAGATCTCTTGAGAATGGAGAGGGAACCCACCAACACCTTTTTCAGCTTCCCCATTCCAGTTTTGAACAGCTCTAACTGTTAGGAAGTTTTTCTTGACATTAAGCCTAAATTGGTATCTTTGTAACTTGTTCTTGGTTCTGCCCTTTGGGGCTAAGTAGAACAAATCTAATCCTTCCTCCACATGATAGCTCTTTAAATACTTGACATTCATTTATTATGTCCTCCCTAAGTCTTATTTTCTCCCGAGTAAACATCCTCAGTTTTTTCAGCTGACTCTCATAGGACTCAAGGCCATCACTAAGTTGGGCTATCACCTCCCTGATTCTGTAACCTAACTTCCTCTTTTTGTAGCTCAAGAGCCACCACATCATACCAGGTCTCATTGTACTTGGATTCCTTTAATACCCCCAGATTTTTTCAGAATAACTTCTTTCTAATCATGCTTCCTCCATCTTAACACTTTTGAGGTTTATTTTTTAGGCCAAGTGTAAGACTTTACACTTATTCCTAGTGAATTTTATTTTCTTTAGATTCAGCGCAAGGATTTTGTCAAGGATTTTGACTGCCTTTCAGTGTGTCAGCTATCCCTTTAAGCATCAAATACTGCAAATTTGATGAGTGTACCATCTATGCTTTTTTCCAAGTCATTGATAAAAATGTTAAACTGCCCAGAGACAAAAACAGATCCCTGGGATACCTAAAGATCTTCTACCATGTTGATATTGAACCATTAACAACTACTCCTAGTTTAAACATCCAACTAGTTGATATCTGTCATTATTGTTTAATTCATATTTCTCCATAAACATAGTACGAGATAACTTTATCATAAGCTTTGCTAAAATCCAGGTAAAATATATCCATAGAATTTCTCTGATTTACTAGTTTAAAAATCTTGTCAAAAAGGGAAATGAAAATACTCTGATACAACCCGGTTTTGATGAAGCTGTGCTGGCTCTTTGTAATCACTGCTTCCATAGATGTTCACCACGTATTTTTTTAATGACCAGTTCTAGAGATTTCTGGGGAATTGAAGTCAAGCTCACTGGTCTTTGGTTTGCAAATTCTCTTCTGTATCCTTTTTTAAAAAATCAGAAAAGTATTTGCCCTTCTACAATCTTCTGTGATGCTTGCTGTGATCTTTCAAATACCACTGACATTGACTCATTAATCATATCTGTGAATTCCTTCAGTACCGGAGGGTGTAAGTCATGTGGGTTAGGTGATTTAAATCCATCAAGGGCAACTAAGTGTTTTCTTTTTCCTTATCTTGGGTATCAACTCCACATTAGTCATTTTTATTTTGTCATGTCCAACACAAGGGTTATTCCCCCTTACCACTCCAACTCCTAGCCTAGGACAAGTACTGCTAGGAATGTGGTTATTTCTGGGGCCTAAATCAAGCACTGCTCTCCTGTGATTGAAAAACATGAAAATATTTGCAGTGTTCCATACTCATGAAACTGCCACCATTTCTGCAAAGGATTGGATGGGGGTGGGGAGAAGGTTGTCTTTTTGTTTTGTTTTTGGTTTTTTTGGTGAGGCAGTTGGGGTTAAATGACTTGCTTAGAGTCACACAGCTAGTGAGTGTTATGTGTCTGAGGCCGGATTTGAACTCGGGTCCTCCTGACTCCAGGGCCGGTGCTCTATCCACTGGGCCCTCCAACTGCCCCAAGGGGATTGTCTTTTTATATCTCTTCTTTAGCACTGTCCTTGTTGTTTACAATTTAGCAACATTTACTTTTAATTGTTTTGTGGTTCTTTCCAATTGCATTATTGTAGTCATTGTGTAGATTGTTTTCTATGTTCTTCTTACCTATGTCAGTTCATGTAAACCTTTCCATGTTTCTTTTCTGTTTATTATAGTGGCAAAGATGACAAGTAATCATCAGTAATTAATGATTGAGAGATTATGGGAAGATAGGCACACTAGTGCATTTTTGGTAGAGCTGTGAATTAGTGTAACTAGTTTTGAAAACAGGGTTTATTGAACACTGGGTTATTGAGTTCTGTTGTTTCTTATTTTTCCTTATCTAATCCTTTCATTGATTTACTTCTGTATTTTTTAGCCAACACCAAATGGTTCTGATTTATAATGTAATTTGAGGTCTAGAAATGAGGTTCCCCATTTATTCATACTCTTTTTCATTGTTTCCTTTGATATAGTAGATTCATTTTTATTTTTTGGTAGAGGATTTAAAATGTAAATTAACTTTGGTATGTTGTCATTTTTATACTATTGGCATAACCTAGCAATAAGCACTGATGATTCCTCTAGGCATTTAAGTTCATTATTTCTTTCAGGAGCACTTTATAATTGAATTTGCACAAATGTTTTGTGTGCTTCTGTATGTTGATGATTTTGATAATTATTGATTCTACATGCCACATCACCATAGGCAGTATGATTGGACTGTACCAAAATTTATTCAACCAATCCCCAATTGATGGATACTCCCTTAGATTCTAGGTTTGTTTTTTTTTTTCCCCCAGTCTCCTCTTCAGAATCAGGAAGTTTATTTTGCATACAACCATTTTTTTCCTGGTATTATCTTCCCTCTTAGTTTATTTTGTTGAGTTGGGTGTGGGGGGGGGAGGTGTTTTCAATACCCTTTTGTATAGTTGGGATAAGAATGAGGCTCATTTGACTCCTGTTCCTCCTCTCCCTCCCTCCATATTTTTATACCATTTTCCTCATTCCTAGGGACACTAGTGTATTTCTTTTATTCTCCCTTTGCTTTTCTCAGAAGAGAAGCAATCTAACCCCAAGACCTCAGTTTTTCTAATCTAACCTCAGTCATTCTTTGAAGACATTAAATTTCTGAAGTGACATCTCATTGTTAATTGTCTTGGCATTACAACATCATATAGGGCTTTCCAGTCACTGAAATCAATTTACCTTTCTAAGTTTCTCTTGACTTGTGTTTGCGTTTCAAAGTTCATACTGAGCTCTGTTCTTTTTATCAGAAAAGCTTAAAAGTCTTCTTCCATTAAAGGTTCGCTTTTTTCCCTTGTTGGTTTGTATTCAGCTTTGCAGCATAAATTATTCTTGGTTGTAAGCTTGTTTCTTTTGCCTTTTGAAATATTGTTTTCCAAGATGTTTTTTTTTTCTTTTTAGTAAAAGTTTCCAGATTTTGTATGAGCTGTGTTCTTTGGCACTTGAACACTTCTTTCTGGATGCCTGACATGGGAGCTCTGGATTTTAACTATGATATTCCTGAGGCTTTTCCTTCTGGTTTTTCCTTCAGAAAGGTCTTTTGGTCTTCACTGGCCAATTTTATTTTATGATAGCTTAAATACTGATCACCTTTTTTTTTTTAAATTAAATCATGAGTTTTTGGGGAAGTCCAGTAATACTTAATGTATCTCTCCTTGACATGTTTTCTAGGTCAGTTATTTTTTATACTAAATATCTTATTTTTTTCTATTTTTCAATCATTTGATTTTGTTCTAATATTTCTTCTTGTCTCATGGAGTCATTGATTTCTGTTTGTCCTATTCTAGTTTTTAGGGAGTTAGTTATTAGGTAATGTTTACCTTTTTCTCTTCTTTTATTTATTCTCCTTCCATTTCTTTGCTCAACAGTTTTAATTTCATTTCTTAAGTCTCTTGCTTCATTTCTTCTAGGTATTCATGTGTAGTCCTTGTGGGATATTAATTTATTTTTCTTTTGAATAGAAAGTTATTAGGGAGTTGCTTTTCCCTTCTTTTAAAGTACAGTAATTTTTTACATTAGTCTGCATCTCTTTGGTTTGTTAATATCTCTAGCTTTAGTTCTTGAATTGGGGCAAAGGCCAGGCTCTGCCTCTTAATGTACTTTGGAGGAAGGTAGTCATTCCTGTTAGGTCTTACCCTGGGTCAACTGGGTTCTTGCATTACCTTCTTCCTGGGGTTAGGCCTTCCTGAATCTATAAAATTTAGAAATGTTCAGGGCCCCTTTTGAAGTCCCATAATAGGATGCTACAGACCTTGGAACCCTAGAGAGTGCTGGTTGAAAACGTGCTGATACTTCTGGTCATTGCTATGTTCCTGCTGAGAATTGGTCACTTTGTTTCAGGGGAACTTCCAAAGTCCTCATCGTAGGTTTTTTACAATTACTGTTAGCTTTCTTGGGGAGTTGTATCTTCTTGCTGCCTCTAGACAGAGAATTTTTTAGGCTGCATGTGTCTCTGAACTGTCTCTGGTTGTACTAAGAGGCTATGAGATTCTTTGCGGGTGCCGGTTTTCCTGGTGGCCTCATTTCATACTGTTTTTTGGCTCTCGATTGACTTTTTCTGCAGTTCTAGGGTGGAAAAAGTTAATGTAGTTTCTCATTGGATTTCTTGATTTTTGTTTGGCTTAGCATGAATTTCAGGCTTTTACTGGAATTGATGTGTAGAGCTGGGCAAACCTGCCGCCATTCAGGTAGCCCATCTTAGCTAGAAATCTAAGGCTTTTTTGTTATAAGTTGCTCTGTTCGTTTTTCAGTATTCCCATAAACGGAAGGTGTATTTTAGAAACTAAATTCCAAAGATTTACTGCCTTACAACTGTCTTTTGTTTTTTTAAACAGGTGGTCATGCTTGTACTAGCTTGGAAATTGGATGCACAGAACATGGGTTATTTTACATTACAGGAATGGTTAAAAGGAATGACATCTCTGCAGTAAGTCTTTTTATTATGTTAAGGAACAACAATTACCTAAATTCAGTATGTATGTGCACACACTTGTGTATGTAAATTTGTTTCTGCTTTGGGTAGTTTACTAAGTTAGATTTCAAGTAATACACCTTAATATCTAACATTCTGAATGTTGAACAGTAGAGGTGTAATGAACAATTAGGAATTTTCACAATACCACAAAGTTGTAAGGGATCTTAGTGGCCCTGTTAGTACAAACAATACCTATACATGAATCCCTTCTATAACAAGTAACTGTATGGTATCCATCTGAAAACCCACAATAATGGAGGGAACCTGCTACCTCTCAAGGCAGCCCCATTGTAATTATGAACCACTTAACTAGGAAATTTTTCCTTACATAGGGCCAGAATCTGACTGCAACTTTCATGTCTTTCTTCTAGTTTCACTCATTGAGACCAACCAGAACTGTTTACGTGCCATTCTTGAAGACATAAAAAGACTTAAGATGGCTGTTATGCATTCCTTGCTCCCCTCTAGATCCACTGTTTCCTGGGCAAAACATCATTTGATGCTTCAACTTATCTTTCTTTGGCAGAATCTTTAGTGCCCTCACCAGCCTGATTGGCTTCCTGAGTGTATTCCAGCTTGTTTATAACCTTCCTAAAATATGGTGCCTGTAGCTAAACCCAGTTGTCCAGAGGTGGTGTGGCTGTGACCGTTACCTTCCCTGTTCTAGAAACTATGACTTTTTTCATTCACTTTATGAGAGTGTTAGCTTTTTTGACTGCTCTATCATACTTTATACTCATGTTGCACTTGAAGTTCATTAAACCTTACTTTTGAATAGTAGTAGGTCTTGGTGATTCAGTAGTGTACTGATTATTTAATTCCTAACAACTTAGAATGATTTCTATTTCTCTTCACTTTATGGATTTTATATACATACATATATGTATATGTATAAATGTGCATGTATACGTATGTTGTTTTTACTTTTAAAATGAGATTAATAATGGTTTTTTTAACTATATTTAGCTGATTTTGAAATTTGTCAATCATTTAACATCCTCCAGTGTTAGTAGTTCAATTCATTACGCACATACTATGTAGGTGGCACTGTGGGCTAGGCATTGACCATAGGCAGAAATGAAACAGCCCCTGCTCTCAAGAAAAATTCACAACAGTTAAAGAGTAAAGAAAAGAAATTACCAGAAACCTCTTTTTGGCACAAAACTTATAACTTAGAGGAAATAGATAAATACTTTTAAAAAATATTAACAAAAGAAGAAATAACTGTTTCAGTAACTCTATATCAGAAAAAGAAATTGAACAAACTATAAATGACCTCCCAAAGGGAAGAAAAAGCTAAACAAACTCTAGGACCAGGATGGGTTTAGAAATATTTAGAGATGTTGAAAACATTTGTAGAACATTTAATTCTAATTGCAGTAATAGGAAAATAAGTCATCCTTCCAATCTCTTTCTATGATATAAATATGATCTTATATCTAAACCAGGGACAGACAAAACAGAGAAGTAGACCAATACCCCAGTGAACATTTATGCAAGAATTTTAAGTAAAGTGATAGCAAGTAGGCTAATATTAAAAAAAGATTATATATTATGTCCAGGTTGAGTTTATAGCAGATATGCATGGTTGCTTCAATATAAGGAAGATTATAAATATAATAACATCATGTTAATCATGTAATAAAAACCACATGATTATAATGAATAGATACTAAAAAGACTTGACAAAATACAAAATCCATTTCAGTTAAAACCCTGTACATATAAGAATGAGTAGACTTTATCTTGATATACTAAGTAATAACTATCTAAAATTAAGGGTAAGTATTATATGTAATGGAAAAAAATTTAAAATGTTTTTAATTCAGTCAAAGGTAAAGCACAGATGCCTTTTATTACCATTCCTATTAACATAGTCCTAGAAATGCTCTCTAGGAAAATTCTCTAAGAAAGAGAATTCCTGGGAATATTTATAGGCAAATAAGAAACAAAATTATAGCTTTTTGTAAATGATAGTGATGATTTATTATGAAGTCTCTCTAAAATAAATTCAAAAATTAATTGAAACAATAAATTCAACAAACTTATAAGATATAAAATATATTCACATAAAGCCATCAGTATTCCTATATATTATCCACAAAATTCAGCAGGAAGAGCTAGAAAGAGAATTTCCATTCAAAATACCTACAGAAAGTGTAAAATATTTGGGAGAATATTTACCAAAATACATATGCAATATGACAGAATCAATGTTTCCTGATGTAGCTTTTTCTAGCCCCAATTTTTTCTTCCCTCGTGGGACCTCATTGCTCCAGCTTTCCTGATGCAGCTTTCTTGTGGAAAGGCTTGCAAAGCCCCAGCCATCTACAGTCTGGGCCTCTCAGACTTAGTGGGTATCTGAGACCGTAGGAGTTGCCATACCCTGATGACTTAATGACCAGATACGTTTCCAGATGGAAATGAGGGCTGTGTTCAAGAGGGTGTAAGTGCCACTATATCCTTACTGTATATTCTTACTGTGTAAGGGCAAAGTAAACCTCTATTAAATGTTCAGTGTTTTGTGAGTTCTCATTTCATCCCAGCGTTAAATCTGAACCAAAAAGGTACTGGTATTAGAGCTGTGCCTACAACATGCAGGAATTATATAGATATAAATATTAAAAACTGCAGAAATAAAGACACATTTAAATAATTGGAGGAGGGATTATTTAATAGTTGGATGGGCTATGTCAAGCTAATAAAAATGACAAAATCACTGAAATTAATTTAGTCCTATAGTTCTATACTAGTTAAGTATCAAAGTACTATTTTGTATAGCTAGAAAAAATAATAAGGAAATTCATATGGAGGAATGAAGAGTCAAAAATCTTAAAGGGGAAATAATGGGTTAAAAGTGGGGAAAGTCAGACTAGCAACACCAAATCTCAAACTATACTGCAAATCAAATCAGGATGATTTGAGAGTGGCTAAAAATTTAAGGTTAATCAGTGGAATGATTAAACACCAATAAGGTAACAAATAAATAAGGAAACAAACACACTACCATTGTTATTAGTGTCAAGGACTCATTATTTGACAAAAACTTTTGAAAAAACTAGAAAACAATCTGGCAGAAATTAGTTGTAGTCTAACATCTCATACTGTGTACCAAGATAAACTTCAAATGGATACAAAACTTAGACATAAAAGGTGACATCATAAGTAAATTAGTAGAAAAAGGAAGAAATTATTTTTCAGATTTCTGGATGAGAGTCAGGGGTGGGAGGTGAGTTCATGACCAAATGAGTGATGGAGCATCACAGGAAACAAAAGACTGTTTTGATTACATACATTTAACAAATTTTTCACAAAACTAATGGAGTTAAAATTAGAAGGGAACCAGGAGATGGGGAAAAAATCTTCGCATATTCAGGATAGATAAGGAACTGACTCAAATGTATAAGACTAAGGAGCCATTTCCCGATAGATAAATGGTTAGTGAATATGAACAGGCAGTTTCCAAAGGAAGAAATCCAAGCTTCCAACCATTTATGAAAAAATGTTCCAAATTGCTAAAAATGAGAGAAATACAAATTAAAGCATTTCTAAGGTTCTGCTTCACGTCAGATTGGCGAAAATAACAAACATTGGAGAGGCTGAGGGAAAAATAGGCATTTTAATGCATGTTTTTGGAGTTGTAAATTGATTCAGCCATTCTGGAAAGTAATTTGGAATTGTGTCCCAAAAGTTAAGAAACTATGGACTGTGTAAAATCTTATTGCCAACTTGTGTTTGTCATCTCTGTCTCCCTTTTCCTCTTTTAGATTTATGACTTCCTCTTTGAACAAAGTAGGGGAAAGTTTTATTACAAAACCGCTTTTCCCCAAAGCTATCAGGCCAGGATGCTGAATAAAAATTAAACCATTTTTCTTTTAACAAAAACATCTTCTATTTTTCAAAGTACTAAATATGTTTTGAACTCAGTACTCTTTCATCCATAGAAGGCAAAAATGTGACATTAGGTGATTGGTGGGTGGGAAATAGCTGATAATGGCAAAATTAACATAAAAATAGTTGAGTGAAAGAAGCAGAAGGGAATTACTGAATTATCTTTAAAAAAAAAATTACGATTACCAATATAGCATCTGATTGTGAGCACTTACGGAGTGCAGAAAG
Organism: Vombatus ursinus; assembly: GCF_900497805.2. Classification (NCBI taxonomy): domain Eukaryota; kingdom Metazoa; phylum Chordata; class Mammalia; order Diprotodontia; family Vombatidae; genus Vombatus; species Vombatus ursinus. The sequence continues at coordinate 57,712,723 of NW_020954596.1, forward strand.
TCTTAGTCACTGAGCCAGAAAACGAAAACAAGCAAACCACCTGCCTGAGAGCTATTCTTAAAGAAAGAGGATGACAACTAGTAGTGTCAGGACTGGGGTAGCTCCTGTTTTTGGTTCCCCAGGGTTTCCAAATTCAGATTTGCCCTCAGCTACAGGAGGAAGGACAGGAAGAATTTGATCCCATGAATCGTGGGATAAAATTAAAGTAGATAAGAATTTTCAACAGTTAAGATGCTCCCCTTTCTCCAGCTTTCATAGCTTGAATAAAGTTGTAGGTTTGGCTCTTTAACTCTTATGTTTTATCCCACTAAGAAGGTAGAACCATTTTGTCTAGTGTCCATTGCTGCTTATTTCTGGGATATTTTGCACTGCTGAAGCCAAATTGCATTTTTTGGGCTGCTTACATAAAAATGACCAGAATTAGTGCGACCACATTTCATTAAGATGATACTGGAAGATTTAAATAATAAGTTAAATAGTAAACTGCATTGTTCTAGGACACAAGTCATCTTGTTTAGTTGTGTTCAGTCATATCGGACTTTTTATGATCACATTTGGGGTTTTCTTGGCAAAGATACTAGAGTGGTTTGCCATTTCCTTCTCCAGCTCATTTTTACAGATGAGGAAACTGAGGCAAACAGGGTTAAGTGACTTGTTCAGGATCACATAGCTAGTAAGTGTCAGAGGCCAGATTAGAACTTGGGTCTTCTTGACTGTAGGCCTGGTACTCTATCCACTGTACCATTAAGCTACCCTATGTATAGATATATAGACACACACACATATACATATACATTTTCCAAATAGAAGGCATTTAGGGTGTCATGATGAAACCTGTCTGGCGTCCTGTAGTTTTTATTTTGAAGTTGAAAATGAGTCTTAAGTCTCAGCTATAGAGGGCTAGTGATTGTAAAATAAAGTTGATTTGTAAACTATTGTGCCTTGTTTTAAGAACACAAGTTTCATTTATTGTTTGAAATAGGTTATCTATTTACTTTACCTTTACCCTTTAGTGTTTTCCCTCTGCTTGAAGTATATGTTGCTACAAAGGGTGTTTTTGTGTGGCACATCATAAACTTGCATTTCATATGTAGCTCCTTTCATTTTCTCTCTTTTCTTTAGATGTGATTCAACAGAGAAATTAAGAAGTTCTCTGGATTATTTGAGATCATTATTAAATGAGCCTGCAAATTTCAAACTTATTTACAGATATGCATTTGATTTTGCCCGGGTAAGTATTCTGTTATCCAAGCCATATGTTTTTGCTTTTTATTTTAAATGTTTCCTGCGAGTTCATTTTTATATACCATAGCAAAAAGGCTGGTTTAAATTACTCCCATGATGCTAGTTAATATTTCTCTCAATGTGTACTTTCTTTTAAAACTAGCCTTTGTCTGTGTAAAAATTAGATATGGTAGCAAAACTTCTGTAATAAAAACCTAACAGTCCATTTGGTTTGATTAGAGTAAGCTTAAAAAATGGAAAAGACAATTATTTTCTAATATTTGTGTTCATTGAGGTTGGTATGGGTTCTGACTGATTTATATTTGTGTTTCCTTCAGCATCAATTATAGTAACTATTCAGCAGAATGAGTGTTTGTTAGGTAATGATGAAAAGTGTTTTATATTGTGTAAAATAACAAAAACATCTGTAAATTCAGTTTAATGGTCCAAATCTTTTATAATGTAGTTTTGACTTTGACGTTAAGACTAGATCATCTTGTGGAAGTGATTAGAATATCAAATTAAGTTGAATCTCAGTTGGCATTACATGAAGATGGCAGCTTATATCCAATCTGTTGTCTAGGACCAGTCTAGCTAAATTTGCAGAAGCTTATTACTTGTAGTGTTGACCACCATGTGATCTTTTTTTGGAGTGGGGTCAGAGAAACTTGAAACTATTAAGGCATGGAAGGAGTTACATTCTGCACTATGAGGACAAGTCCGATATAGAGAATCATGAATCTTTGAAGTATTGAAATATTTCTTTAAAATACATAATCCTGGATCTTAGGGGTAGAGTCAAGATGGCAGAGTAAAAGCAGTGACTTGCTTGAGCTCTCCCCAAACCTCCAAATATCTGTAAAGAAATGGCTCTAAACAAATTCTAAAGCAGCAGAACCCACAAAAAGAGTAAAAAAATTTCCAGCCCAAGACAACCTAGATGGTTGATTGGAAAGGTATGTCGCACCAAGCTGGGAGAGGAGCACAGTTTGGCCCCACTGGGCTTGCAGGCCTCAGCGAACCTGGAGCAGCCCTCAGAGGACTGAATTGTGGGTAGTTGTGGCAGTTTCCAGACTTCTCAACCCGTGAACGCCAAAGGCAATTAGAAGGTCAGTAGGAAAAGTCTGTGTCTGTAGTGGTGAGAGAGAAGCGCGAGATTCCAGCACCAGTCCCTGAGCACGGCCCCGGGGCGGCAACTGCCTCCACAGCTTCGGGCACACAGACTGAGGGGGAATCGAGTGGCTGATCAGAGGGGAATTGCAGGGATCTCTTTGCTGGAGCAGGATTCTCTTTCTTTGCCTGTGCTTGGATCTGGGTCACAGTTCTGGGTGGTGGTCCTGGGGCAAGGAGGAGTGGTGGCATGGTGGAACTTGTAGTGGATGTGAAGAAAGAATCCTTCTCACAGTTCCAAGACAAAAAAGAGTGCTTGTGGTCACTCATAGAACAAAGCACAGGCCACGAAAGGAGTAAATACCTCACCCTTGATCATAGCACCTTGGAAGAACTGAAAATTTACAGGTCCCTAGAAGTATCTCTGAAAACAGCTGTACAAAACCCCTGAAGCTTGGAACAGTGCATTCTCCACACTGGAAGCAGACCCCTACCTTAACAAAGAGTTATAACTCAGGTAATTGGCTGGGATCATGAGCAAGCAGTGCAAAAAGGATCAGACCATAGAATCTTACTTTGGTGACAAAGAATATCAAAATATACAGCCAGAAGAAGACAACAAAGTCAAAGCTCCTACATCCAAAGCCTCCAAGAAAAATTTGAATTGGTCCCAGGCCATGGAAGAGCTCAGAAAGGATGAGAAGCAAGTAAGAGAAGTAGAGGAAAAATTGAGAGTGTTGCAAGAAAATCATGAAAGACAAGTCATCAGCTTGCTAAAGGAGACCCAAAAAAATACTGAAGAAAATAACCCCTTAAAAAATAGACTAACCCAAATGGCAAAAGAGGTCCAAAAAGCCAATGAGGAGAATGCCTTAAAAAGCAGAATTGGCCAAATGGAAAAGGAGGTCCAAAAGCTCACTGAAGAAAATACTTCCTTAAAAATTACAATGGAGCAAATGGAAGCTAATGACTTCATGAGAAATCAAGAAATTGTGAAACAAAACCAAAAGAATGAAAAAATAGAAGACAATGTGAAATTTCTCATTGGAAAAACAACTGACCTGGAAAATTGGGCTACCTGAAAGCCATGATCAAAAAAAGAGCCTAGACATCATCTTTCAAGAAATAATCAAGGAAAACTGTCCTGATATTTTAGAACCAGAGAGCTAAATAGAAATTGAAAGAATACACCGATCTCCTCCTGAAAGAGATCCCCAAAGGAAAGAAAACTCCTAGGAATATTGTAGCCAAATTCCAGAGTTCCCAGGTCAAGCAGAAAATATTGCAAGCAGCCAGAAAGAATCAATTCAAGTATTATGGAAACACAATCAGGATAACACAAGATTTAGCTGCTTCTACGTTAAGGGACCACAGGGCATGGAATACAATATTCTAGAGAGCAAAGGAGATAGGATTACAACCAAGAATCATCTACCCAGCAAAACTGAGTATAATGCTGCAGGGGAAAAAATGGTCATTCAGTGAAATGGAGGACTTTCAAGCATTCTTGATGAAAAGACCAGAGCTGAATAGAGAATTTGACTTTCAGATACAAGACTCAAGAGCAACATGAAGAAGTAAACAGGAAAGAGAAATCATAAGAGACTTATTAAGGTTGAACTGTTTACATTCTGCATGGAAAGATATTTGTAACTCAAGAGTCCTTTGTCAGAATTAGAGTATTTGGAGGGAAAAAATTATATATATATGTATGTGTATATATATATATATACACACACACACACACACACATATATACATATATACATACGCACACATATATACACATATATAGATATAGATACAAATAGATCGATAGATAAATAGAGGGCACAGGGTGAGTTGGAGATGAAGGGGTGATATCTGGAGAATAAAATTAAGGGGTGAGAGAGGATTATACAGAGAGAAGGAGAAAGGGAGAGGTAGAATGGAGTAAATTATTTCACATAAAACAGACAAGAAAAGGCTTTTATAGTGGAGGGGAAACAGGAAGGTGAGAGGGAATGAGTGAATCTTATTCTTATAGGATTTGTCTTAAGGAGGCAATAACATACACACTCAATTGGGTATGAAAATCTATCTTACCCTACAGGAAAATAGAGGGGGAAGGGGACAAGAGAGCAGGGGGATGATAGAGGGGAGGGCAGATTGGGGAAGGGGGTAATCAGAAGGAAACACTTATGAGGAGGGACAGGGTCAAAAGAGAGAATAGAATAAATGGGGGGCAGGATAGGATGAAGGGAAATATACTTAGTTTTTCACAACATGACTACTAGGGAAGTGTTTTGCATGACTACACATGTATAACTATGTATAACCTCAATGAGGGTGGGTGGGGAGTGAGGAAGGGGAGAAAATTTGGAACCCAAAATTTTAAAAACAAAAGTCTAAAAAAAAAGTGTTTTCACATGCAACTGGAAAATAAGATATACAGGAAATGGGGTATAGAAATCTATCCTGCCCTACAGGAAAATTGAAGGGGAAGAGGATAAGAGAAGGGGGAGAGAGATAGAAGGGAGGGCAGATTAGGAGAAGGGGTACTAAGAATGCATGCCATTTTGGGGGGGGAACAACATGGGGAGAAAATTTGGAACTGAAAATATTGTGGAAGTGAATGTTGAAAACTAAAAATAAATTAATTTAAAAAAAAACTGTAATCCTGTTTATCATACATATATTGAGTAAAACTCGACCACATGAGAAAGTTATTCCTGATTTGATGTGTTTTTAGTTGTTGTAAGAAAGTGAATTCTGAAACTACAGATGAGATTAAGTATATATTGTATATTTATGTTTGTTAGAAATATTTATTAAATATTTGAAGATAGTCACTTGTCTAAATGGCTAGGATCTTTTTTTTTTTTTAGGATCTTTCTAAAGTGATAGATTTGTTTCTCCACAATGATCTTTTAAAATGTTGTTTATTTTTATTTTTTCTCAATTACATATAAACAAATTTTTTAAACTTTTAATCAATTTTATGTTTTTCTCTAATTACTTGTAAAAACAATTTTTAACATTTGTTTAAAAAAATTTTTTTTTGAGTTCCAAATTCTCTCCCTTCCTCCTTCCCTTCCCCCTGTATCCCCATTGAGAAGGCAAGCAATTTGTGCTTGTGCATGCAAAACATTTTTGGTTTAGTCATATTATGAAAGAAAATACAGACAAAAAAAAATCCAAGAAAAAGAAAGTAAATAACAAGTATGCTTCAGTCTTCATTCAGACTCCATCAATTCTTTCTCTGGAGATGAATAGCATTTTTCATCATAACTCCTTCAGAATTGTCTTGGATCATTGGGTTGCTGAGAATAGAATACTGCTGTTGCTGTATACAGTGTTCTCCTGGTTCTGCTCATTCAACTTTGCATCAGTTCATGCAGGTCTTTCCTGGTTTTTCTGAGAGCATCTGGCTTATCATTTCTTTCTTTTTCTCTTTCTTTTTTTTTTTGTGAGGCAATCGGGTTTAAGTGACTTGCCCGAGTCACACAGCTAATAAGTGTTATGTGTCTGAGGCTGGATTTGAACTCAGGTCCTCCTGACTCCAGAGCCGGTGCTTTATCCACTGCACCATCTAGCTGCCTCTGGCTTATCATTTCTTATATCACAATAGTATTACATCACAATCATATACAGCAACTTGTTCAGCCATTTTCCAGTTGATGGATATCTTCTCAATTTTCAGTTCTTTGACACCACTAAAGGAGTTGCTTTAAATATTTTTGTGTTTATATGAGTCCTTTTCCTTTTTTGTTTTTAATCTCTTTGGGATACAGACCTAATAGTGGTATTGCTTGGTCAAAGGGTATACATAGTTTTATAGCTCTTCGGGCATAGTTTGAAGTTGCTCTACAGAATGATTGAATCAGTATACAACTTCACCAACAGTGCATTAGTATCTCAATTTTCCTACATCCACTCCAACATTTGTCATTTTGCTCTTCTGTCATATTAGCCAATCTGATAGGTGTGGGCTGGTAGCTCAAAGTTGTTTTAATTTGCATTTCTCTAATCAGTAATGATTTGGAGCATTTTTTTATATGACTGTAGATAGCTTTGATTACATTGTCTGAAAACTTTCAAGTTATATCCTTTGACCATTTACCAGTTGAGGAATGGCTCTTCTATAAATTTGAGAAACTTGCTGTAAATTTTTTTTCACAGTTATTATTATGTATTTCCCTCTATCCTGTTTTCCCCTGTTTATCTTACTCTCTCTCCCCATTCACCCTGTCCATTCTCAAATATCCATTCTCAAAAAAAAAAAAGTCCATTCTGACTACAGCCTCCCCTGATCTGCCCTCCCTTGTTTCAGCCCCCATCCTTCTTTTATCCCCTTCTCCTACTTTCCTGTAGGGTAAGATAGATTTCTGTACCCAACTGAGTGTATGTTATTCCCTCTTTGAGCCAATTTTGATGAGAATAAGGTTCACATGCTTGCCCCCTTTCCTCTCTTCCCCTCCACTGTAAATGCTCTTTTGTGCCTCTTTCATGTCAGATAATTTACCCGTCTACCTCTTCCTTTCCCTTTCTCCCAGTGCATTCTTCTTTCTCACCCCTTTATTTTATTGTTTTAGATAATTATCCCATTATATTGAATTCATACCCATGCTCCCTGTGTATGTATATATATATATATATATATATATATATATGCTTCTCCTAACTTCCCTAATAATTAAAGTTTTTAGTAGTTAGAAGTATCATCTAATAATGTAGGAATGTAAACAGTTTAACCTTGCTGAATCCCTTGTGATTTCTCTTCCCTGTTTACATTTTGAAGCTTCTCATAATTCTTGTATTTGAAAGTCAGATTTTCTATTCAGCTCTGGTCTTTTCATCAGGAAACCTTGAAAGTCCTTTATTTCACTGAATATCCATTTTCTCCTGAAAGATTATACTCAGTTTTTCTGAGTAGGTGATTCTTTGGTGCATTCCTTGCTCTTTTGCCCCCTGTAATATCATATTCTAAGCCCTCTAATACTTTATGTAGAAACTGCTAAATTTTGTGTTACCCTGACTGTGGCTCCATGAATTTAATTGTTTCTTTTTGACTGGTTGGAGTATTTCTCCTTGACTTGAGAGCTCTTGAATTTGGCTAGAATACTCCTGGGAGTTTTCATTTCATTCATCAGCTCTTTCAGGAGTTGATCATTGGATTCTTTCAATTTCTATTTTACCTTCTGGTTCTAGAATATCAGAGCAGTTTTCCATGATAATTTTTTTTTATGGAAATTTTTATTTATTTTTTTGTTTTCAACATTTACTTCCACAAGATTTTGAGTTCTGAATTTTCACCCTGTCTCGCCCCTCCCCCACCCCAAGATGGCATGCATTCTAAATACCCAGTCCCCTAGTCTGCCTTCCCTTCTATCTCTCCCCCCCCCTTCTTTTATCCCATTCCCTTTCAGTTTTCCTGTAGGGCAAGTTGGATTTCTGTACCCCATTTCCTGTATTTCTTATTTCCCAGTTGCATGTGAAAACATTTTTTTTAATCATGTGTTTTTAAAACTTTGGTTTCCAAATTTTCTCCCTTCTCCCTCCCCACCTACCCTCATTGATAAGGCAAGCAACTAAATATAGGTTATATATGTGCAGTTATGCAAAACACTTCCATAGTACACATGCTGTGAAAAACTAACTCTATTTCCCTTAATCCTATCCCACCCCCCCATTTATTCTATTCTTTCTTTTGACCCTGTCCCTCCTCAGAAGCAAATACTTCTGAGG